>NC_142829.1:7918992-8229141 GCF_057945365.1 Rhopilema esculentum
GGAACATTGTGGCAAATGACCGGAAGTACGTTTCCGTGAGCGTGAAAAATGCATGGTCAGCAAAATTTTGATCTTCGAATGTTTCAAATCTGGTAACACCATCGGAAAGAGCTTGTAAAACTGAGCAAAAAATAGAATAGCACCAATGTAATCTAATCTATAAGCAAAATGGTATGGCTAGTATTATAAAATTATTATAAAAACGTAAAATGAAATGCATATAAAGCTTTGAAAATCAGTGTTCAGTGTTTGAAGTTAGCCTTTTCTATGCGAGACCAAGAACAATATAAAGCTGGCTAAGGTTTGCTTTATCTATCAATGCCACAGATCGCTGTTAAGCAACAAGATGCCTTGAAACAAACATACAAAAACTCTTTATAGCTAACAAGATATCCCGTTGTTGCAATTTCATGCTTTTTTTAGGCAAACAAAACTTACTGTTGGTGGCTGAAATATTCAATTGGTTTACCAGTTTAGAGAAAAAACTGAGCTGTTGTTACCAAACTAACACCGAAGGTGGAACCTGGAGGAACATTCTCAAAGGAAATTATTAAACTGAAAGAGTCTAGTGTATAGGTAGAATATGTATTATAAATTAAAGATCTGCTCATTGTTGAAGCTATATAAGAAAATCTGCTTACTCAGATTGTCATTGTGTGTGACACATCAGCTTTTACATATTGCACTACACACTTTTTCATGAGAAAACCTAATTTTTTGCTGAGCCTCTCTATTCTTACATTTTTAAGATTTTGAGCCTAAGATTATTCTTGAATTATTCTCAAGTGACATAAGGTATAACCGGATTGCATTTTTGTTTTAATGACTTCAAGGCCAGATACGTCTATTTCAAACCATAGAGCGTGAAAATCGCATTCGATTTGGTTTTGTGATGAAGCGACCTGAATCCAGCAATACAATCTACAAAAAGAGAATACCAAAAAAAAAACACAATAAACATAGTTTTCCTTCTTCAACAACCCACTTCTCGTTAACTTCTATTACGTCTTTCTTACAAACTTTATCGATCACTTCTTCTTTCTCAAAACTCTTCTATATTCACACCTCTCCTGTTTCTTTTATTCCGTTTCTCCATTTCTCTGGTTACAAGTGACTTGGAAACTAAGTTCCTGTTCTCTCACATCTCCACCCTTTCCAAAAAAACTCAAATAAACAAGAAATTCAATTCTTGATGAAACTTGAGCCTTGTATTATTCTTAAATTATTTTTAATTTTCAGCAATTTTGAGTATTAATGTTCTTACAGTTTTTATAGCATTAAGATTATAAAAAAATTTCCCTTCGGCAGCAACCATGGTGCTGCCCTCAGGTAGTAACTTTATTCTACCTTTGTCCTAATCTACCGATCTATAGAGTTGCCAGATATTAGGAACTTTCACAGTTAGTATGAAGAAACAGAAACAAGATAAAAAGTGCATTTTAAATATTTTTCCAGCTAAGGAAAAAGTGGTGTTTTTTCTCTCCCCCCCCCCCTCTTACACTAACATGAAATGCTTCTATTTGATTAAAATAAATCAAATAAATTTGGTCGGAAAACTTTTCTTCCTGGTCACCTCTAGAATTCATTCCCCACAACGCCAACGTAGGTCGTCAAAGTATAAACAGGTATTCAAAAATTTGATAAACAGGCTATCGTCATATAATTCCAGGCAAACTGCCAAAAAATTTGACGCAAGAAATTTGTAGCGTTTTGTTTCATAATAATACATTTGAACAATCGGTGATGCAAAAATTGCGGGATTACGCGAGAGATTTGCGGGACTTATTCTTCAAGCTAATGTGTTTGTTTACATCACTTTACTGCAGGTGAATGAAGTCGAGCAGGGTGCATGCTGCATGAAAAATGTCAACAGTCCGTTGAGAAGTCATTTTAAATAATAATTTTTTGCAACACGAAATCTTTAGTATGTTCTTATAGCACCGCCTAGGATATCAATGTTGCCCAGATGCCAGTGCAAGGAGGACGTCCGACGGTAAGAACTAGATTCAGTGGAATCAGGAATGTATTCAGTGGCCTAAGCGGAGTATCAAATCAATCGAACAATTCTGGTTCAGCAAATGTATCTTCTACATCTGAAGAGAGCGATGAATTTTCAGAGAGACTGTCTCCTGAAGAGCTTGTCCTTACAAAGGTAACCCAGACTGCTCATTTGTGGTCAACTTCATCTTTCATATTTGAAGTCGAGACGTGTTTTGTCTACACAGGAGGAAGAAATACCTCGAAGCCTGTTTCTTGTGTAATGCAGACCTTTTGAAATCAACTGCCAATACCATCAGATAGATCCGAATAAACCAACTTGAAAATTATTCTAGTATTCAAATTTTGCAGAAGCCATATTTTTTAGGAATCAAGTGGAAACAAAATTAATAGCTTAGCCTAGACTACAAAGTTCAATTTAGCCGATTTTCCTAATGTTTCTCGTGCTCATTTCTTTGCACAGGTCTGCTTCATAACTATAAAGTTGAAATCCTGCACCTAGTTATTTCGAAAATTTATGTCAAAATTTTTTATTTGACCGATTATAAGCTTAAGGATATAATGCTTAATGACAAATTTTGTGAAATCGGACATCACGCCCTCGCCCATTTTTGTTCGGCTGTTGTTGTTCCATAAGATATTGCAGTTACAATGCAACGAATCCTCGTGTATAACTTTGAAATTTCTAAAGAATTAGAAAAAAAAATTCAAGCATTAGAAAAATCATCTGATGCTTACTTCAAGCCATATATACATTTTAACTTATGCCACAAAATGCTTGTCGCTATAGTGTTCGATAGATGAACATTTCAGGAAATCGCAGAATATTTTACATCAATTCTGCAAGTGTTGTCAGTTGTTTTAGTTGTTGGAAGCTTGGATAATTATTGTCTGAAAATTCGTCAATCAGTTTCAATACTCTGCTAGGCTCATTTTAACAATTTGTTTATAAACCGAAAGGAAACCGTGGCAGTTTGTATCTCAGGTTCTCTACTCCAGTTTATAAGATTTTTGGCTTATGAGGCAAGCCATCCAGATAGGGCACTTGATGAATCTTCATAGCAAGTGAGTAGAGAAACAGGGGGAGGGGCACTTGGATTTGGTGATAAACAGGGACATGCTGCATAAAATATAGGTTACAATCCCCATCAACAACAAAAAATTTAGGAAAATATACCAATGCAAAGCCTTTGGTGCTATTTATAACAAGCCCAGTCTGCATACCCCACTGTGCAATTTAGAATCTATGTAACCATTTATGAGACATAAAGATCAAATATTAATTATGAAATGTAATAATGCATAAAATAATGTTTTGAATGGCCCCTGATCACAGTACAGCCCCTGTAGTAACAGGACAGCTGACCTGCTTCAATTCTCCTTAAACTGAAAAAAGTCATGATTTCTAAGACTTGAAGCCAGATATCTATGGCAATGAAGCTGAAACATGCCAAATGCATTTTGCAATGAGCATAAGATACAAACTTTCAAATTCTCAGATGCATTTCCACAGTTTTTCATTTTAATAATATCTTTTCAGTTTTTTAACAAATTAATAATGTCACTGAAAATAATGCTGCTGTTCTGTAATTCAGTAAATTTACTCACTATTGCTATTTTCAAGCTATGTAGTGTCCTCTAAGGCAAATGGTTTTTGCAATTAGTAATCCAAAGAAATATTTTTCTTGTTTGTAACTTTTAATAATTCTTGTTAGATTCAAATTCTTGGAATTTTATTGAAGATTTCAAAATGTTTAGAGCTACCATACTAATGTAAGAAATAATATACATCCATAAACAAAGTAATTGCAGTGGTAAGAACAAAATAATTATGGGATGAGGAGCAAGTTATGATAAAACTTAATGTCAAAGGTCTTTTGATTAGTGAGATTTCAAACATTTTTATTGAAAGTTATAGCAATATGGCAAGTGTTTTTTTAGCCTTAAAATTTGCCAATTAAACTTGGGTAAAATTTTGGGTTCAGTTAGGCCAAAATGAATTGGCAATTTCCAATAGGTATGTTGCTGTAGAGAAGTACATCAAAATGCTAAAAGGCCATTTTTCCTTCAATTTTCTTCATGCCCACAAGTTTGATGTCTGTCTTTGGCCTTTACAGAAACCTTAACATAAGCAAATACTTCTTGTTGCCAACAAAATTGAAATTGATTATGATACACCAAGCTTTCAAAATTCCAAACAAGAACCGACCTGATAATTTTATGAAGATTGAAGGAGTCTCCCATTTATGCCTCAATTCCAAATTGCAAATCAATTTCTCCTTTCTTCTTGATATGTAATAGATTTATTCTACATGATACTCGTGATTTTTCTCTATACCCTTTGGATTTATTTTGTAGGTAGGAAGATATGGATTTCCCTATCAAGCAACCTGTCTGGCTGTTGATCCTTTGCAAAAGATTTTGGCCATTGGAACAGCTCATGGTGCCATTCGACTGTATCCTTTGTTTATGTAACAATTTTACCCATAACCTCTTAGTCTCTCACATTTGTTGTATTTTGTCCACAGCATAAGGTCTAGACATAAGGTTACAGCGTATATTAAAAAGGCTATTTTATGTTGCACCACATTTTTATGTTTCCCCTGGAAATTTGTAACAACAACGTGACTCAGAAACCACTGAAGTTTTTAACTGTTTTAGGGTAGCTATTTATATAGCTATTTATGTAGAAATCGCCATTTCTTCAGTCTTTTTCTTGTCCTATGCTGGGAATAAGGCTGTCTTGATAACGATATTCAGGTATTGTCCAATCCCTAGTTGTGGTTGCCATTACATGAGCTTTCTTGGGTTGAACATTGTATATTAAATTAGTCAGCAGCCAGCAAGCATTTTTAGAAGTAAATGAGAAATAAAAATGACTCTGGAAAACCAGTACAATATTCATTGTGATAAAAAATCTTAATTGAATTTGAAAACATTTGCCAACATAGTCTTAATTTCATTGAATGATTCATAAAATCTATGATAAGGTAGAAGGCTTTCAGATGCATTAGTATGTGACAGTATCAATGAAGAGACTGTCCCTTTAAAACGTGAAGCACATTTTGAGTTTTTTTCAAATATTCTGAATTAAATAGATATGCAAATTGACAACAGGCTAATCACAATTCATTAATTTTGCAATTATGACATGTTTTTCATATCTATTTGCGATGACAGAACAGTGGGATATTCAATCAAAACCTATAGATATTGTTCTGGTTTGTTTCTAAGAAAAATTGAAAGAAAACACATGCGCAAATTATAAATTGTTTGACCTAGAACATTGCAGACAACAATGCAGAATAAAGTTAGTAACCATTGCCTCCTTTACACGCCTACTTTTTGATCATCTCAATTCTCTCTCTTGGAGAACAGGGCTGCACCCATAGCAAGGTCACCGAGAATGAGCACCAGGGGCCTTGATTTTTGCATATTTATCCAATTTCGGACAAAGTCTCCTCCTATTCGTTTGTAGTTTGTAAACATCCCTCTACATTTGAACATGCATTGCAAGCTTGGAATGCCAATCATCAGTGTTACTTTGTAAAATTTACCAAATGTGGTTTTTATTTCAAAATGATTTCTTAAACATGTCAAGATGAGTTCATTTTTATTTCAAAGTGTTTCTGACGAATTTCTGAGATTTTTCTCAGCTGACTTTTCAAATTCTACATGCTGCCAAATTCTACATTGTTTGAGCTTTAGCAAAGGCTTCTCGTTTTTGTGTCTATTTGATTTTGAAAATTGGGTATGTTTGTCCTGGAAAATATATTTGCTACCAGGAAGGGTATATTCTGCCGTCTTGCACCTTTATACTACCATTTTAATGAAGGAAGTTCCCTTCAAGTTGTACTCATGCCCTTCCACGCCTGAAAAATCAGGGCAGGTGTTAACATTATCCTAAAAAGGGGGTCCATAAATGTGTTACATTCACAAAGACTGTAGGGGACACGTCTACCCTTGCCCCTTTCTGTGCCTCGGCCCGAAACATAAGGTTGTTCCCTTCTTTGCCTATTTACTTTTCATCATCAAAGAACCGCTCGAGCACCACGGTTTTTGTATTTTTAAATACCTTAAAAAAAATAAATGAACAGGTCTTTTAACGTGCACACTTTTATGAGGAGGCGCAGTATTACAGAGCATCCACAAATTTATGGAAAGCTTAGAACTTTTCTGTATCTGGTCGTAGTTCCTTTGAAAACACATTGTATTGTGCGTCCGCTACTTTAGTTGTCAACCTTTCGGCAACCGCATAAACATTATTATGTAGTGAAGTCGTATTCATGTTTTTGCTTGAAGATTGAATGCTCATTCTTCTCGTGGCATTTCTCATGAAAACAATTCCTACCATCTTTGTTGCTAAATGATAAAAGCACCCATTTTTTCAATTAAAAGTACACTTGTATTTGAAACTACCAAGGGATATTGATTCTGCCCTCGGCGATAGCAAGCCAAGTGGATCTACTGTTATAATGTCAAATGTTCATAGCAGTTGTGTTTTTGTAAGTCTAGTAGCGCGACAGATCACCACAAAACCATGTGACCACAAGCAAAGTCAATTTTTAGATCTGTGTAGATCTTTTAGTGTGTTTAGCGTCAAAAGTTTCTTTTCTCGAAGAATATCCATAAAATCCATAGACACTGGATCCCATTTCCAATGTTGTTGTAAACCCCGCTCATATCATATCAAACAATTAAATCAAGAAGCTAGGAATCATGTTTTACGCTACCTGTACGATGTTCAGCTAATATCTACGTAATTTTCAGGGGGGGGGAGGGGCAGTCCTCAACACTGATTTATGGGGGCAGTGGATGCTGGAAAATGTGCCAATAAAAGATAGATTGTTTGGGTTTCCAGGCCTTTGGCAAGGATTGTACGAGCAATGTTCAGAAAATAATGACCTAAGTTTGGAAATTGATTGCTTTAAATTGTACGTTTTTGTTACGAACATCTAATAGCTAGAAAAATAACTTTTGATTTTAATTGAAAATAATTATGCATCATCCTTAACTTGGAATCAGATGTGGGAAGCCAGGAGTTGAATGCCATGTTAGACACACAAGCAACGCTGCAGTTGTTCAGTTGCAGTTTTTAATAAACGAGGTTGGTTATAGCTATTTGCTCATCAAATTGTATTGTGGACATTCACTCATTGGCAAATAGACACAAACTATTTTGAAGACTTTAAAGGTTCTGGTATAGTAGTTGATCGTGGAAAAAGAATGCATTTTGTAAATGCTGTGAAATTTATCATTATGCGCGCTGAGTTGTCCTTGCACTCGGAGACGATAAATGAATTTTTGGGTGGGAGCTTATTCGAGGGGGGGGGGGCTTATTTCTAAGTTTCGTATTTTCCTCAAAGGTCGACATAAAAACGACATAATGTTCTCAATGAGATAAATTGAAAAATTATAAAAAGTTTTTTTTGCAAAGGAAGATAAACAGTCAACAATGATTTCTGATATCATTAAAAGAGTTACAAAGTGCTGTGTGGAGATCTAACAAATATTATGATTTTTTTATCATCACAAAAGTCGCTTTTTTGCTTTTTGGTTTCCAGTCAAAAGAAGTAATACTGTATAGCTATTGTCCTGTGGGGGCTTTCTTGAAATAAGATATTATTCTGCAATTATGCTCCCCTTGAATAAACCCCCATGGGCTATTTTTCGAGGATTTACGGTAGTCTATTTGACGGAACTACTTGTGGAAAATTAAAACCACCATTTTGCATTAGACTGACGTGCTAGCGCGGCTGTTATCAACAGCAATGTTGGCATCTGAGGCCTTTTTTAGATAAACCATCGATATGCCTAATTTTTCGCTCATTTTTAGTAAAGTAATGACCACTCAAAGGAATAATCTGATTTTTGATATTTTCAAATGATTCTTTTTTCAGTTTTAGTTTGAATTTAATGTGATCCGTTCTTTTATATAGGGTGGTCTTATCAGTGCATGTGATGATGCAAGCATCCATCTTTGGAATTTGAGGCAGGCCCAGCCAGCCTTGATACAGTCCCTCAGGTTTAACCGAGAAAAGTAAGCAGTTTTAATTTGATCATACTGTACATCACAAAATCACCAAGTACTTCAAAGCACTGCTTGTTTTTTTAAAAAACCGCCAAACTTCAAGAGTAATTGTGGTTCTTATATATCATTTATCGTCAAGGGTTGGCTACTTGTCTGTATCGTTACATACATTTACATAGAATCGTCCTATTCTTGAAATCAAAATGCATTATTGTTATATATACAACATCTGGCTTCATTTTAATTGGCGAACAGAGATTCTTTGGCTTTAAACAGATTTTACTCGACTCTACCACTTTCTGTTTTGTTAAGTACTAAAGCAAGAAATATATTCCATTCTATTTCGTGGTTGTATGTATGAAGCTTTCCTGATGTGCCTTGTCTGTTTATCCATTCTAGAATTACCTGCCTTCGAATACCATATACGAGTAAATGGTTGTACGTCGGAACCGAACGCGGGAATGTTTACATGGTTTCGGTCGAATCCTTTACCATATCCGGATACGTGATAAACTGGAACAAAGTGATTCCTGTGTAAGTGAAATCAATGTTGTTTAGAGTATTCGTTATGACAAAAATCCAATATGGCATTGTAATAAATTATGCTCTATTGCAGCCCATGGTTTCGAAAAAGGTTCCTGAGATTTTCTTTCACCCTAGATATTTATTTTTGTCGTGCTCTAGACATTAAGGGCCACAGGAAAAATGGCAAAACCTTTTTAAAATCCTTTTCATATCACAGCGAATCCTTTATTTTATTTTGTAATCCCACTGTCTTTTGAATGATTCATTCTATTTGATCAAGGTTTCGGTTATATTTGGTCATCCCCAGGTGTTAGAGATAAACAACTTTATAACAGTTCTTTGAAAATAGGATTGAAGATACCAAGCTAAAGAAACAGTGTGAATCACTTAATCAATATAAAATTTCTCGATGTAGAAAAAGTTCAGAACCTTGCTTAACCATAAAAAGAACCTTTGGCTTCTAAATTTCTCTGATAGAAGCCTTTTTACTCATTTTGTTAATTTAAACCACCAATTTGTAGTAGAACTGGGGCGCTACCAAAATATATTAGCATAAGGTCCACATATCTTTAAAATGTAGCAAATGAAGAACACCGCAACTCGCCGAGAAAAAAAAACCATAAACACACATAATTGCCTTATTTAATACATTTCTACCATTGACCGGAGTCAGTCGAGTAGTTTGCTATGTGCCGCCTTTTTAATCCCTAGGGCAGAATGCATTTACTAACGAATTCTATCAGTCAGAAAGAGACCAATATTTATAATTGTTCAGGGGTGATAGGTAATGATTGGATTTTGGTGTCACACCCTTTAAGTGCCTAGAAAATGATAGAAACGTCCAATTTTACAATTCCATTTCTAACTGCAATATAAAGAAGATTAGAAGATAATAGAAGAAGATAAAATAAGAAGATAAAATAAGAAGATGATAGAAGAAGATAAACTTGGCGTCAGTTAATTAATACTGTCTACATAAAATCGTTTTTCCGAATAAAAGGAAATACAACGAATTAAACGAAAAGATTAGGGGGATGTCGTAACCCCAACTCCAACCCTGGTATGTCCGTCCCTGTGCACAGCTTGTGACCCTAGAAAAGAACTCGAGATTAAAGTATACAATTACTTTTTGACAATGAACTTTTTTTCGTTAGTCATTGTTTTTTGTCATTTTGTAGTGGTTAATGAGTAACTCTTTCAATTTGTCTCATTTTGTGTTGTATATTGTGGCTGAGTGATCTGTTCATAGTCTTTTTTCTAATTGGTTGAGGTGGAAAAGTCAATTAAAGACCGAACGAAGAAAATTAAACTGTATAATTGTAACTTATACTGTAAGAAACCGGATCATGTTTACACACAACGTACCACACAACATTTGAAGAATACATTTCGGTTAATAATCAAATTTCTTTACCACCAAAACAGCTCAGTATTGTTGTTTTGTTAGGTCGTGCAAGAGTCACCCAGGTCCGGTTATTGAAATCGATAGCAATCCAGTGGATAACAGCAAGGTAGATTTTTGTTGCCTCCCTAGTACTCTTATTTTGACCAATGCTTCAGTGACTGTTCTTGTATATGCCATGTTTAAAAAACGGACATACTCTTGTCATGTCAGTGACTTGAACCACTGACCCTAGGATCTGTAGTCGGCGACTCTAGCCGCTGAGCCTCCTCTCATCTGACTGTTTATCCTCGGAAAACTATATGGCTTTTGCTAGGAAAGACCTTTCGAGTTTCTTGGAACTTTGATGATCAAAGAAAAAGGGGGATGCTAAAGCTCAAAATCGTCCCAGTAAATAGAGTTTCATCATTCATATCGTGCACTTTGGTATTTTATTTGAGGATATTTTCTAATAGTTTCAAAGTGAAAGGGAGAGCTCGTCCTTTTGTCTTTGAACGATCATAATATTCTACGTAGTGTTGATTGCATTACCATATTCCTTAAGTAAGATCAAATAAAAATGAATTTTGCATTTTTTATGATTATGTAAATAATGTCCAAAGCAGCCATCTAACAGCATCTTTTCTTGTAGTTGTTGCTGACATTTGAAGGTGGCGAATGTGCTTTATGGGACCTGCGAAGCAAAAGTGTCCAAGAACGATTCACGCTGCCACAGGTTTTTCAAATCCTTCTTTTGAAAATTTGCTTTTAAAAAATTGTATAAATCTGATATGCTATCAAATATAAAACCACTTTGCCTATAAACCCAGTGAATAAAGAACCTAGTGAATAAAGAAAATACAGGCTGAGACTTTAGAATCTGCCCCGCTACCTAAAAAAACCCAATTTAGACTTCAAATTGGAAACGAACGTTATTTGCAGATCCGAAAATTGTGAAGCAAATATCCTGATGATTTTATGATTTTAATTTATAAAAATTCAAAAGAATATCAAACAGATTGGTTATTTTCAATAGAACACGGTAAATGGTAAATTGTTTAAACCTTGGAATAAAGCGAGAGCAGCTTTAATAACTTTCAAAGCTTCATTTTCTGTTAAACCCTCCCTGTATAAGAATTTTTTAGTTGTATTAAATGCAAACGATGTTTTCTATGCATTTTTCACCAGCAGCAGATGCAATTTTTTGTAAAGCCGGAAACCGGGGGGAAGGGGGGAAGGGGGGAAGGGGGGGGGGTAAGGGGATTCAAATGGCCAGCGATATACGTCGGGGCATAGTGCCTTTAAGACAAAACTCTGGTCCTAAATCCGAATCTGAATACAAAAATTTAATACAAAGAAAACAAAAAGATTTTTTCAAATAAAGGTAGGATGTTAAATTGGTGTATTTATTGGGATATTGGATAACCTTCTTGTATAATCCGCAGCCGACCCAACAAATAACAGGCACTTACTGGCATCTGGAAGGCAAACAATTCATAGCTGGTCACTGGGATGGTACTACGACGGTATGGAACTTTAGAAACTCAAAGAAGCCCGAAGAAACATCTTTCCCACATGGTACGTTCCTTTTAATTCGTTTTTAAACGTAACAACAAGTGGCCTGTCAGTATCAAAGTGATTATGAATGTAGGATTTTACCAAATTTTTTACAATACTTATTTTCTACAGAGAACTAATTTTTCCCGTTTTGAAGGTAAGATGATTTTCTAAGGTTTACCTATTTTTAGTATGGACTGTATTTCCACGTTTTTCTTAATACCTTAGGCATTCTTAGGTATGGCACTTCCTGTTGCTGTGTTAAACCAGGCCAGAAGAGTACTGTTGTTGATTTCCTTGTGACTTGGGCTAACGTTTCAATATTTATTGACTAGCCCCTCTTTCCCTATAACAGCTCTTCAATGAAAATAAGGTTACTTGAATATTGCAACGATCGGCGTAAAGACAAGGCTTATAATTACATCTTAATTCAGTCAAATTAAAGTAACATTTTTGGTTATCGCCCATGATACCAACCTTTATTGTCGCGTTATTATCTTGTCAAGGTGGCAAGCTTGGACAGTCATCACCATGCTGTCCCGTAACAAAGATCATGTGGTTAGGAGTCAAGGAAGGGTACGTATAAATTATGCTGTTTTGTTTTGTTTACAAGTCAGAAGAATATCCAATGTGAAATTTCCTTGTAGTGTTTCCTGAATTGTTAATGTATGTTCCAAGTATGAAATTGTTGAAAGAATAACTATATGCGTTTTTACAGGGATCCTTGTGTTGTTGTCTTTTCTGGTGGGCTGGCACTGGGAAATAGCAGAAAAGGATTAACGCTCATGCGAGGCAGATCGAAAATGCTGTTGCTGTCTGATTTCGTCGTTGATTTTGTCTGCATGGTAGACACTCCATGGGAGCAAGGTCTGTAATTATTTCTTTCCCTGTATCTTATCGAGGTCTGTTCTATTTCTTCATTGTAAACAACATGCAAACAAGGACTTTTTAAAGATATGCTCAGTTTGAGTCTGTTTTTCAATAGGTAAGATCGTTTTTACTCGAGAATAGTCAGTGAAAGACAACAAATCTTTAATCTTGCATAATCCATACAAATCTTCTTTTAGATTATCAGAATCCAAGCGTCATTATAGCACTACTAAAGAATGAGATTGTCATATTTGACCTTTCAACGCTGCCTGCACCTAGGTAAGGATTTCCTATCGATTTCGTTCTCAATCATACACAGTTTTGTGATATTTTATATTTTTGCAGTCTTTCTATCCTTGCTTCAGATCTCTACCAAATTTCTGAATTCTTGATAACCAAATTTCTGAATTCTTGATAACCAAATTTTTGAGTATATTGCATTTTCAGCTTGTTTCATATTTACTGAATAATGCACATAATATAATAGAATAACGCACTTGATGATTGCTTTTTAAATTCTATTTTTTAGGTGCGTAATTCACTCTCCTCACGAAAGTATCCGGACAGTTTCGAATTCAGTTGCGAATCTGTTGTTAGAGAGATTGGTTTACAAATTTCAAAGTCAGTTTATGGCTCTGAACTGAATGATATGTCTGCTTTGCAAGAAAGTTTTTGGTCTGATAAAATGTTACCATATGTCATGCATGTTTTATAATCGATCGATGGCATCTCCATGCAAATTCTTTTCCCAATGAGAATAAACATGTTGTATTTCTCTTTATTCGAAAATATTTGTTTGTAAAAAATTACCAAGTTTTATTGGCCCATTTTAACTGAGTCCAAGTCACCTGACTTTGCTGTTCTCCGCTTATTTGACATCAGTTCATTTGCGTAATGCATCTAGCGCAATCATTTCTCATTCCAACTAAAATGATAACGGATAAAAAGCGCAGAAGCTTTGCAGCATTTTAATGTCTTGATTATTTTGGAAGAGTTTCACAAAAATTAACATCACTAAATTAAAAAGTCGTTATCGCCAGCCTAAATTTGTTTTTGTCTGAAAGCGGAATCGATCTTCGAAACTGTCCGGATACTTTCGTGAGGGGAGTGTATAATTAGTTCGTCCTTGACTTTTGTCAAGGATCAATATCCGTATTGGAAGAAAATAAATCACGAAAATAGAAAATAAGTATATTTAATTAGGCTAACATTTTGGAAAAGCTGTGACCATTTGTGTCCTCCTTTTAAATCTATCCGTATCTTGTTACTTGATGTGACGGAAGCCGTAAAAAATCGTGAATTCTCCCAAAAGATGTCTGGATACCGAAAGTTGTGCTCACTTAAGTATTCTTACCTTGTTTCCTTACAAGTGCCAGCCGCCGCTTCAATACCGATCCAAATGTTATATGTTTATTTCAGCCTTCCGTGGTTTGAAATCCCGTACACGTTCGGTATTCATGATTCACCGGTGACCTGCATCCAGTATTACCCAGAATGCCCTGCTGATCTAATTCCAGCTCTTCATCGATTTTCGTCTTCCAAGAAGTCCGCACCTGCTGGGTTCAGCAAACAGGTAATCGTTTCAGCTTCGTATATAATCGTTTATACATGTTACTTGTCTCTTGTACCACCTTTCTCTGCGGTAAAGATTATTTTCCTATTTTATCGCAAGAATGGTTATGTGAAACCGCAGAAACACGAATTTCAATAAAAACCGTTGTATAGATGATCACTTGATCGCAATCAGATGTTAACATTTTACATTAACAGAAAGGGGGCGAATTTCAGAGAGTTTGAAAAGATTTGGTCCCTCGCTGTTGTCTACTTTCTCTCTACGTTTTTTATTCCCTATTTGTATTTGTATTCCACAAATTTCAATTTCTGTATTTGTTTTAGAAATGGCCTATAACCGGAGGAGAGCTTGAAGAGGTATCATATGAGCCGGCGCTTTTGGTGACGGGGTAAGAGGTTTTGGAAATATTTTGTTCTAAAATAAACTATTGTTTTTTCTGTCACTAAAATAAGCTATGCTTTTTCTAGACCTTTGGGTTCGTTTTGCGTATATCATCAACCTTGTTTTCTCAGAAAAAGGGTTGTGGTACACAAATTCATTTGAGACATTTCAAAGCCGTAAGCAATAGAACAATATCGTAAAAGAATGAAAAATGCATATTCGTGTAACCACCAACTGTTCGTTTGTGCCAAATGCATTTCAACTCATGCAATAACATTTTTCAATTCACCTCAATATCTATCTATATTTCATGCTTATGTTCTCCCTCATAGTCATGCAGACGGCAGCTGTAAATTTTGGGATGTTTCGTCAAGTAAGTATTTAATCACAGATTTTAACCATTGATATTTTTTCACTCTCACCATCTGTCAAGAAGATAGTTATTTAGTCCCTTTGTTCAATGTTTTGTGTAAATTAGGGTATTATAAAGCAGGTGGGGTTGTTTCAAAGCAATGCTAGTATTTTCAGCAAGAATATTTTAAGGAGAGTTGATCCTGGTCAAAACAAGGCATACTGGGGGTTAACAGGATTTTGATTGCAGATTTTATTCACACGTGCACAATACGTAAGTTTCATTGAATGACATGTGATAATGGAAATTTCTCACGCGGCGTTTACTTATTCTCTATATCATTGACAAAGTTTTAGATTGGCATGAAGTGTTGTGAGAATGTCTATGAATAATGAAACAGAAAGGTTCAGCAAATTGGTAGTAAAGAATTGTTGAAATTCGATTGAGCTGTCTCTGATTGAGTTTAGGACAATATTCACCATAAGTGTTTGCCCCACACTGACTTGTTTCTCTAATATGCGTTGAATTTTATTCATTTTAGATACATTATATTCTGTATACCAGTTGAATGTCAGTGCTTTGTTCGACAACGCCGTAGCTGACAGATCCAGTATTGCAAGCAGGGGCTCAAATGAGCAGCATTACGAAGAACCCTTTGCAATACAACACATTACTCTGTGTACAAGAAGCCGCGTATTAGCAGTTACCACCCTTTCTAATGCAGTTATAGTGTACAGATTCAGGTCAAAGGAAACCGCGGGGGAAATCGCTGTAAGCAATTTTTCACATTATATACTTTGAAAGGATCCATTTCACCTATTGATAAGCAGTTCAGAGGGCTCATGGATGAAATACACCCCGTGCTTCGTTGCTGGCTCTATAAAAGTCAATGCATTTGTTCTTCTTCCTTTGATATCATGCTATAATATAGATTTCAAAATTACTTTCCACTAGCAAGTCCTTTTTTTCTCTGGTAAGTCCTAAAAGATGTTTAAGGATAGAATACTGTCACTATTTTTCAGTGCTTCCTCGGAAATAAACAACCCCCGTTAATCTTTTGGATATTTTGAAAGAGCCCCTCTGTTTCTCATTCTAACCTTCCTCTTTCATTGACCAAAACGCTGTACTGAAACTTCTAAATTCGAAATGTCTATACAGCTATTCTTCGACGATTTTTTCGCTTTAGAAAACGTCGAACTTTCATTAACTTGGCAATCCTTTGAAAATATTTGCTCATCCTTTTTTCCCATGCAGAAAGTAGATGTAAATTTTGGCATCGAGATGGCCCATGAATGCGACGAGGTGCAAACTGAAAGTGCTCCGCCAACGCCAGGTGCAGAGGTCTTAGACTCGTGCACAGATTCAATACACTTTCGGATTACGACACTGCCTCCATCTGTAAAGTCGATGGTCCGCAAATGGTCGCCTGGTTTCCAACCTGAAATCGTTTGCCAGCAACTTGCTAATGATCCGGTGCCTTCTGTCACTTGTATTGCTATCAGTTCTGCATATGGCTTGTAAGTTCATTTTTCAACAATGAAACTTTTGAGATATTGATATTATGCTTTACGTAGACATTTTACCGTAGTGCAGGTTGCAAAAATCTGTAACAGTTGAAGCAAGTTTTTCGTTTGAAAACGAAGCAGGCAATGGTGGCAATTTTATAAGTCAGAAGGAGAGAAAATACTGGTTTTGATCGCATCTGCTTTGCCTTGGATGGCACCTGCTTATTCCCGCTTTTGTATTTAATAAAGTGATGGGCTGGCACAGTCAAGAAATAGTGACTAGTTTATGTGGTCTCGTTTCTTGCCTATGTCATCGAAAATTCAAATGAGGCGTGTTGCATTGTATATCGAATGGTTTGTTCAAATTGGCTATAGGGAATTTAAAACTGTTTTATCATTGTTTTTCCTGGAAAGCGTTTGTTTAATGTCTTCTTAGTACTGACAATTTGTTACCTTTTCTTAAACAAAATTGAAATCAAAGTCGTTGTGACAATGGTGTAACGAAGGTACCTGGCACTCTTGAAAAAAAATCGAGGGGGCCCTATTTACTGAATGCAAGAGGGTCTAGCCCTGTAGTGTAGATCATGGCAAACACAGAAGCTAGAAGCAAAACGATGATTTTTCACGTAGGAGGAGCTGAGTTATATGCTTCAGTTGAAGAACTTTTTAAAGTTTTTGAAAATAAGGTTTCAAACTTGTGCGGAGTTTCAAGAGCATGGTTATAGACATGCTGTGATACCTCTATTGATAAGGGGAACTTAGTTATCAAACCAAGGTACCTTTAATTGTATTACGCCACTGCTAAAGAAATCAGAGTTGTTCTATGCTCAAACTGATGCCATAGACCGTCCTTAGGATGTATATGTTGTTTTATTTCTCTTTTCTACTGACTTTGTATAATCATTCCTAGGATATCATTTGGAAATGCACTAGGTGTAGCTCTGGTGGATTATGTGCAGAAAAAGCTAGTTACAGTGATGATGACTTACGAGCTTGGAGGTAAATATTTGTTGGTTCGCAACAAATTCGGGTAGTCATTTCATTTTTTGACTTAAACATCACCAAGGCTCCCTATTTTCAGTCTGTTAGAATCCATTTAAAAACTCCTTTTTTGTAGATGTAGTATTATGAAAGAATCCATTTGTGAAGTGTATTGTATTAAATTGTATTGTATTAAATGTATTGTATTATATTAAGTGTATTGTGTATTGTATTGTATTAAGTATTGTATTAAATTGTATATTGTATCAAGCTGCTTTATAGTAATAAAAGTGATATGAATCATTCATTCATTTAATGGTAAATCATTTTTTGTAGTGAGAGTAATTATTTATTTTTAATCAGTTGTAAAACATGTTTTTTTTCAAAACGTCAATGTAAACTTTCGTTCTTGGGCTTTATCAAGGAAAAGTATCCCTGCGAGTTATAAAGACTGATCAAATTATCGTTTTATTATCAGAACTTGGTGATGTTACACAATCACCATTGGAATCAGCAAAGTTGGGGAAATTAATGTCTCCTGATGCAGAAGGAAGTGAAAAATTTGACCCTCCGGACTCAGCTAAAGAGAAAAAGAAGGACAGGTCGTCTCGGTTCTTTGGTAATCCAAACGATGCGAAAGAGAACAAAGATGTAAAGGAACATCAAAAAGTGGGAAGAAAGGTCTCAAGCAAGTCAAATGGAAAAGAGAGGGAGAAGGAGAGAGAGAGGGAAAAGGAAAGAGAGAAGGAGAGGGAGAGGGAGAGGGAGAGGGAGAAGGAGAGGGAGAAGGAGAGGGATAAAGAAAGGGAGAAGTCAAAGGAAAGGGACAAAGACGATGGGCTATTTCATAAAGAAATACCAATGGCAGGCACCGTCACTAGTCTCATGTTCACATACACATATACAAGAAAAGGAGGTACATGTTTTCGCTTTTCTATTTGATTTATTCATTGCTTTTGTAAATTTTTGTCAGCTATTCACATGTATACGTACAGATCCAAGCCTTAATACCCTAAATAGTATATTTGAAATGATTGTTGTTTCTTCCGTGCACTACATAGTAGGGGAAATATAAATGTTTAATTTTAGGATATCGTTTTATATTAGTGACTTAATTTTCCTTGTTCCTGTCATTTTGTAAAAGAGTGTGCCATCAAGTGTACTTTTAGAGAGCGTTTTGCCTTGAGCGTTTTGCCAGTATTCTTTTGTTTACTTGAAAACCTTACCGTGATTCTTCCATCGCAATCCTAAATTTCATTGGGTCATAATAGTTTTTCATACTTGTTTTCTTTCAGCTAACATTATTGTCCCGTGTTTATGGATTGGCTCCAGTACTGGAAGTGTTTCTGTTGTTGCCTTGAGCTTGCCGTCGAACGGAGAGCAACGATTAACGCAGCCTGTTTTTGCTACAAACACTGGTAATGATTGATCATTTATTCCCCCGAATGATAATACTGTTGTAACAGGCCTCTCTGTAACGATTTTAGTAGGTGCGTGGCTGATCGTGCGCCTCAAAGCTAAACTGAGGAGAAGTTAATGCTGTTATTAAAAGATGATTCCCAGGGCAGCAAGACAAAGTTTCTGATCAAAAAGTAATCTTTGAAAATGGCCGAGGAGCACGATATCGCTAATTTTTAGAAGGTGCGTGACAAAGTACGCACCTTATCTCACCTAGGCGCGTGCCAAGAATTGGGCGCGCAATCACCCGCCTCAAACTGAGGGGCCTGTTGTAATAAAGCTTTTAATTAGCCTTTGTGAAACCATCTTATATCGCTCGAAAATAAAAATCACGCTTTCATTTTGATATTCTGGGCGATAGAAGCTACTGTTATAATGCAACTGTATTTAAGGATATGTTAGGCCAACATCTAGCGCAGCTTGGATAAAATTTCTTTGGATTGAAGACGGAGGGCCTAATGAGAATTTGATATCCAATCAAGCAGCTCTCCTTATCATGTTCTTACTATAGAGCATTTTTAATCTAGATATTAGTAGATATTCGTTTCACTTTTAACTAATGGGTCAATTGAAAAGATTTCCAGTTTGTTGAAGCACAGAACCACCTTCAGTCCACTGTGTGAATTATATCAAACAGATTCAAATATTTTTTGGCATTTGCAAGTAACCATGACACAGTCCCTTTGCACAGTGTTTCTCTTTGAACGTTTGTAAATAGATTAGCTGAGATTAAATTTCAAAGGATTTTCTTTTTGCTTCAATTGCAGGTTTGCAAGTAAATATGAAATCTTCCATTCTGTCAATTACCTTCTTGGACAAAAATGGCTGCTTATATCCGACACCCTTCGAGTTTTGGAAAGACAGTGATGATTCAAGTATTGAATATTTTATCATTATAATATTTCTAGCCTCTATTCCTCCTGTATCTTACTTGCATAACCCGTTACTCGCCTCCCAGTCCAACCAGGCCCAAGTTACTTTCTTCAGAAATCTTTTAGTGTTTTTGGCTTTTGGTCTATATTGTTATTGTCTTATTCTAGATTTATTTTTTTGTAGAGTTTGTAGTTTTTTTCAAACAAACTTAAAGCCTTTAGAACATTGATGGAAAAAAGCAAATTTTCTAATGTTATTGTTTTTTTGCACCAAGCTTCTTTCATTTAAACATTAAAAACAATTTTACACATTTTGTGATTCCTATATGGTCATCTATGTCACAGGATGATTTCCCCAGTCACAGATCTTCAAATCCCAAAGTGCGATGATGGCTCTATGCGAGGGTGGCTCAGTGGTTCGGGTCACGGACTATTGATCCATGGGTCAGGGGTTTGTGTCCCTGAATTGACTGAACTTTCACCTTGAGTGAGGGGAGGTGCCAGCTCTCTGTAATTCCCGTGCCCACCTTGCAAGGAGAGGCACAAGAGCTTGATCAAGTGCCTCCGCACGTACCTAGAAAGTTTTAGGAGCTTGATTGATTGAGCACCTAACATGTCTATGCTGTCTGAAAACTAAATTGCAAAAAACCAAATTTTGTTATCTATGCTGTCTGAAAACTAAATTGCGAAAAACCAAATTTTGTTATTGATGATATTTGTTGATGCTCACTCAATAGCCTAGAAAGTTTAAGGTGCTCAGTTTGCCAAGAGCCTGCTTTTTGCTCTTCACAAGGCCTGCAGTCGTAGGAATCACAAAGTGTGGTCACAATAGGAAGGACCAGGACATATCTCGATAGGCCTAACCCTTCTGTTTCCTAAAAATTGTCTTCAGATGTCAGAAAGAAACACAGTAGATACAAAGATACAGATAAAGAGAAAGTCTGTTTGTCCAAGTAAGCAAGTCCCATTTCCCAGTTCGCCCCAGAGACCACACAGGGATCGTTAAGGGCCTTAGACCTTTTGTGAAATTATACTATTTGTATTTGCTGCTACCTAGCATCCGAAGGTAGTTTTAGGACACTGAGAAGCTTATGCTTATCGAGCAGTGTCCTGGTCCTTCCTCTCGATGTGACCACACCTCGTGTTTCCTACGCCTGGAATTACAGAGAGCTGGCGACTCTCCCCACTCTGGGTGAAAGTTTGGTCATGTCAGGGACTCGAACCACGGACCCTTGGGTCTGTAGTCAGCGCCTCTAATAACTGAGCCATCCTTGCACATGTTCAGCCAATTGCTAGTACTATGTTCAGCCAATAGCACCATTATTGTTGCTGACTTTTATCATATTTTCCAATAATTTTTTTGAAGAAACAAACTTATCGACGCTGCCGACATTCACAATTGAATCTTCCGAGAAGCATCATCTCATTTTAATCAGCGAAAAAAGAATAAAGGTTGGTATTTTCTAACATATTTATGGGTCCTTTTTAATAGACCCATTAATTTTATACGTTTTGAGTCTATAGTTGTCATTGTTTGGTCTTTATGATGGTTCTAATTGTTAAAACTCTTCATGCAGAAGATTTCTTATTTTGTCTATATGAATGCCTACTCAAGATGAATATACTTTTTTGCATGTTAATGTTAACAAAACAAGTGGGTAATGTAGAGGAAAGCTAATTTGATTCCTGCTTCTTTGTTGAAAGGTGAAAGGACTTCCATCGTTCAAAACGATAGCCAAGGTGAAAGAAGCGGATTCATCTTTTTTCTTCCTGAGAGCTGCTGTCATAGAAATTGAAGGTCAGTTGAGCAAAAATAGGTTGTTCTTGTTAGTTATTGGATTTAATCAGGACACTTCCGATAGAGCATAGTTATATGCAAAATACTTTTTTATCTGCGCTGAAATAAAATCTAGTAACGAGCTATTTAATGACGTCATTTTCTTATTAACACGTTCATGTAATGTCTCTAGATAAACACACTACTTTTATTTAACTTCAGTCTTTACAAAATTTTTGAAACAGGTGGCCAGTGAATGTCTTTGGCCTGCCTTTCTTACGTTTGACACTACTTTGGGTGATTTTAGCAACCCCTAGCTGTGTTCTCTAAGTTGCACAGTAACAATAGCCAATTTTTCTTTCTTATTTAGGAGCCACTTGCATTGGTTGTCTTACGTCGATTGGCAGTTTGCGCATTTACAGTATTCTAAGCCTTCGACTGCTCATGGATACTGACTGCGGTTTTAATTGCTCGGATTACAGGTATGTTTAATGCTGCTATCATGTGCAACATGGGTTATATCCTGTAATGATTCCCTGAAGGTAGGTGTGATTCTCTACCTTCTATATACTCTCACAGAAATAGGAAATCATAAGAGGAAAACAGAAGATTAATATATCTTTAATAATGTTTTACCAAGTAACTTGTGAAGTACTTTGGTGGACAAAAGTAACTATTACACAGGTATTCTCCAGATCAAATTAAGCTCTTACATACATATCTGATGAGTATAGAATGCATGTCTTTTCATGTAACAAGACAAAACGCGTTCTCAAGATATTTATATTTGAAGCGATAAGAAATCTTCTGAATAAAGTCCATTGTCCCTTGTGAATTAGTTTGGATTTATTCTGAATACCTGATAAAGCATTAGAGGGTACTGACAGTGTTCATTAATTTGCTTTGACTGTTTGACCAAGATGGCTTTTTTCAAAAGGAGGAAGAGGATTTCTGTGTTATTTTTGTTGTATCTGCTTCAGCTAATACTCGAAACTGGAGAACGTTTTACCAAAACAATCTAATAGAATGCTAGGAATAAATGTGTGTGAATGACTCAACCGGGACACAATATGAGGTGTCTTGTAACTCACTCCGTTTTCTCTTAGCATACTTTCTCAAAACCTGTTATGTATTGAAATAATATTTTTGGATCGGCATTATAACATGGTAATTAAAACAATGACAAAGGGATGATTTAGTCTTGAGAAAACGTTTTATTATTACAGCACCAATTACTGTGGGCTAATGATGCTCTTTTAAGAAAACTGTAGATCATTTTGGTTTTCTGCAATGAATTTCTATGTATCAGTTTCCTGGTTCTTTCTGATATTTAGGCCAAATGGAAACCTTGAAAATGGCATCAAGTAAAGCTTTATAAATTGAAAATGTGAAATGTCGATCCAGTCGAACTGAAAAGAACTTTTTATAGTTTTGAAACAATCAATATCGATTGTGTGAAGAAGACAATCAACTTTCAATTTTTTTATATACAATCAGATTTTTCAAGTTTGATTAGTTCGAATGACTTACTTTTTTTATTATTGTATTCTCTAACTTTCCAGTAAAAACCTGAGAGTTGATAATTTTTGACGTTTCAGTTTATTATTCTTTGGTAATATTTCTCAGTGATTTCAGATAATTTTTTATCTTGATAGAATTTTTAGAACATTCAGATTTGGAAAAGGAGGTGAAGCAATGTACCTTACTTCGCCAACTGAAATTCAGAGAGTTGTCTTGACAAAACAAAAACAAAAGGAGTATATTGAAGGACTTGGGACTCTTTTCACTGCAGTATCAACTCCTGAACCTCCCCAAAAAGGGTTTTTCCAAACAATATTTTCTAGCACACCTTCTCCCATTGATAGAGAGGAACTATGTAAGTATCTGTTAATTTTTTAGGCATCACTGAAATATTTTGACACCATAAGAGAAAGTGAACTGCTTTATTGTGTGTTTTTTCTCTCGTCTTTTCAATACTGAAATTCTCTTTTAAGGCCCCCAGGGGGCTTATTGTTTTTCAGCACTTTAAAGGGTGGCTTATAAGAAGAGGGCTAAATTGAGAGAAGGGGCTTAATCAATATTTTGTAATTAAAAACCATTTATAGTGGTAAACTAATTTTATGTTTTTTGCAAAATATAAAGCCGAAAACCCATTCAGGAAATGATCCGCGGATCGGATCAGATTTTGTGTTGCGCACGCGCTTTGGATGCAAAAATGGTCACATCACTGATCCGCGACGGATCGAAACGGATCGAAAAAAAAGTTGAAATCATTTCAACTTTTTTTTAACCGTTCCGATACAGTAGTTTTCTTTTGATCAAAATCGAATTAGAACTTTTAGAACAATAGAGCACTTGCGTCATGAGGCAAGAATCCCATGGAGATAATGTCAACGTGCATTCCATCTGAAACGATCCGCGGATCGAAAGAACAACACGATCTGATCCGATCCGCGGATCATTTTCCGGAGTGGGTTTTCGGCTTAAAACCTCAAACCAGGCTTCTACAACAATTATATTGTCATCATCATCAATTATTAATTCTCTAAAATATCTTCTGGGGCCATGTCACCTTCTGAAACCAAGCATTTGAAAAGGTTGAATGAATCAAATTGAAATATCTGTTTCTGTCAAGTTGACTTATTTTGGCATCATTAAAAACTGGAGGGGGGGGGGGCTAAATTGATTTCTTAAATTTTTACTTCTGAAAAGGGAGGCTAATAAGAGGGATGGGCTTAATTGGTTCTCAACCAGGACAGTTTTATTTTTTATGTTGATGGGGCAGTTTTATTTCTTAACATTATCTCCAATTCTATCCACCAATTTTTGTTACTTGTTTTGAGGTTAAGTCAGGTCTCCCTAGCTCAAATGAAACTGTTTTGACGTTGTGTGAATGTTAACAGTGTATGAAAGATAATCAATTTAAATCCTTCCCATCCTGTAAAATTGGGATTATAAAATAGATTTTTTATTCTAGTTTTATCTATCTTTTTAGTTGGAGTTAACAAGGCAGGCTCTGCATCAAAAGGTCTTGCTGATAAAGTGCCAGGATCAGGAATTGAAGGATTAAAAAATAATTCTGAAAGTGTTATAGGAGCATTGGCTGGTGCCAGAATGGTAAGTTTGGCAATAATATTACTTTGACCCATTCAATTCAATTAATTAAATTCAATTGCGGTCATCAATTCAATTAGAATTGGAAAAATCTAGACCAGACCCTTTAATATTCTATGTACTTTTTTAATTTTTAATATAGATTTTCTAGAAAGAAATTAAAAAGCTAGAACATTGAAACATCTCTGAAGACATTTATTTATTTTTGAGTTTTCTTCTTGGATTCTTTATTATGATTTATATTATAATCAACTCGATTCCAGGCTCTGGATGAAAGGGGACAAAAACTTGGAGTGCTTGAGGACCGCTCAGCCATGATGAATGAGCGATCCAAGCAGTTTTCAAGTGCTGCTCAGGAACTTGCTGATAAATATCAGAGAAAAAAATGGTGGCAAATGTAATTATAAATGTTGGAGCAGTTTGGAATTGTATTTTGCATCAAGCAGGGATATTTCTAGTCAGACTTTCTTAATGCTTCAAGCCATTTAAAATATACATAAATATTACTTTTTAAATTTCATTTAAAACATTACTGACATATTTTTTTATTGTCATTATAAACATTTGAAATATTATTGAATTGTCAATTTAAATGTGAAAGTAGTAAAGTTAAAAGTTAACATTGCAATGGAATGATTTTTTGTTAAGACAATATTCACTCACAATAACACACAAAAATTTCTTGAAGAGCAACAAGTATGTTAGATATTCCTGAGTAGATAGCAAGATTCTACTCCAATAAATATAGTATGTGTTTGATGAATTTGAGATAATTGATTGGGGTGGTTTTAGCAAATTGTTGTTAATTCTGTTGTAAAAAATACCATTATACTTTGTTCAGACTGTCATGATTTTCAACCAGAAACAGGCAGCAAATTTAAACCATACTTATCAAAATTCAAAATTCTCCTATCTTACATTCAACAGAAACAGTGATGATAAATCATTATGAAAATTATAATTTAACCAGTCTTTAAAACAAATGACTGAATGTGTTTGGTTCTGTTTAGAAGAGTGGAGTGATATAATTCAGGGGTAAGGCTATACTTTTTTGAATTTCGATGTAACATTCTTCATGTTATCATTAACTATCAATAATTTAAATGTATCTAACTGAGTACAGAGAGAGTGAGAGCAGGGTTAAAAAAATGTGTCGATTCTGTAAGAGTAATGGTAATTTGTTTTTGGTTGTTAAAGCTGAAAATAGCAATACATTGAGATCTTCAGATATTTTAAAACAGAATTGTCTTTGTTGGGCACCACTAAAATTTCCTTTGGAAGTACAATTTTCGATAAAAATAAACCATGCATTTCATTTTTTCCTGATACTTTTGTTACCCTTTCCATTTTAATCCTCCCTCCTCTTTAGACTATATCATCTTTTGATCATTTTTTGGACTCTGGTTCAGTAGCTGACATAATGAGTGGAATTCCTTTAAAACCTTTTTTTTCATGGCTATTCCTTAGAGTAATAGAAAGAAAACCAAATTTTAAAATCATAAGATGCATGCTCTTGTACTGTTAGATGGTCAGATATAAGACTCTACTATATTGGGCTTTTGCATGCTTTGGATAAGTAGTTTAAGGTAATAAACCTAAGCACCACAAAACTTTATTACTCTGGTATATTTTGAACCTTGGTTTAGAGTTTGCACAAAGTAAGAAGCCAAAGGGGTGAATATATATCTTCTATTTGTTATTTGCACACAGACACTCATCACCAAATCTCAGTTTTTGCTTTATAAAATGATAAATTATTGGGGGTGTCAAGATATCTTTGCTCCTTTAGTCAAATTAAAGGCTGTCAAATTTATACTAAGTAACTTCGGATTTATTTCATTTATAAATGTAATAGTCAAAGTGGTGTATTACACAATTATACAGTAACTGGTAGCAATTGCTTTTATCTCCAGCTCAATATGCTGTATTTAACATCAATTACTTTGTGGTAGTTTAGTTTTGATTAATGAAGTTCTGTATTCAAACACTTTGAGCTATTAGATGAAATACCAATGTTTCAAATTGCTGCTATGGTGTAATTTCTCCTCTAAAAATCTGCATTTCAACATTTCTTTATACCAAACACCTATTAATGGAAAAACGCAGTAGATTTGGTGACAGTATATTAGCAATATGCCCATCACTTTGCTTCAATTTGAACTCTAAGGCAATCAACAGATATAAAAGCGGTTTGAGCCATCTTTCAATCAATATTAACACTCAATGAGCATGTCAGTGGTATGACACACACTGATTGGTTAATTTTTGATTGAAAGATGGCTTGAGCCCCCTTAGTATCTGTTGATTGCCAGGAAAACTACCTGTGGATGCCAGAAAGAAATACAAAAAACAGATACAAATACTGTTTTTTTAGAAGAATTACTTTTTGTAGATGTATGATATATTAGGCAGCCAGAAGATATTTTGACATTCCAGTCTAATTTATTCCAGAGGCGGACACTTGGTCAAATATTGGGGGCAAGCCTGTTATTTTGATAAGATAATGTCAACTTTTCCCATTGTTTTGGAACAAATAATCCTTGTTCTCCAAAATATTAGGCAGGTGACTGCCCCCTTGTCTCCCTCCCCCAGGTGTCCACCACTGAATTGTTCACAGAAGCGTGTACAGCTTTGCCTTAATAGCCAGCATAAAGCAGTTTTTGAAAGATTGGTAAAAAACAATTACCATTGAGTTGCAAAACTGTGCATTTAGGGCAATGGATGTTAAAAACAAATTTATATTTTTGTTTGTTTGAAATTGGCACAGTTCTAATTGTGTGTTATGAAGCATTTTTGTGTATGTCAGCAAAAGAAGTAAAAGCAAACTGAAAATTCAGCATTTTGCTATTCTTGTAAAGGGATGCAAGAAAGTTCCAGGATAAATGCTGGTGCATCTCATTACATGTGTAATTGAATTCCTGTCATATTCATCACCGGATTTATAATGTTTGAAAAAATTATTTACTGCTTCCACCCTTTCAGGCCACACTCCAACAGCCTGGCAACCAACTGAAACACCATAGTTTGTGAAAGCAAACTTTACCCTTGGAGAGGAGGGATGCCTACAAAAGAAGCCCTTGCCTTCTTCTTGTGGGATCCACATTTTATCAAGTTGTTGTATGGATCTTTGTCTCAGAACTTGCGCCCAAGGCTCATCTGGAAAATGGTGGGTCATCCACAGCGTCTCTCCAAGCCCCAAATCTTGAGTGCAAGAGAATTCTATGTAGTCTTTTTGTATCAGAGACCTCATATCAGCAATCTCACTGCTCAATGCCGCTTGGTCAAGGGTTTTATAAACAATGTAGCCATCATAGAAGTCTAAACCCCCAAAGCCATAGCCAGGGTACGGACCAGACAAATCTTCAAGCATTTTCCATACCACCCCTCTTCCTTTTACGAAGAAATGCGGATGAATGTCTTTCGCAAGTTTAACAGCCTTCTCGTGATATTCTGGTTTCAATTTACCCAACTCTCCAAGGGCATATATCCACTTTGTAAGGTAATGAAAATATTGACCGTCTCTGTCTGGTTCTTCGCCTATTCGTATACCTTTTTTTCTGCCTAGCACTTTGTAAACATCAGTGACCAACTGCTCGGCTTCGATGAGATACGCCGAGTCTCCTGATGCATAGTACAGCGTTAGCAAATTGCACAGTCCGTGTGCATCAGTCCAGAGGTAACGCAATCCGTTCGGCCATATCTTCTCCTGTCTCATAAAATCTAGCAAATCCTTAATCTCGCTGATTTCATTATGTTCCGCCATATTTTCTAGGAATTTAACTGTATCTTTTCTTCATCGAGGCTGTCTCGAAAAGAGGTTGTTCTAACATGACGACCCTCAACAACAAGGGGAACGTGTCTTTTGTTCAGTTCCCGTGCAGAAGTGGTACTTCTTTCCGACAGGATGACGGAGCTTCGTAGGCGAAAACTTGGGAAGGAAAAGCATACTCAAAGCAAAAACCATCCCCACACTCTACATTTAAAGCAGGTTGCTGAAGACCGAGACAGAATTTTGTGGACTGGCCTTAGCTGGGTCAATTTGGTGGTCGGAATTTTGATTGCATTTTATATAGGATATAAATATGCAAAATACGTCGGAGATCTGCACGAGAATGATATGTGGTTTTCAAACATCAAGGTAAGCATAAGATGTTCATTCTCATTTTTAGAAAAGTTTTCTAAAATTGTCAGTATTGATCAATGTGGTCGACGAGAGGCCTTCTTTAGAAATTTGATATCTCGTGTGGTAGTGGTTGAACATGTTTAACGTGGGTAGCCTATGATAAATCGGGTTAGCCCTGTTTTTTACAAAATTTTCCACTGTCAATGAAAATTTAAAGAAACACAAAAATCTAAAAATGAATCAAGATTATGAAAAATGTAAAAATTCCAGTCATATCTGGTTATAAATATATTTACCAAATTAAACTTCATTTGCAGCAAGTTGAAAGGGAAATTTCCTTCAGAACAGAAGCTGGGCTTTATTTTTCATACTATAAACAAATGGTGCTTGCTCCAACAATAAGTGAAGGTATGGTTCTTATTTTAACCTTATGTCTAATCTACTGAGAAATGAAGATAGCCAGGCACTAATGCAGTTTCCTTCTTGGACACTGATCCTTACCCAAACCCTATCCTTATAAATGGAACCACACGCTGAGAGGTGTGAAACTGTAATAGATCTGATAACGGCACTAATCAATCACTGATATTACTTAAATTTTTTTGGTAGCTGGCAGCCATTTTCTCTCCTTTCACACAACCCTGAACCTTACCTTGTGTGATGGACAAGTGTATCTGAAACCTCTGGTAGGCTGGTACCAGAAGCCTAAATTGGTTTTTCCTGAGATAAGAACTTGTAGGAGGAAAGGGGGGGTTCGTTATTTTTTACAATGGAGGGGGGGGGGGGGTAATATCTAGAGTTAAAAAATGTATATTAATGGTACCTAAGGAGCAAAAGTATAAAGGAAATCCCTCTAATGTATAAAAGTTATATGTTATTTACGTTATCACGTCATTACATAAATACATTATTCATTTAATACAACAACATAGAATACAACTTTTACTTGCAAATTACTCCTAATGCAACTTGAGTGATTTTGAATAAATTTGATAACAATAGCATGTTTGTTTGGCTCATGACCCAAGAAGAAAACAAATGTACTCAGACCCTTGCAAGGTTCCTAAGGCAGTCCTTTTTTGCAGGGTCTCCAACAAAGGAAGTGGCTTAGCCAGACCTCATTAATCTGTGCGAGCGCGCTAGCGGCGCTTGCAGGCACAAAAGTTCATACTCCAAATTTCTGCAGGCACTTTTCGTAATTGAATTTTATTCGCCTTTTTAATTTACAATCATGCTTTTTCTTAATATCTCTCTTGGTATCAATTGAAAGGTCAAATAGAATTTTTAAAGGAATAAAGTTGTAAGTCTTTTTTACCCAAAATCATTACTCTAATTGCGCGAGTTTGCATATCACATTGTTTATCTGTCCCTTTCTTTCTATTTCCTCTTGCTGATTCACAATTATTCGATCTTTCTATTTCCAAACATCTGTATGCCTTTGAGGAGCATATCAGTTCACGAAAAACTTGTACACCTTTGGCAAAAACCCTTTTGTTTTCGAGAAAAGTCTTTGAAAAATTCTGCAAAAAATCCTAGAAACCTCTTGAAAAAAGTGACACACCCCTTGAGCTCTTTTAAGCTAAAAATGTCGAGTATAGCATCTAACAACTAAGGCGTTTGTGGGAGTAAGGAAAAGAAAGTAAAATGCAGAGTTGGCATGTAGAGCAAAATTACAAGGTTCACCTGCAAAGAATACTAGCTTGCGTAGAGCATGTGACACCCCACATACTTCAAGAGATGGTTGTTAGTAAATATTCATCCAAGGGTTATAACAAATGAAATGAAAAAGACATGCAAATAAGATTCGTGTGTTATTTACACATCTTTTTTATTTCATTTATTAGAACCCATGGATGAATATTCACTGAAAGCGTTTACAGTTCGCAATATGTTTGCTCAGCAATCACAATGAGGGGATTAGAAATTCTAATCGAGCATGAGTTGAAAATTGAGGTGTCAAACTGGAACTGCTGGAACGTTAGAAAGAAATAATTGGTGGAAATTATAAAGAGCCAGTAGAAGCATTATTTCAGCCCATGTGGATCTAAAGTTTCTTGGATGTAGAGGGCGAAAGGGAAATATGTAAAGATGAGCTGGATATCCTTTTTGTTGATGGCGAAGAAAAACCATAAACTGGAAATTGATATGTATTGGAAGTAAAGTCAAACTAAAAAAGTATCAAGGAAAATGCTTCTTGCTTTCTTGAAATTTCATTGGTGAAAAACAAGCATTTGAAAATTTCTGTAAGAAAAAACTTGGTGGCATTAATTTAAGTTGGTGTAACAGTACTGAGTGGAACTCAGTAGAAAGGAATATTCGCAATTTATCAATATCTGACCATATGTTGCACCCTAGTTTACTTGCAGACACATTTTTTACTCAGCTTTCCGCTCGCAGGCACAAAATATTCTTAATGAGCCCTGGGCTTAGCCATGCCTTCCTCTTTTTTTTAGGACAAAGGACCTTTTTTCAAAATCTTTTGTTATGGGTGTTAAATTTTCCCTTGCTCTTCTCCACTTTCCAAACTGTGTCAGAGCCCCATGTTCAACATAAAGAAACAAAAAATTCAGAATGATTAAATAACTAAAAGCTGTTTAAATTCTTTGCTTTATAATAATTTATTTCTAGTTGCAATTGTTTATGAATTTCCTATGATCTAATTTCAGTACACAACAATTGCACGAGATGACTTGAAGAAAAGTTCAAGGGTCCTCGTCTTTTGGTATTGCCCCAGGGTCCCTGAAACCTAAGGGCCTTATCTCAGGAAAATCTGTTAATAAATTTGTTGTCAAAAGAGGAAGAAGACATGACTGACTGCCTTGCTTGTTCCACTTGGTCCTGGGTTTTTAATGGGTTGGTCTGCCTGTTATTGGGCTGTTACTGGGTTGTTCCACTTGTTACTGGGTTGCTCTACTCATTCCTTGCTTTAGAATCAGCGACCATTTTATGCTGTTGGCAGCTTTCTAAAAAATCAAATGTGTGATCAATGCACCATTTAGGATATTGAGATGTTTTTCCTGTTTTCATCAAAATGGCGTTTTAGTTTTTTGTATCTGCAGTAAAACTTGTTTCTGGTTAATTCTATCTATCCAATTAAATGTATATATTATGTCATATGTTTATAATCTATCTTCATTAAAAAAATGATTGGTGTATAAAAAGTGTTTTGATTGCAGGCATTAGGCAACTGATGTATGATAATAAAACAGAGCATCTGAGAACAATAAACATTCTCAATAGATTCAATGTTTACCAGGAAGTTATTTTGGCTGTGATTTACAAAGCCCTGAATCTAAAGGTAATTTATGCTCGCATTCTTGGTTTTAGCTTACAATTTACACAAATCATGCCTTTATGCTATTCGTCTAAACATTTGGTGCTTCTGGATTAATAGACAAGACTGAGATATTATTTTGAATTTTGTGTTAGTTACAGGTTGATTTTTCTGTCATCAAAACATTAAAATATCAAGATTTAATTCTTTGAATGCTTCTGGTATGCTAAATTTTTTATGATATGCTTCATCAAAATGTCTTATGATTTTTGTAATATCATTTTTATTTTAAAAATTTAAAGGGATTCAAATTCTTTTGTCTTTTTTAATTGCAGAATTATTTGGAATATGTTTATTTTTACATCAATACTGTGTTTGGACTTCATGGGATGTACATGGTAGCAATCTATTTTAGCTCTTGGTTGATGAGTGGGACCTGGCTGGCTGGAGTTCTAGGAACAGCATTTTATGCTTATAATAGGTAGAATCTTTACTGACATAACTTCCCTTTGGGATATATTTTTTCACAATTGTGCATATCTATACAAGAACTTATAGATAGACAAGGTATACTTCTGGAAAATAGTGCCTTTTCTATTTCCAGGAAACAGTTTCATTTCCTATGTGTCTTTTCTGCTGGATAGTTTGAGAATCTTCGTATTGTTAGTAGTTTTTTTAAAGAGCTTTTCTTAATGCCTTTAGCTATTTCCCTCTTATTATTGTATGGCAGAATATAATTTTAAGTAGTTTATTTATTTTCAAGTAAATTATAACTCTATGCAATAATGAATAAGTTAATTTTGCTGTTTTATATATATTTTTCAATTTTGATTCAAATATCTTAAGCATAAAATATGATTTTTCATGTTCAGGGTAGACACAACTAGAGTTTCATATACCATTCCACTACGAGAGAGCTTCTCCCTTCCCTTCATATACATGCAGCTTGCAGCTATTACTCTTTATTTCAAGCCTGGTATTAGCCAAAGAATGCAGGTATATTTACTTTGTTTTTTGAAGGATGCTTTGATTTTTATAGTTCTTGCAGATATGTTCTTTATTATTTGATATAAAGATACTTTGATTATCTTTATCTCTTTGATTTTCCAATTTTAAAATGAAAGTATTTATTTTTGTTAAGATTATTCAATGTGCTAAACTCCTGTAAAAAATTGTCTGTAACATTTAACAGAGTATATGAAGTTATGTTTGCACAAACTTTTCTTAGATTGATGCATTGATAGGTTGTTTTGTTTATACAAGGTTGAATTGAATGTATATATTTGTGATTGTGTCTCTTCACATTCCTAAATTTTCTAGCAGATTAAGGAAACATTTTCAAGGTTGACTTCTTAAACAAGTTTTCATAACCAGATTTGGTCACTTGTTTTTGTGAAACGTGGAAACATGTAATGATTACTTAAAAGAATTGAGATCTAAGGTTTGAGTTTTATATTTTCAGGCATTTGGACTTGCAGGGATATTTATTGGAACCTTGTTCACCATTATAACATGGCAGTTTGCTCAGTTTGTTTTTCTTTTGGAAGGATTTGCTTTGTTTGGTGCTTGGTGCCTTGATATAATACCAAGAAAAAAGGTATATTGTTGTATTTTACTGTTCAGACATCGTTTTAGATGATATCTTTATAATTTATTTGCCTGGTTGTTTTTGAGATAACATCACTAAAGTGAAATACTTGATGATGCTAAAAACCAAGGGTAACAAAATTCAGTGCACAGTTTTAAGAAGCCCTCTGTTTCCCAAGTCCCTGATCTGCAACTGTGTCTAGACTGGATATGCAATTAACTGATTAAATGGCCACATGAGTGCCTGGAAAACATAGCATTCACATGGCCAATGTCTGTGAAAAAGACCAATGTAAACAAATGGAGTTCAATTATTATGCCCAAAATTGCCTTGCTTTTTTTCTTCTGAGTAAGGATTCCAAAAATTAAAGAAATTTTCTGGAAGAAGAATAAACACTTTTCTTGACTCTTCAGGTGTTATTTGTGCTCCCAGTCGTTGGTTTTGTCTTCATATCATTAAGTCATTAGCTAAATATTTTGCCCTACACTTATTTTGTTTCTAAGAACACTATCCAGCCTCCATACTCTTAAGAAGAGCTCGTTTTGAGCCCGGATATATCCTTGAAGTATTTTTTTTCAAATCCTCATTTGCGATACTTGAGGTATACAATATCTGCTTTCATGTCAATTCTGACAATAACATATTGTTTTGACCAGTCTGATAGTTGTTTGTCTCGATCTATAAAATCAAGTGATTTGTGGCTGTTTTCTAGACTTTAATGTGGTAGAAATGTGCAAAGGTCACAAAGAAGCAAGTACCAACGTTTTATGAATGTGTGTCATTTATTATTCTACGCCAATGTTATTTCAAAACACCTTTTTGTTTTAGGCTCAGAGTGTTTTATTTGTTATTTCTGGATGTCTTTTATTGGTCTGTGTCATCCAGTTTATCAATGACATGCTGATTACATCACTGACATTGCACTTTTGTTTGGCTGCGCTACTTATCATTGAATTAACGGTACGTTTTTCAAACCACCTGCTTTTTCAATTTTGTTTCTGTAAGTGGATCAAAAGTGGCTATGTAACAATATTTTTAACTGGTCAACAAATATTCGTGAGTATAGTCTATGGACTATGTGTTCTCTTGGCCTTCAAATCAAGACTTGAAAACCCACATTCGTAAGACAAGACAATGTGTCTATTATCACGTTTGTTTTGTGTTTTTCAATATCCGCAGCACACGATTTGCAAATTAACCTACATTGGTTTTATTGGTTATGAAAGACCTCAAATATATTTGCTATTTTTGTCGCAAGTGCAGTAATTTCATGCAACATCAGGCACCAAGGAGAAGGGGGAGCTAGGGGGCTATAATCCCCAGTTTTTGCCAAAACGACAATAATTTTACCAATGTATCACCAGTCAAGCCACTTTTCATTCGGTTTTTAGACCCCCACTTTTCTCAACGCTCCGCGGTGCCTGAACAATCTGGATATCTTTCAAACGTTTAAAACTCTGCTTTTAAGTTTTTTCTCCATGAAGTTAGTGTTTTAATGGAAACATGACTTTGGATTTTGTATTTTTTTGAACTATTTTCTCGCAGGATAATGGTGGGCAAGGCCAAGGGATCTTTCGAAGAATTTCCAAGCTCCTTTTTACAGTTGTAGCTGTTCTTGCATTGACTTTTATCATAAACTTTGTCCTTAAGGTGAGCATGTAACAGAGTTGTTAATACATTATCCGGCAGTAAGAATAAACATTTCGTCATATGACATAGCTCATATTCTCAAAAGAAAACGACAGTCAATACGTTAAAAGAGGCACCAGAGCTAAGGATGCAGAATTTTGTAAAGAAAGCTTTAAGAAAACTCCCAGTAATCTTTGTCTGTGAAGGATCAACAGCAACTAAACACATATTAATCACTTACTGACATATATTTCCAGCTGTGCACAAAAAACAAATCAAACAGTTTACGTTATTCTCGCAAGTATCTAATTTTAAGGGAGTATCTAATCTTTTATTGTCAATGAGAAGAAATATCCTTATCTTCCAAAATTGAGAAAATCGATACATAGGTCTTCGTTTCCCTAGCCACAGGTGAATTTATCGTACTTCATTCTTAATAATTCAAATCAACAGAATTCTTAGTTATTCCAAACCTTTTTCAAAAAGATCTGTGCTTAATCTGGGTGCTTTTTTTTGGTGAACGTATTGCAAAATACATTTTATGCACCAGGCACCAACCTACCGCTAAACTTCTGCCCAGAACATAAGCCACAGTTCTATATGCAGCTCTTGGTGAGAGTGTATATCAATATTTGCTTGTGCGATAGAAACATTACCTACAAGGCTATTGCCCGTTGATTTAGTTGGTCTTTTTTCCTTCAGTTTTTAGGAGTTTTTCTTGATATGAAAATTTTCCCAAAACAGTACAAACGCAGGAATATTAATTGCAAAACAATAGAAACCAACCTGTAAATGCTGCCAATGTGCGGGGCTTAAGCTAGTATGAATAATTTTGTTTGGTTTGCACAAGCTATTAGCATGCAAGATCCACATTTGCTCGAAGAGCCATCTGAGTCAACTCTTCATTTTTTATTCAGTTTTACCAATAGGAAATAGTTTACCAGTGAACATAGCTGGACAAACAAATCCTGATAGATCCTCGAGCTTATGCCCTTCACTACTCCCAGTGAATCAATTTTGATGTCGGCAAATCATCGTAGACATTTGTATTGACCTTTGCGCTTTAAATGATGATGCTGATTTTAAAGTATTGCTAATTTCATATCCTTGCCTTACTGCATTTTTGTATTAGAATCACTTTGATAGTTTTCAAGTCTTTGCTCTCTTCAATACAGAGATTATTCTTCAATATCTTTTAATTTTTGTTTTTGTATAGAAACCAATTATTTGTTGTATTTTTTGTAATACCTTGGTTGATATTTTTCTCGTTCAGAATTTCATCCTTAAAATCGACTCTGATGAGCACATCTTCAAATTTGTTCTGGCAAAAATGGGATATGGAGAAGCCCTGAAAAGGTGAGGCGACTTTTGAATGTCATGTAATGCAGCATCGCCATAGACAATTTTACAGCTACTGTTTTGCGAAGTTACATTTATTCTGTTGTTAACCAATACTTTATTTGCTCTTTTTTAGCCGGCTCTTAGGAGGTGAGAAAAAGTGTACACAAGAATTCTTTTTCCTCTCTCTATGACTTTTTTTTTCTCTCACTAAGTCCAACAAAAACCCTGATCTATTTTTATGAAAGAATATTCACCAAATGTTTCTTTCTAATTGGAAGCATTAAAATATGCAATCTGGTTTTTCTTTCAGGGATTTCGATTCGTTACTTTACCTTTGTGAAGGCGCATTCAATTACTTGCCAATGGATACTTTTATTCGTTTGACCGATGGGATTGTCTTTCCTTGTTATGCTGCAGCAATGCTTGTCACGCTGATCTTGCTTGCAACATCTGTTTTGGCGAAGTGGAGGTAAGAACATCAAACTTCTGTATTTTGCTCCTAATCATTTTTTTTATTTATACTTTGCATCCGAAGGTAGCTTTTAGGATACTGAGAAGCTTATGCTTATTGAACAGTGTCCTGGTCCTTTCTCTTCATGTGACCACACCTTGCTATTCCTATGCCTGGAATTACAGAGAGCTGGCTGCTCTTTTCACTCTGGGTGAAAGTTTGGTCATGCCAGGGACTCGAACCACGGACCCTTGGGTCTGTAGTCATCGCCTGTTACATGACTTTCAACAGAGTTTATTGCAATCATTTTGCATGTTATTTTAGCGACTCTAAACAGCAGTGTCTCTTTGAATGGAATGCCTATGCTTTGAGTCGGTTGTGCATTTTTATAAAATAAGGATTAGATAGATCTCACACTTGCCATGAACTGGAACCCCTGAAGAATCACTTGAGGTATTTATTTGGAACCGCTTTGAAAAATTTGCTGTTTCTAATACTTTTTGCAGAAATTGCAAATATTTACGTGGATATGAATTTCTTCTAACTTGGTATGTTGCGTCTAAAAATGGGGGGACTAAATATCTTAAAATGGTAAATTTGATACTTTCATTTTGTTGCAGTGGAGAAAAACCAGTTGCCTATCCTTGGATGGTTCATTATTACCCAGAAGTAGCCTTCAGTTGCATTTTGAGTGTCTTCTTTGGATTAATGGCTCTTTCGACTTTAAGAATGAAATTTCTTTGGACCCCTCATATTTGCATGGTTGGAGCGGGGATTTTTTGTCATCAGGACTTTTGGCGATGGGTTTTCAGCTCGAGCAAAATAAAAGACGGAATAGTAAGTAGCAGTAATCTTTTATTTACTATTGTTGTTAGAATTTAAACTCAAATTCGGGTGTTGAAAATGCGCAAATGTTTCAGTTCATGGCTTCTTGGTAATAAAGTGACATTAGTTAGGCATCTTTTTTTTATTGACATAACTCCTTATACTTAAATTATTGTTAGCTTTTATAATCTTAGATCAAATATTTATGCTGTTTCTAGCGATCTGTTCGATCATTCGATGTTGAATGCACAAATGAAAACCAATATAGGTTTTATAGAAAAAATTCGGCAATATAATCCAGAGTTTCTTCTTTCTTTGTAAACAATTAAACTTTTTCTTTGCAGCTTTTGCCTACTTTACCAGATGATACTGTTGAAGTAAATTTTGATAGTCAAGCTGTCTATAAAGCATTATACAGTAAAATATACAGTAATATTAAAAGACATTATTACCTGCAAAGCTAAGTATTTTTTATATTTACCTTCCAGTCTCACATATTCGGTTATTTGGTACCAATTGCTATTATTGGACTTGTTTTGTGGCGGGTAAGTCATCCATATTTCTTGAAAGTCTTTTATTGAACATATGTATTGAATTATATCAAAACCATTCCTAATATTGCCTTATAACTTATACTTATATTGATATATGAAATCAAAACATTTCATATCATAAAACCACACAGCGCCAAAACTTTATGTCTTCCATATCAGCATTAAAATTCAGTGTATGATTACCACTCTAAAATAGCATATTCAATATCATCCTAAATTTTCCCTTTCAAAACTTTGTATACATTTTAAAAAACTAGATGCTTTGTTTATCACTAGTAAAGTTAAATTTTTTATTACTCCACTAAACAAAGGTAGTTTGTAATATTCAGAGATTCATTCAGTTTACATTCCTTATTGAGTTCTACGTCAGCGATACAATTAACATTTATCTGCCTTTTGAAATTTTTTGCTTTTGAGTCTTGCACATTCGTTTTTCTCTAAAATTTATTTTTGTTGTAGCGTCTTCCATCTGCCCTTGAGGAGTTGAAAAGTCTAAGAGAATTCTATGACCCTGACACTGTAGAACTGATGACATGGATCAGGTATACTTTTGTATTTTATTTTATATTGCAATTTCGATAATCAGATATTTCAATATGTATTCTGTATATCAAGTTTGTTTATTCTTCGGGGATGGGGTAAAGTTTTCCAGCCAAAAGTTCACCAGCTCACTTGATTTCCTTGACTTGATGTTCTTAGGCACAACGCCGTTGTTTTTAATGTCTCCAAGTATAGTCTCATGCCAGAGCTTTGTGTCTTTCAACGAGATGAGGTCTTTCTTGCCTCAGCCTTAGAGGTTCAAAAATGCTTCACATATTGGTTAAAAGTAGTTTGTAGACGGTAAAATAGATAATCATAGCGAGACAGTGTTCTTCATTCTCTCTGTCAATAGAGTAGACTATTTTATACCCCTTAAGATCATTGTAAAATGCTCCTAGATTTAGAAACTGCCATTATTTGTTTGGAAAATTTCCCCTCCTTCTGTGTATGGAGACAACTTATTTCGTGTAATCGTTCCTACTGCATAAAAATTTTTTTTTTCTCAAGCTAAGTATGTTGTTATCAAATAGGATATGTAAAGAGCTTGAAAGAAGGGGTAAAATGGCTTATGTTGATTGCATTTTAGTGGAAAAACCCCCGATCAGGCCGCTTTCACGGGCAGTATGCAACTTTTAGCTGGCGTCAAGTTATGCACCGATCGACCAATAACAAATCATCCACATTATGAAAATAAATTCTTACGACAAAGAACGAAAGATGTAAGTAACACACACTTATGATTTTGCATTTTACCTTATTGGGTTTCGTGTTGTGGATGTGCACGCGTCGGCCCCCGCTAGTTGTTCTATCTTTTTTCATTAAGACAATCTTAGTTCGATCCAAATGATTACTGCAATATAATGATGCAGCTGTTAATCTGTATATTTGGTAAACCAAAGTGCTTGCCAAGCATTGTAGTCTTGCTCTCACTGTCATGTCATCCATTCGCAAAGTTGGTCCTAAAAGTGACACACTGTACACGCTTTCAAAGACGATCGATAACGTGCGAAATGGACGACGTTAAATTATCCAATCTGATTCGTGGAAAAAATGCGATAATGACTTAAGAAGATGTAGATGCATCCAGATACACGAGTACCGCAGGGTTTATGTGCTATTAATAAGCCCTGTGGCACCTTCATCGATGTAAACGTGTGGAGCACGAATAACCATTTATAAATGACTGAATGATTACGTCGCTTTTGAGTCATTATTATTGTATTCCTCGCTCGCTTACAAACTTTATTCCTCTTCGATCAGTATTGAATAACTTCTGTTCTTTAGGTTTATCAAATATACGCACGCAAATCACCGAAAGAAGTATATGAGATCCTGAGGCAGCATGGTTCAAGTTATATCATTCTAGAAAATAGCATTTGCTATTCGAGATCTGAACAAGGTTGTCGCTTGACTGATATTCTTGACATTGACAACGGCGACAAGGTGCTTGAAAATCCCGCGGATACAGAGCCTGGACAACGGCCCAGATTTTGCCATGCTATCAAATACGACAAAAGCTTTTCAAAATATTTCACCAAAGTCTTCGAAAATCCAACCTTTTACTTGTATAAATTGAATTAAGTTTTTATTTAATACTTTCACACAATGCTGCTGAAAATTGTCATGCATCTGTGCACATATTTTAGTCGTGAGAAATGTATGAAGTGCAAATAAATACATCAGAGTGGTTTTTCCTATCATTTTCACTTTTGCTGATCACTCTAGGGGGGGGGGGGGGGTGATTCTTTTTGACAATAAGATAACTATTTGCTGTTTTAATTAACATTGAAAAATAAAAAGAAGAAACCCTTATGATTGATTAAGTAAGGCAATGTGTCATCATATCTTGTATTTTTTGTCCCATTCCCAGCCAGAAAATGGAATTTTAGATGATAAAACAGAAGGGACTCAGAATTTATTCCTTTTGCAGGCCTGGTGCTTACCAATAAGGAGTAGCCTTTGGGCTCCATTTGCAATCTGTGCTGCTCTCCAAATCTGAAGGGGAATGATAAGCAATCCTTTTAAATTTCCATTCACTCTCTTACTTACTCCCCTACGAAAATTCCAATGCTCGAATACTTCGCACCTTATCGAATACCATAAACAGGTATGTATGTTATATGTAAACAACTGTAAGAACAACTCTTTTTTTAAAAATACTTTCCACGAGGAATGTCTTTGCATATTTCCTTTGCCCTTCATTAGCATGAAGCGTAGAGAATCGTAACGGAATACTCTGTTTCATGGAACGGAGACGAGGATATGCATGGGTAGCCGAAAGTTGAGTTTCTTAGACCACACCAATTTCTATTGAAGATAGCGAGTCATTTTTCAGTAGTGGTTAATAAAGAAATATTTACCTGCTCATTCTCCATGATTAAATCAATTTTGAAAGATTTGTTCAACCCTATTGGGTCACCATTTTCCAAGATGGGCAGACCCTCAAACTTTAATCAAAGGTCGAGTAATAATCTCTAAGACAACTGAGTTCAAAGCAAGCTCAAAACAATCTCATGAAATATCACTTAAAAATTCTGAAAGATTATTAAGCGGTTATCTGTCTCTGTTCTATCCTCTTTACGTCTATTTGAGTCCTTAAGAACAAGATTATTTTTCACTGCCAAAGTGCGCCATTTCAATTGATATAGGCTTACCTTTTCCGTAAATTTGGCAGCCTCAAAATCTCTTGTTAATGACCAAATAAAAATTCCTAAAGTTCATAAGAAACATAACTCTTTATCCAGCCTCTTTGGGTCTAATCCAATTCCTAGAAATAAGATCATTTTCTTTGAATAAATGCTCCATTTCAATAGCCATAGTCTTACCTCTTTCCAAAACCAGCCAGAATAAAAAACTCTTCAAATACCCAATTTTATTTATGATCAAGAAGTAAGGATAACTCTTTCCTCGAAAAATAGACTAAATTTCCTCTATTTCGTTACGATAAACAATTATAGTGACCATATTAGGAATTAAAGACGGTTTTTGAACCAAAAACAATTTTTTGAATGTAACAAAGCTTAATCAAAAGATAAGGCTTAAAAAAATCTACGAAAGTTTGAAAAAGCTTTTCTTCTTAAAGCAGATTCATATTGATCAGAATTTAAAGGAATTTAAGTCAAGTCTGGAATGAAAGTCTAATTAACGTTATAGGCCAAAAAATCGTCTACACCTCCAAATCTTGTTTCTTCTAAAGACTGCTTACATCTGTTACAACGAATTTTGGGAAAGGTCAGCTTTTGAAAAAAATGTAAGGCAAAAGGCTTAGCAAATCATCAAAACTTTCAAACACAATTTCCTCCAAAAGCAGCTTTATTTTCGTCGATTTGATATAAATAAACAAAAATTATGCTGAAAAGATTTTTTTTAGAAAAAAATAAAAACTTTTGGAAAAACCAATTTTTGATAAAAAAGCAAGGCTATATACTAAGAAAAGTCATCAAAATTTTCTAAAGCCTTTTTCTTTAAAAAGAAGCTTGATGTTTATCTTATTGATCCTGAAAAACGAGAATTGTAATTAGAACTAGAATAAAATTCGTTTTTTGTAAAAATAATGACTTGTTGGGTTCATCAAATTTTCTCAAAAAGTAAGGCTATAGACCTAGCAAATATATCGAAATTTTTGAAACTTTTTTTCTCTAAAACCAGTTGATTTTCATCTTATTTATCATGATAAACAAGAATTGTCCTCAACACTGGCATAAAAACCCTATTTTTGAAAAAAGTACCGAGTTTTTTGAAGGAACAATTTTTGAAAATAAGGTAAGGTTATAAGCTTAAAAAAATCAAAAACATTTTCGAAGATTTTTCCCTCTAAAAACAACTTGATTATCTTCTTATTGATCATGATAAACAAGAAATGTGCTCTTCACTGGCATAAAACCCCTTTTTTTGAAAAAAGTACCGAGTTCTTTGAAGGAACAATCTTTGAAAATAAGGTAAGTTTATAGGCTTAGAAAAATCGACAAATTTTTCTAAGATTTTTCCTTCTAAAAGCAACTTGATTTTCTTCTTATCGATCATGATAAACAAGAACTGTGCTCATCACTGGCATAAAAACCCTATTTTTGAAAAAATATCGATATTTCAGAACAAACAATTTTTGAAATTAAGGTAAGGTTATAGGCTTAGAAATATCGACAAAATTTTCGAAGATTTTTCCTTCCAAAAGCAACTTGTTTTTCTTCTTATTGATCATGATAAACAAGAATTGTGCTCATCACTGGCCTAAAAACCCTATTTTTGAAAAAATATCGATATTTTAGAACAAACAATTTTTGAAATTAAGTTAAGGTTATAGGCTTAGAAAAATCGATAAGATTTTCGAAGATTTTTCCTTCTAAAAGCAACTTGATTTTTTTCTTATTGATCATGATAAACAAGATATGTGATCTTCACTGGCATAAAACCCCTTTTTTTGAAAAAAGTACCGAGTTTTTTGAAGGAACAGTTTTTGAAAAAAAGGTAAGGTTATAGGCTTAGAAAGATCGATAAAATTTCTAAAATTTTTCCTTCTAAAAAAATGTTGATTTTCTTCTTATTGATCATGATAAACAAGAATTGTGCTCTTCACTGGCATAAAAACCTTATTTTTAAAAAAAGATCGATATTTCAGAACAAACAATTTTTGAAATTAAGGTAAGGTTATAGGCTTAGAGAAATCGACAAAATTTTTGAAGTTTTTCCTTCTAAAAGCAACTAGATTTTCTTTTTAATGATCTGGATAAACAAGAATTGTGCTTATCGATGGCATAAAAACACTTTTTTTGAAAAAATTACCGAGTTTTTTGGAGGATTAATTTTTAAAAATAAGGTAAGGTTATAGACTTAGAAAAATCGAAAAAACTTTCGAAGATTTTTTCGTCTAAAAGCAACTTGTTTTTCTTCTAATTGATCATGATAAACAAAAATTGTTTGCACCACTGGCATAAATATCCTTTTTTTGAAAAAGTACCGAGTTTTTTGGAGGAACAATTTTTGAAAATAAGGTAAGGTTATAAGCTTAAAAAAATCAAGAAAATTTTCGAAGATTTTTCCCTCTAAAAACAACTTGATTATCTTCTTATTGATCATGATAAACAAGAAATGTGCTCTTCACTGGCATAAAACCCCTTTTTTTGAAAAAAGTACCGAGTTCTTTGAAGGAACAATCTTTGAAAATAAGTTAAGGTTATAGGCTTAGAAAAATCGAAAAAATTTTCGAAGATTTTTCCGTCTAAAAGCAACTCGACTTTTTTCTAATTGATCATAAAAAACAAGATATGTGCTCATCACTGGCATAAAACCCCTTTTTTGAAAAAAGTAACGAGTTTTTTGGAGGATCAATTTTTGAAAATAAGGTAAGGTTATAGGCTTAGAAAAATCGAAAAAATGTTCGAAGATTTTTTCGTCTAAAAGCAACTTGTTTTTCTTCTTATTGATCAAGATAAACAAGAATTGTTATCATCATTGGCATAAAAACCCTTTTTTGAAAAAAGTACCGAGTTTTTTGAAGGAACATTCTTTGAAAATAAGGTAAGGTTATAGGCTTAAAAAAATCAAAAAAATTTTCGAAGATTTTTCCCTCTAAAAACAACTTGATTTTCTTCTTATTGATCATGATAAACAAGATATGTGCTTTTCACTGGCATAAAACCCCTTTTTTGAAAAAAGTAATGAGTTCTTTTAAGGAACAATCTTTGAAAATAAGGTAAGGTTATAGGCTTAGAAAGATCGATAAAATTTTCGAAGATTTTTTTTGTCTAAAAGCAACTTGTTTTTTTTCTTATTGATCATGATAAACAAGAATTGTTATCATCATTGGCATAAAAACCCTTTTTTGAAAAAAGTACCGAGTTTTTTGAAGGAACATTCTTTGAAAATAAGGTAAGGCTATAGGCTTAGAAAAATCGAAAAAATGTTCGAAGATTTTTTCGTCTAAAAGCAACTTGTTTTTCTTCTTATTGATCATGATAAACAAGAATTTTTTTATTACTGGCATAAATACCCTTTTTTGAAAAAGTAACGAGTTTTTTGGAGGATCAATTTTTGAAAATAAGGTAAGGTTATAGACTTAGAAAAATCGAAAAAACTTTCGAAGATTTTTTCGTCTAAAAGCAACTTGTTTTTCTTCTTATTGATCATGATGAACAAGAATTGTTTTCATCATTGGCATAAAAACCCTTTTTTGAAAAAAGTACCGAGTTTTTTGAAGGAACATTCTTTGAAAATAAGGTAAGGCTATAGGCTTAGAAAAATTGAAAAAATTTTCGATAAATTTTTCCCTCTAAAATCAACTTGATTTTCTTCTAATTGATCATAATAAACAAGATATGTGCTCTTTACTGGCATAAAACCCCTTTTTTTGAAAAAAGTAACGAGTTTTTTGAAGGAACAATTTTTGAAAATAAGGTAAGGTTATAGGCTTAGAAAAATCGAAAAAATGTTCGAAGATTTTTTCGTCTAAAAGCAACTTGTTTTTCTTCTTATTGATCATGATAAACAAGAATTGTTTCCATCACTGACATAAAAACCCATTTTTGAAAAAAGTAACGAGTTTTTTGGAGGATCAATTTTTGAAAATAAGGTAAGGTTATAGGCTTAAAAAAATCAAAAAAATTTTCGAAGATTTTTTCGTCTAAAAGCAACTTGTTTTTCTTCTTATTGATCATGATAAACAAGAACTTTTTTTATTACTGGCATAAATACCCTTTTTTGAAAAAGTAACGAGTTTTTTGGAGGATCAATTTTTGAAAATAAGGTAAGGTTATAGGCTTAGAAAAATCGAAAAAATTTTCGAAGATTTTTTCGTCTAAAAGCAACTTGTTTTTCTTCTTATTGATCATGATAAACAAGAATTGTTTTCATTACTGGCATAAATACCCGTTTTTGAAAAAGTAACGAGTTTTTTGGAGGATCAATTTTTGAAAATAAGGTAAGGTTATAGGCTTAAAAAAATCAAAAAAATTTTCGAAGATTTTTCCCTCTAAAAACAACTTGATTTTCTTCTTATTGATCATGATAAACAAGATATGTGCTCTTCACTGGCATAAAACCCCTTTTTTGAAAAAAGTAATGAGTTCTTTGAAGGAACAATCTTTGAAAATAAGGTAAGGTTATAGGCTTAGAAAGATCGATAAAATTTTCGAAGATTTTTTTTGTCTAAAAGCAACTTGTTTTTCTTCTTATTGATCATGATAAACAAGAATTGTTTTCATCACTGGCATAAAAAGCCCTTTTTGAAAAAAGTACCGAGTTTTTTGAAGGAACATTCTTTGAAAATAAGGTAAGGCTATAGGCTTAGAAAAATCGAAAAAATGTTCGAAGATTTTTTCGTCTAAAAGCAACTTGTTTTTCTTCTTATTGATCATGATAAACAAGAATTTTTTTATTACTGGCATAAATACCCTTTTTTGAAAAAGTAACGAGTTTTTTGGAGGATCAATTTTTGAAAATAAGGTAAGGTTATAGACTTAGAAAAATCGAAAAAACTTTCGAAGATTTTTTCGTCTAAAAGCAACTTGTTTTTCTTCTTATTGATCATGATGAACAAGAATTGTTTTCATCATTGGCATAAAAACCCTTTTTTGAAAAAAGTACCGAGTTTTTTGAAGGAACATTCTTTGAAAATAAGGTAAGGCTATAGGCTTAGAAAAATTGAAAAAATTTTCGATAAATTTTTCCCTCTAAAATCAACTTGATTTTCTTCTAATTGATCATAATAAACAAGATATGTGCTCTTTACTGGCATAAAACCCCTTTTTTTGAAAAAAGTAACGAGTTTTTTGAAGGAACAATTTTTGAAAATAAGGTAAGGTTATAGGCTTAGAAAGATCGAAAAAATGTTCGAAGATTTTTTCGTCTAAAAGCAACTTGTTTTTCTTCTTATTGATCATGATAAACAAGAATTGTTTCCATCACTGGCATAAAAACCCATTTTTGAAAAAAGTAACGAGTTTTTTGGAGGATCAATTTTTGAAAATAAGGTAAGGTTATAGGCTTAAAAAAATCAAAAAAATTTTCGAAGATTTTTTCGTCTAAAAGCAACTTGTTTTTCTTCTTATTGATCATGATAAACAAGAATTTTTTTTATTACTGGCATAAATACCCTTTTTTGAAAAAGTAACGAGTTTTTTGGAGGATCAATTTTTGAAAATAAGGTAAGGTTATAGGCTTAGAAAAATCGAAAAAATTTTCGAAGATTTTTTCGTCTAAAAGCAACTTGTTTTTCTTCTTATTGATCATGATAAACAAGAATTGTTTTCATTACTGGCATATATACCCGTTTTTGAAAAAGTAACGAGTTTTTTGGAGGATCAATTTTTGAAAATAAGGTAAGGTTATAGGCTTAAAAAAATCAAAAAAATTTTCGAAGATTTTTCCCTCTAAAAACAACTTGATTTTCTTCTTATTGATCATGATAAACAAGATATGTGCTCTTCACTGGCATAAAACCCCTTTTTTGAAAAAAGTAATGAGTTCTTTGAAGGAACAATCTTTGAAAATAAGGTAAGGTTATAGGCTTAGAAAGATCGATAAAATTTTCGAAGATTTTTTTTGTCTAAAAGCAACTTGTTTTTCTCTATATTGATCATGATAAACAAGAATTGTTTTCATCACTGGCATAAAAAGCCCTTTTTGAAAAAAGTACCGAGTTTTTTGAAGGAACATTCTTTGAAAATAAGGTAAGGCTATAGGCTTAGAAAAATCGAAAAAATTTTCGAAGATTTTTCAGTCTAAAAGCAACTTGATTTTCTTCTAATTGATCATAATAAACAAGATATGTGCTCTTCACTGGCATAAAACCCCTTTTTTTGAAAAAAGTAACCAGTTTTTTGAAGGAACAATTTTTGAAAATAAGGTAAGGTTATAGGCTTAGAAAAATCGAAAAAATTTTCGAAGATTTTTTCGTCTCAAAGCAACTTGTTTTTCTTCTTATTGATCATGATAAACAAGAATTGTTTTCATCACTGGCATAAAAACCCTTTTTTGAAAAAAGTACCGAGTTTTTTGAAGGAACATTCTTTGAAAATAAGGTAAGGCTGTAGGCTTAGAAAAATCGAAAAAATGTTCGAAGATTTTTTCGTCTAAAAGCAACTTGTTTTTCTTCTTATTGATCATGATAAACAAGAATTTTTTTATTACTGGCATAAATACCCTTTTTTGAAAAAGTAACGAGTTTTTTGGAGGATCAATTTTTGAAAATAAGGTAAGGTTATAGACTTAGAAAAATCGAAAAAACTTTCGAAGATTTTTTCGTCTAAAAGCAACTTGTTTTTCTTCTTATTGATCATGATGAACAAGAATTGTTTTCATCATTGGCATAAAAACCCTTTTTTGAAAAAAGTACCGAGTTTTTTGAAGGAACATTCTTTGAAAATAAGGTAAGGCTATAGGCTTAGAAAAATTGAAAAAATTTTCGATAAATTTTTCCCTCTAAAATCAACTTGATTTTCTTCTAATTGATCATAATAAACAAGATATGTGCTCTTTACTGGCATAAAACCCCTTTTTTTGAAAAAAGTAACGAGTTTTTTGAAGGAACAATTTTTGAAAATAAGGTAAGGTTATAGGCTTAGAAAAATCGAAAAAATGTTCGAAGATTTTTTCGTCTAAAAGCAACTTGTTTTTCTTCTTATTGATCATGATAAACAAGAATTGTTTCCATCACTGGCATAAAAACCCATTTTTGAAAAAAGTAACGAGTTTTTTGGAGGATCAATTTTTGAAAATAAGGTAAGGTTATAGGCTTAAAAAAATCAAAAAAATTTTCGAAGATTTTTTCGTCTAAAAGCAACTTGTTTTTCTTCTTATTGATCATGATAAACAAGAATTTTTTTTATTACTGGCATAAATACCCTTTTTTGAAAAAGTAACGAGTTTTTTGGAGGATCAATTTTTGAAAATAAGGTAAGGTTATAGGCTTAGAAAAATCGAAAAAATTTTCGAAGATTTTTTCGTCTAAAAGCAACTTGTTTTTCTTCTTATTGATCATGATAAACAAGAATTGTTTTCATTACTGGCATAAATACCCGTTTTTGAAAAAGTAACGAGTTTTTTGGAGGATCAATTTTTGAAAATAAGGTAAGGTTATAGGCTTAAAAAAATCAAAAAAATTTTCGAAGATTTTTCCCTCTAAAAACAACTTGATTTTCTTCTTATTGATCATGATAAACAAGATATGTGCTCTTCACTGGCATAAAACCCCTTTTTTGAAAAAAGTACCGAGTTTTTTGAAGGAACATTCTTTGAAAATAAGGTAAGGCTATAGGCTTAGAAAAATCGAAAAAATGTTCGAAGATTTTTTCGTCTAAAAGCAACTTGTTTTTCTTCTTATTGATCATGATAAACAAGAATTTTTTTATTACTGGCATAAATACCCTTTTTTGAAAAAGTAACGAGTTTTTTGGAGGATCAATTTTTGAAAATAAGGTAAGGTTATAGACTTAGAAAAATCGAAAAAACTTTCGAAGATTTTTTCGTCTAAAAGCAACTTGTTTTTCTTCTTATTGATCATGATGAACAAGAATTGTTTTCATCATTGGCATAAAAACCCTTTTTTGAAAAAAGTACCGAGTTTTTTGAAGGAACATTCTTTGAAAATAAGGTAAGGCTATAGGCTTAGAAAAATTGAAAAAATTTTCGATAAATTTTTCCCTCTAAAATCAACTTGATTTTCTTCTAATTGATCATAATAAACAAGATATGTGCTCTTTACTGGCATAAAACCCCTTTTTTTGAAAAAAGTAACGAGTTTTTTGAAGGAACAATTTTTGAAAATAAGGTAAGGTTATAGGCTTAGAAAAATCGAAAAAATGTTCGAAGATTTTTTCGTCTAAAAGCAACTTGTTTTTCTTCTTATTGATCATGATAAACAAGAATTGTTTCCATCACTGGCATAAAAACCCATTTTTGAAAAAAGTAACGAGTTTTTTGGAGGATCAATTTTTGAAAATAAGGTAAGGTTATAGGCTTAAAAAAATCAAAAAAATTTTCGAAGATTTTTTCGTCTAAAAGCAACTTGTTTTTCTTCTTATTGATCATGATAAACAAGAATTTTTTTTATTACTGGCATAAATACCCTTTTTTGAAAAAGTAACGAGTTTTTTGGAGGATCAATTTTTGAAAATAAGGTAAGGTTATAGGCTTAGAAAAATCGAAAAAATTTTCGAAGATTTTTTCGTCTAAAAGCAACTTGTTTTTCTTCTTATTGATCATGATAAACAAGAATTGTTTTCATTACTGGCATATATACCCGTTTTTGAAAAAGTAACGAGTTTTTTGGAGGATCAATTTTTGAAAATAAGGTAAGGTTATAGGCTTAAAAAAATCAAAAAAATTTTCGAAGATTTTTCCCTCTAAAAACAACTTGATTTTCTTCTTATTGATCATGATAAACAAGATATGTGCTCTTCACTGGCATAAAACCCCTTTTTTGAAAAAAGTAATGAGTTCTTTGAAGGAACAATCTTTGAAAATAAGGTAAGGTTATAGGCTTAGAAAGATCGATAAAATTTTCGAAGATTTTTTTTGTCTAAAAGCAACTTGTTTTTCTCTATATTGATCATGATAAACAAGAATTGTTTTCATCACTGGCATAAAAAGCCCTTTTTGAAAAAAGTACCGAGTTTTTTGAAGGAACATTCTTTGAAAATAAGGTAAGGCTATAGGCTTAGAAAAATCGAAAAAATTTTCGAAGATTTTTCAGTCTAAAAGCAACTTGATTTTCTTCTAATTGATCATAATAAACAAGATATGTGCTCTTCACTGGCATAAAACCCCTTTTTTTGAAAAAAGTAACCAGTTTTTTGAAGGAACAATTTTTGAAAATAAGGTAAGGTTATAGGCTTAGAAAAATCGAAAAAATTTTCGAAGATTTTTTCGTCTCAAAGCAACTTGTTTTTCTTCTTATTGATCATGATAAACAAGAATTGTTTTCATCACTGGCATAAAAACCCTTTTTTGAAAAAAGTACCGAGTTTTTTGAAGGAACATTCTTTGAAAATAAGGTAAGGCTGTAGGCTTAGAAAAATTGAAAAAATTTTCGAAGATTTTTTCGTCTAAAAGCAACTTGTTTTTCTTCTTATTGATCATGATAAACAAGAATTGTTTTCATTACTGGCATAAATACCCTTTTTTGAAAAAGTAACGAGTTTTTTGAAGGAACAATTTTTGAAAATAAGGTAAGGTTATAGGCTTAGAAAAATCGAAAAAATTTTCGAAGATTTTTTCGTCTAAAAGCAACTTGTTTTTCTTCTTATTGATCATGATAAACAAGAATTGTTATCATCATTGGCATGAAAACCCTTTTTTGAAAAAAGTACCGAGTTTTTTGAAGGAACATTCTTTGAAAATAAGGTAAGGCTATAGGCTTAGAAAAATCGAAAAATTTTCGAAGATTTTTCCGTCTAAAAGCAACTCGACTTTTTTCTAATTGATCATAAAAAACAAGATATGTGCTCATCACTGGCATAAATACCCTATTTTTAAAAAAGTACCGAGTTTTGTGGAGGAAAAATTTTTGAAAATAAGGTAAGGTTATAGGCTTAGAAAAATCGAAAAAATTTTCCCAGATTTTTCCTTCTAAAAGCAACTTGGTTTTCTTCTTATTGATCATGATAAACAAGAATTGTGCTCATCACTGGCATAAAAACTTAATTTTTGAAAAAATTACCGAGTTTTTTGAAGGACGAATTTTTGAAAATAAGATAATGCTATAGGTTTAAGAAAATCGACAAAAATTTCTAAGATTTTTTCGTCTAAAAGCAACTTGTTTTTCTTCTTATTGATCATGATAAACAAGAATTGTTTTCATCACTGGCATAAATACCCTTTTTTTGAAAAAGTACCGAGTTTTTGGAGGAACAATTTTTGAAAATAAGGTAAGGTTATAGGCTTAAAAAAATCTAGAGAATTTTCGAAGATTTTTCCCTCTAAAAACAACTTGTTTTTCTTCTTATTGATCATGATAAACAAGAATTGTTATCATCATTGGCATAAAAACCCTTTTTTGAAAAAAGTACCGAGTTTTTTGAAGGAACATTCTTTGAAAATAAGGTAAGGCTATAGGCTTAGAAAAATCGAAAAAATTTTCGAAGATTTTTCAGTCTAAAAGCAACTTGATTTTCTTCTAATTGATCATAATAAACAAGATATGTGCTCTTCACTGGCATAAAACCCCTTTTTTTGAAAAAAGTAACGAGTTTTTTGAAGGAACAGTTTTTGAAAATAAGGTAAGGTTATAGGCTTAAAAAAATCGAAAAAATGTTCGAAGATTTTTTCGTCTTAAAGCAACTTGTTTTTCTTCTTATTGATCATGATAAACAAGAATTGTTTTCATCACTGGCATAAATACCCTTTTTTGAGAAAGTAACGAGTTTTTTGGAGGATCAATTTTTGAAAATAAGGTAAGGTTATAGGCTTAGAAAAATCGAAAAAATTTTCCCAGATTTTTCCTTCTAAAAGCAACTTGGTTTTCTTCTTATTGATCATGATAAAAAAGAATTGTGCTCATCACTGGCATAAAAACTTAATTTTTGAAAAAATTACCGAGTTTTTTGAAGGAACATTCCTTGAAAATAAGGTAAGGTTATAGGCTTAAAAAAATCAAAAACATTTTCGAAGATTTTTCCCTCTAAAAACAACTTGATTTTCTTCTTATTGATCATGATAAACAAGAATTGTTTTCTTTACTGGCATAAATACCCTTTTTTGAAAAAAGTAACGAGTTTTTGGAAGGAACAATTTTTGAAAATAAGGTAAGGTTATAGGCTTAGAAAAATCGAAAAAATGTTCGAAGATTTTTTCGTCTAAAAGCAACTTGTTTTTCTTCTTATTGATCATGATAAACAAGAATTTTTTTTATTACTGGCATAAATACCCTTTTTTGAAAAAGTAACGAGTTTTTTGGAGGATCAATTTTTGAAAATAAGGTAAGGTTATAGGCTTAAAAAAATCAAAAAAATTTTCGAAGATTTTTCCCTCTAAAAACAACTTGATTTTCTTCTTATTGATCATGATAAACAAGATATGTGCTCTTCACTGGCATAAAACCCCTTTTTTGAAAAAAGTAATGAGTTCTTTGCAGGAACAATCTTTGAAAATAAGGTAAGGTTATAGGCTTAGAAAGATCGATAAAATTTTCGAAGATTTTTTTGTCTAAAAGCAACTTGTTTTTCTCTATATTGATCATGATAAACAAGAATTGTTTTCATCACTGGCATAAAAAGCCCTTTTTGAAAAAAGTACCGAGTTTTTTGAAGGAACATTCTCTGAAAATAAGGTAAGGCTATAGGCTTAGAAAAATCGAAAAAATTTTCGAAGATTTTTCAGTCTAAAAGCAACTTGATTTTCTTCTTATTGATCATGATAAACAAGAATTGTTTTCATCACTGGCATAAAAACCCTTTTTTGAAAAAAGTACCGAGTTTTTTGAAGGAACATTCTTTGAAAATAAGGTAAGGCTGTAGGCTTAGAAAAATTGAAAAAATTTTCGAAGATTTTTTCGTCTAAAAGCAACTTGTTTTTCTTCCTATTGATCATGATAAACAAGAATTGTTTTCATTACTGGCATAAATACCCTTTTTTGAAAAAGTAACGAGTTTTTTGAAGGAACAATTTTTGAAAATAAGGTAAGGTTATAGGCTTAGAAAAATAGAAAAAATTTTCGAAGATTTTTTCGTCTAAAAGCAACTTGTTTTTCTTCTTATTGGTCATGATAAACAAGAATTGTTATCATCATTGGCATAAAACCCTTTTTTGAAAAAAGTACCGAGTTTTTTGAAGGAACATTCTTTGAAAATAAGGTAAGGTTATAGGCTTAAAAAAATCAAAAAAAATTTCGAAGATTTTTCCCTCTAAAAACAACTTGATTTTTTTCTTATTGATCATGATAAACAAGATATGTGCTCTTCACTGGCATAAAACCCCTTTTTTGAAAAAAGTAATGAGTTCTTTTAAGGAACAATCTTTGAAAATAAGGTAAGGTTATAGGCTTAGAAAGATCGATAAAATTTTCGAAGATTTTTTTTGTCTAAAAGCAACTTGTTTTTTTTCTTATTGATCATGATAAACAAGAATTGTTATCATCATTGGCATAAAACCCCTTTTTTGAAGAAAGTAATGAGTTCTTTGAAGGAACAATCTTTGAAAATAAGGTAAGGTTATAGGCTTAGAAAGATCGATAAAATTTTCGAAGATTTTTCAGTCTAAAAGCAACTTGTTTTTCTTCTTATTGATCATGATAAACAAGAATTGTTTTCATCACTGGCATAAATACCCATTTTTGAAAAAAGTAACGAGTTTTTCGGAGGATCAATTTTTGAAAATAAGGTAAGGTTATAGGCTTAAAAAAATCAAAAAAATTTTCGAAGATTTTTCCCTCTAAAAACAACTTGATTTTCTTCTTATTGATCATGATAAACAAGATATGTGCTCTTCACTGGCATAAAACCCCTTTTTTGAAAAAAGTAATGAGTTTTTTGGAGGAACAATTTTTGAAAATGAGGTAAGGTTATAGGCTTAGAAAAATCGAAAAAATTTTCGAAGATTTTTTCGTCTAAAAGCAACTTGTTTTTCTTCTTATTGATCATGATAAACAAGAATTGTTATCATCATTGGCATAAAAACCCTTTTTTGAAAAAAGTACCGAGTTTTTTGAAGGAACATTCTTTAAAAATAATGTAAGGTTATAGGCTTAAAAAATCAAAAAAATTTTCGAAGATTTTTCCCTCTAAAAACAACTTGATTTTCTTCTTATTGATCATGATAAACAAGATATGTGCTCTTCACTGGCATAAAACCCCTTTTTTGAAAAAGTAACGAGTTTTTTGAAGGAACAATTTTTGAAAATAAGGTAAGGTTATAGGCTTAGAAAAATCGAAAAAATTTTCGAAGATTTTTTCGTCTAAAAGCAACTTGTTTTTCTTCTTATTGATCATGATGAACAAGAATTGTTTTCATCATTGGCATAAAAACCCTTTTTTGAAAAAAGTACCGAGTTTTTTGAAGGAACATTCTTTGAAAATAAGGTAAGGCTATAGGCTTAGAAAAATTGAAAAAATTTTCGAAGATTTTTCCCTCTAAAAACAACTTGATTTTCTTCTTATTGATCATGATAAACAAGATATGTGCTCTTCACTGGCATAAAACCCCTTTTTTGAAAAAAGTAATGAGTTTTTTGGAGGAACAATTTTTGAAAATGAGGTAAGGTTATAGGCTTAGAAAAATCGAAAAAATTTTCGAAGATTTTTTCGTCTAAAAGCAACTTGTTTTTCATCTTATTGATCATGATAAACAAGAATTGTTTTCATCACTGGCATAAATACCCTTTTTTGAGAAAGTAACGAGTTTTTTGGAGGATCAATTTTTGAAAATAAGGTAAGGTTATAGGCTTAGAAAAATCGAAAAAATGTTCGAAGATTTTTTCGTCTAAAAGCAACTTGTTTTTCTTCTTATTGATCATGATAAACAAGAATTGTTATCATCATTGGCATAAAAACCCTTTTTTGAAAAAAGTACCGAGTTTTTTGAAGGAACATTCTTTGAAAATAAGGTAAGGTTATAGGCTTAAAAAAATCAAAAAAATTTTCGAAGATTTTTCCCTCTAAAAACAACTTGATTTTCTTCTTATTGATCATGATAAACAAGATATGTGCTTTTCACTGGCATAAAACCCCTTTTTTGAAAAAAGTAATGAGTTCTTTTAAGGAACAATCTTTGAAAATAAGGTAAGGTTATAGGCTTAGAAAGATCGATAAAATTTTCGAAGATTTTTTTTGTCTAAAAGCAACTTGTTTTTTTTCTTATTGATCATGATAAACAAGATATGTGCTCTTCACTGGCATAAAACCCCTTTTTTGAAAAAAGTAATGAGTTTTTTGGAGGAACAATTTTTGAAAATGAGGTAAGGTTATAGGCTTAGAAAAATCGAAAATATTTTCGAAGATTTTTTCGTCTAAAAGCAACTTGTTTTTCTTCTTATTGATCATGATAAACAAGAATTGTTATCATCATTGGCATAAAAACCCTTTTTTGAAAAAAGTACCGAGTTTTTTGAAGGAACATTCTTTGAAAATAATGTAAGGTTATAGGCTTAAAAAATCAAAAAAATTTTCGAAGATTTTTCCCTCTAAAAACAACTTGATTTTCTTCTTATTGATCATGATAAACAAGATATGTGCTCTTCACTGGCATAAAACCCCTTTTTTGAAAAAGTAACGAGTTTTTTGAAGGAACAATTTTTGAAAATAAGGTAAGGTTATAGGCTTAGAAAAATCGAAAAAATTTTCGAAGATTTTTTCGTCTAAAAGCAACTTGTTTTTCTTCTTATTGATCATGATGAACAAGAATTGTTTTCATCATTGGCATAAAAACCCTTTTTTGAAAAAAGTACCGAGTTTTTTGAAGGAACATTCTTTGAAAATAAGGTAAGGCTATAGGCTTAGAAAAATTGAAAAAATTTTCGAAGATTTTTCCCTCTAAAAACAACTTGATTTTCTTCTTATTGATCATGATAAACAAGATATGTGCTCTTCACTGGCATAAAACCCCTTTTTTGAAAAAAGTAATGAGTTTTTTGGAGGAACAATTTTTGAAAATGAGGTAAGGTTATAGGCTTAGAAAAATCGAAAAAATTTTCGAAGATTTTTTCGTCTAAAAGCAACTTGTTTTTCTTCTTATTGATCATGATAAACAAGAATTGTTTTCATCACTGGCATAAATACCCTTTTTTGAGAAAGTAACGAGTTTTTTGGAGGATCAATTTTTGAAAATAAGGTAAGGTTATAGGCTTAGAAAAATCGAAAAAATGTTCGAAGATTTTTTCGTCTAAAAGCAACTTGTTTTTCTTCTTATTGATCATGATAAACAAGAATTGTTATCATCATTGGCATAAAAACCCTTTTTTGAAAAAAGTACCGAGTTTTTTGAAGGAACATTCTTTGAAAATAAGGTAAGGTTATAGGCTTAAAAAAATCAAAAAAATTTTCGAAGATTTTTCCCTCTAAAAACAACTTGATTTTCTTCTTATTGATCATGATAAACAAGATATGTGCTTTTCACTGGCATAAAACCCCTTTTTTGAAAAAAGTAATGAGTTCTTTTAAGGAACAATCTTTGAAAATAAGGTAAGGTTATAGGCTTAGAAAGATCGATAAAATTTTCGAAGATTTTTTTTGTCTAAAAGCAACTTGTTTTTTTTCTTATTGATCATGATAAACAAGAATTGTTATCATCATTGGCATAAAAACCCTTTTTTGAAAAAAGTACCGAGTTTTTTGAAGGAACATTCTTTGAAAATAAGGTAAGGCTATAGGCTTAGAAAAATCGATAAAATTTTCGAAGATTTTTTTGTCTAAAAGCAACTTGTTTTTCTCTATATTGATCATGATAAACAAGAATTGTTTTCATCACTGGCATAAAAAGCCCTTTTTGAAAAAAGTACCGAGTTTTTTGAAGGAACATTCTCTGAAAATAAGGTAAGGCTATAGGCTTAGAAAAATCGAAAAAATTTTCGAAGATTTTTCAGTCTAAAAGCAACTTGATTTTCTTCTTATTGATCATGATAAACAAGAATTGTTTTCATCACTGGCATAAAAACCCTTTTTTGAAAAAAGTACCGAGTTTTTTGAAGGAACATTCTTTGAAAATAAGGTAAGGCTGTAGGCTTAGAAAAATTGAAAAAATTTTCGAAGATTTTTTCGTCTAAAAGCAACTTGTTTTTCTTCCTATTGATCATGATAAACAAGAATTGTTTTCATTACTGGCATAAATACCCTTTTTTGAAAAAGTAACGAGTTTTTTGAAGGAACAATTTTTGAAAATAAGGTAAGGTTATAGGCTTAGAAAAATAGAAAAAATTTTCGAAGATTTTTTCGTCTAAAAGCAACTTGTTTTTCTTCTTATTGGTCATGATAAACAAGAATTGTTATCATCATTGGCATAAAACCCTTTTTTGAAAAAAGTACCGAGTTTTTTGAAGGAACATTCTTTGAAAATAAGGTAAGGTTATAGGCTTAAAAAAATCAAAAAAAATTTCGAAGATTTTTCCCTCTAAAAACAACTTGATTGTTTTCTTATTGATCATGATAAACAAGATATGTGCTCTTCACTGGCATAAAACCCCTTTTTTGAAAAAAGTAATGAGTTCTTTTAAGGAACAATCTTTAAAAATAAGGTAAGGTTATAGGCTTAGAAAGATCGATAAAATTTTCGAAGATTTTTTTTGTCTAAAAGCAACTTGTTTTTTTTCTTATTGATCATGATAAACAAGAATTGCTATCATCATTGGCATAAAAACCCTTTTTTGAAAAAAGTACCGAGTTTTTTGAAGGCACATTCTTTGAAAATAAGGTAAGGCTATAGGCTTAGAAAAATCGAAAAAATTTTCGAAGATTTTTCAGTCTAAAAGCAACTTGATTTTCTTCTAATTGATCATAATAAACAAGATATGTCCTCTTCACTGGCATAAAACCCCTTTTTTGAAAAAAGTAACGAGTTTTTGGAAGGAACAATTTTTGAAAATAAGGTAAGGTTATAGGCTTAAAAAAATCAAAAAAATTTTCGAAGATTTTTCCCTCTAAAAACAACTTGATTTTCTTCTTATTGATCATGATAAACAAGATATGTGCTCTTCACTGGCATAAAACCCCTTTTTTGAAAAAAGTAATGAGTTCTTTGAAGGAACAATCTTTGAAAATAAGGTAAGGTTATAGGCTTAGAAAGATCGATAAAATTTTCGAAGATTTTTTTGTCTAAAAGCAACTTGTTTTTCTTCTTATTGATCATGATAAACAAGAATTGTTTTCATCACTGGCATAAATACCCTTTTTGAAAAAGTACCGAGTTTTTTGGAGGATCAATTTTTGAAAATAAGGTAAGGTTATAGGCTTAAAAAAATCAAAAAAATTTTCGAAGATTTTTCCCTCTAAAAACAACTTGATTTTTTCTTATTGATCATAATAAACAAGATATGTGCTCTTCACTGGCATAAAACCCCTTTTTTGAAGAAAGTAATGAGTTCTTTGAAGGAACAATCTTTGAAAATAAGGTAAGGTTATAGGCTTAGAAAGATCGATAAAATTTTCGAAGATTTTTTTGTCTAAAAGCAACTTGTTTTTCTTCTTATTGATCATGATAAACAAGAATTGTTTTCATCACTGGCATAAATACCCTTTTTTGAAAAAGTACCGAGTTTTTTGGAGGATCAATCTTTGAAAATAAGGTAAGGTTATAGGCTTAGAAAAATCGAAAAAATTTTCGAAGATTTTTCAGTCTAAAAGCAACTTGATTTTCTTCTAATTGATCATAATAAACAAGATATGTGCTCTTCACTGGCATAAAACCCCTTTTTTTTGAAAAAAGTAACGAGTTTTTTGAAGGAGCAATTTTTGAAAATAAGGTAAGGTTATGGGCTTAGAAAAATCGAAAAAATTTTCGAAGATTTTTTCGTCTAAAAGCAACTTGTTTTTCTTCTTATTGATCATGATAAACAAGAATTGTTTTCATCATTGGCATAAAAACCCTTTTTTGAAAAAAGTACCGAGTTTTTTGAAGGAACATTCTTTGAAAATAAGGTAAGGCTATAGGCTTAGAAAAATCGAAAAAATTTTCGAAGATTTTTCATTCTAAAAGCAACTTGATTTTCTTCTAATTGATCATGATAAACAAGAATTGTTTTCATTACTGGCATAAATACCCTTTTTTGAAAAAGTACCGAGTTTTTTGGAGGAGCAATTTTTGAAAATAAGGTAAGGTCATAGGCTTAAAAAAATCAACAAAATTTTCGAAGACTTTTCCCTCTAAAAACAAGTTGATTTTCTTTTTATTGATCATGATAAACAAGATATGTGCTCTTAACTGGCATAAAACCTCTTTTTTTGAAACAAGTAGCGAGTTCTTTGAAGGAATAATCTTTGAAAATAAGGTAAGGTTATACGCTTAGAAAAATCGAAAAAAATTTCAAAGATTTTTCCCTCTAAAAGCAACTTGATTTTCTTTTTATTGATCATGATTAACAAGAATTATTCTCATCACTGGCATAAACCCCTTTTTTCGAAAAAGTACCGAGTTCTTTTCTGGAACAATTTTTGAAAATAAAGTAAGGTTATAGGCTTAGAAAAATCGAAAAAATTTTCGAAGATTTTTCAGTCTAAAAGCAACTTGATTTTCTTCTAATTGATCATGATAAACAAGAATTGTTTTCATTACTGGCATAAATACCCTTTTTTGAAAAAGTACCGAGTTTTTTGGAGGAGCAATTTTTGAAAATAAGGTAAGGTCATAGGCTTAAAAAAATCAACAAAATTTTCGAAGACTTTTCCCTCTAAAAACAAGTTGATTTTCTTTTTATTGATCATGATAAACAAGATATGTGCTCTTAACTGGCATAAAACCTCTTTTTTTGAAACAAGTAGCGAGTTCTTTGAAGGAATAATCTTTGAAAATAAGGTAAGGTTATACGCTTAGAAAAATCGAAAAAAATTTCAAAGATTTTTCCCTCTAAAAGCAACTTGATTTTCTTTTTATTGATCATGATTAACAAGAATTATTCTCATCACTGGCATAAACCCCTTTTTTCGAAAAAGTACCGAGTTCTTTTCTGGAACAATTTTTGAAAATAAAGTAAGGTTATAGGCTTAGAAAAATCGAAAAAATTTTCGAAGATTTTTTCGTCTAAAAGCAACTTGTTTTTCTTCTTATTGATCATGATAAACAAGAATTGTTTCCATCACTGGCATAAAAACCCATTTTTGAAAAAAGTACCGAGTTTTTTGAAGGAACAATCTTTGAAAATAAGGTAAGGTTATAGGCTTAGAAAATCGAAAAAATTTCAAAGATTTTTCCCTCTAAAACCAACTTGATTTTTTTCTTATTGATTATGATTAACAAGAATTATTCTCATAACTGGCATAAAACCCCTTTTTCGAAAAAAGTACCGAGTTCTTTTGTGCAAAATTTTTGAAAATAAGGTAAGGTTATAGGCTTAGAAAAATCGAAAAAATTTTCGAAGATTTTTCCCTCTAAAAGCAACTTGATTTTCTTCTAATTGATCATAATAAACAAGATATGTGCTCATCACTGTCATAATACCTCTTTTTTTGAAAAAAGTAACGAGTTTTTTGAAGGAACAATTTTTGAAAATAAGGTATGGTTATAGGCTTTGAAAAATCAACAAAATTTTCGAAGATTTTTCCCTCTAAAAGCAACTTGACTCTCTTCTTATTGATTATGATAAACAAGGATTGTTGTCATTACTGAAATAAAAACATTATTTTTGAAGATATATCGACTTTTTAGAAGGAACAATTTTTCATAAAAAGAGAAGGTTATAGGCTTAGAAAAATCGAAAAAAATTTCAAAGATTTTTCCCTCTAAAAGCAACTTGATTTTCTTCTTATTGATCATGATTAACAAGAAGTATTCTCATCACTGGCATAAAAACCCTATTTTTGAAAAAGTGCCGAGTTTTTGAAGGAACAATTTTTGAAAATAAGGTAAGGTTATAGGCTTAGAAAAATCCAGAAAATTTTCAAAGATTGTTTCTGGTTAAAGAAACTTGATTTTCTTGTTATTGTTTATGATAAACAAGGATTGTGCTCATCACTGGAATAAAAACATTATTTTTGAAGATATACCGACTTTTTAGAAGGAACAATTTTTGATAATAAGAGAAGGTTTTAGGCTTAGAAAAATCGAGAAAATTTTAGCTACCTTACAGTAACTGAATAATAGAGCTCTGAATGAACGAATGGTCAACATTGTTTGAAAAGTTCAAGAAAACAAAAGTTTCAACGATGCTTGACATTGTCACCACTTTTCCTTTCAGACGTTATTTAATCTCGAGCAGATTTGGAAAGACAATAATTCAGATGGAAGATGAATCCTAGTTGTTGCAATCTAGGTGAAAGAAGACCGAAGATCAATCGCAATGACAATCTCGAAAAGCTAAAACAAGGTCCAATTCAACCAATTTTGTCATGGTAATTGAAAGGGAAGCTTCTTTTTGAATAGAACAAATAAAATTCTCTTTGTGTCATGCACTAAAACGCAGATGTAGCTTAGAGTAGAAAACTTTGATGAATGGAAAGTCGAGGGAAATCTAAGCCTGGAAAACTAGAAAGATATTTTCTTCCAAAAGCTATAAAGAAGGATTAGAAGCTAGAAATATCATACCAACAAAAAATGAAAGCTTGAAGTATTCCTGACATTGCCTTTAATTTCATGAAGAACCTGATATCAAAGACGAATATATTAATAAAACTTGTGTAATCAGTGGAACTGAGCATCATTTAGGCTTAAAAAGCTTCAAGGCAGTGATTCATAGTTTCCAGCAGATGAGAGGAGACCAGGAACGTGTTAAATACAAAAGTGAAGCAAGATATGATGATAAATAGGATGCACAAGGTTGAAATTGAAGCACAGTTGTAAGGAAATAACATATTATACCACGAACAGTGCTATGCCAAATTGATTTCAGACTAAAAGGCACAGCTCAGCTGCAGTTTATATTGTGTTAAATAAAGAGTTTCTATAAGCTGTTGATTTGAAGATGAAAGCTCTGGAACACGATTCAAAAGGTGTGTTTGAAAGCTTCTGAGCAAGATCAGATCTGAGCAAACCTATTCAAGATTTTTTAGTTGTCACTGAATACAGCACAGAGCACAATATCCTTCCCTTTTCTGTTTAATTCATGCAACTTTTTGTGCCAGCACCCATCAAGCAGCATCAAATTAATGCACCTTTCACAGCTAAGACAGATATTAAAGGCTGATGCACAACATAATTGGCTGCTACTTGTAAAACTATTTAATACTTTATTCACATTCTATAGGTTGCTTAAATAACGAGTCATAAGCATCGTAGTAAAGTTGCAAGAGTCTAATCCATTACTATTGGGATCAAACGAAAGCAAATGAAATCGTTTTTAGAAGGAAATATTTTTGAATGTTTTGACGATCTTTAAAAGCCTCAACCTTACAAAAATTTGTTTCTTTCTCTTTTTTGCGGTTGCACACTGTACGATACAGATCTGCGTATTTTTAAAACTGTATTTATAGAACAAACAGCTGTGTCCGTGATAATTCTTTTTAAAACAGTACAGAGAGAAAGCTTTGATAAATGGCAAACGACGTGAAATACCTTAAAACCACAAGGACAAAATCTTGCCGTTTTGGGCATTAAATAATGAATACTCTATGTCATTTTTATTGAAACGCTTCCCAGCACGGTTTCTTTGAAAATATGAACAAAATCAAATAGATCACATCTTATTGATGATTTTGTGGTATTGATTTTGTGGCAAGGCATACATATTGAATGTTCACCTTGTCGTACAAAATGATAGACAAGACAGACTGACATCACCAGTCTTTGTTTTGTCTAAGGAGGTGCGATTAAATCTGTACTTACTGGTTCATATTCTGATGCATTCTCCATTCTTAGTAGATCTTTAATCGACTCTTCTCTTCTTCAGTTAACTAGCTGGAGAAGTGGGTGAGCTTTCGGCTTCCTGTATAACAAAGTAACAGTATAACAAGTAAGCAAAGAAAGTACGAGACTCAGCTCGAGATGAATTCTGCTAACCCAGTTACGATAGACCAGCTGATTAAACTCAGGAAATTTGAACATATTGGCAAAAAGTATCTGGTAAGTTACGTTATCGTATGTTCTATGTATGCTCGTTTATACTCCAAGACATAGCGACATGCATCACTATGAAAATTTTCAATAAAAACGCGAAAACATAGTTTTTCTTCAAAATTTAAGTGTATCGTAATATAATTCATACATTCTTAATTGTAGACTAGTAAAGCTGCATTTTTAGATAGAGCTATATCTTTATAAAATATATCTTTAATTTCGAAGTACCAATAACTCAACACGGGACATTGATTTCCTTAGTCAGTATAAATAATATTGTTGGAACCACCAGAGTTGTCAGTTAATAAGAGATTTCGAGTCAATAACAAAATACAGTGATGTGTTGATTTATAACCACTCCTACTGCAATTCGCAGATGTTTATTGTTCTCATAGAAGCAGCGTTTGATCAGCGTTTTCTTTCTTAGGCAGAAGACGAATTTAATGCATCAGAATGGGACGACCGTGAAAAAGAACAGAAAACATTTAAGTTCTATCTGCAGCATCCAAGTGCGAGATTAGTGACTGTTTCAACCTTGATTATTCTCGATTTTTATCTTATTGCACAAAACCCAATTAGCTATAGTGGAGCTGACTGCAAAATTGATGTCATTGGAAACATCTACTCGTTCATCTTTCTTAAGTAAGTTTCCTGTATCTAATGCGTGATATTGTTTATTTTTGGTATGTTAAAACGATAAAATTAGTTAGAATATTACCAAGTGATATTAACATTCTTTAACTACATAGGTATGATATACTTGCTCTTCTAAACTCTAGCTTAGAAAGAAATCAATTACAAAAAACCACATGTGATGTAATGGTATCACAAATATGTTGTACGATGTCAACAAAAATTGCAATGAATTAGAAAATAATAATTTATACTTACAATAATGATAAGACGAACTTTTATCCTATGTTATATCCCGATCTGTTGGTTCCCTAGAAACAACATTTAAAACTGAATTTTGCCTATTACATGTCATTTCACTGACACAAATGCTAAAAAATCAATTTAATTAAATCTTATTGCCAGTATTTCGTACTTTGTTGTTTTAACAGATAAAGCAGTGCCCACATACAAAATCCAGAACATTTTGATTCTTCTGTAAAGTAGATTTTTTAAAACCCACCATGTTTCATTATCTATGTATTGTCCAAAAAACTGTCAAGCAATTTAAAAAGATTGACCTGCGCCTTCGGGTACTTTTTAGGTATCCCAATGGTGGTTTTGCTGGCTTGAAAGTTCTGCTCTGGATGTCTGGTGTATTGCTTGGCCTTATCATAGGCAGAGTGGTGATTCATAAGTGGATCCTATGCACAAAGCTTAAATCGCGATTTTTCGCCAGGGATAGTCAAGGAGCATGGATTATAATGTTTTTAACATCTATACTATCACTTTATGGATTCAGCTTACTGTATAATGTAATCCTGGACGCCTGTGGTGGATACATACTTTCTTATAAATGTGATAACAGTTTCAAAATAGAAAATAAATGTCTAATGAAAGCAATTGCTGCGTTTATTTGGATTGGAAATATCTTCACAATGTGGACTATTATTGACATGATGCTACAGGTAAGATACTTCCTAGGAAAATGGAAATGCTTTCGTAGAAAGATTAAAATCCTTTCGGAGGTACCTGTGAAAATTTTAAGGATAATTTTGTGTTGACGGTTACACAAGCTGTGCAGTGGGGCTCAAACAGAAATCCTGAAAATTCAAATGCACATTTGTAGCTTATAAAATACCAAGTGCAACTAAATCATTTCTTAAAAAAATTAATCGAGCAACAAACATCCTAACAGCTGACGCTACTTTGTAGAAAACAAATAAATTTTAAAGATAGGAGGAAATTGAATATCACGAAAGTGCAAGTCCAACACAGTGTTCCAAAAGTTTGAGCATTAGTTCTAGGTAGAGAGACATTTTCCAACATGTTTGAAAAAATAGCCCATTCCTGAGCTTCAGTTTTGCGTTTAAAATGATTGTCAATTGAATTCTAAATCGACTTCAGTGCGTCATTTAAAGCAAGGGTGTGAGACTTATGCCCTGGAAACTGTGATGTTTCAGCTAAATTTGAACAAGCGACAGCTACAGAACTTTTTGCATGCAATAGCCTAAACCTTATTCCTCATACTTTTTGTACCATCTTGTATATACTATCATAAAGTTGCATTAATCTCAATTGTACTTGCAATGATTGGATGCTTACCAAATCTTCTTGAATGTTCTTTTTGAGAAAGGCATTCATTGGATTTTAAATCGACCATGAAACGATTCTTTCGGTTAAGTGTGAAGTTTTATAGAAGATTGTGAATTTCAAACTTTACTTTTAGTAGGGATTATTGAATATCAAATATTCTTCTTCAATTTCAGGAGAAGAAGTATACCAACATGTTTGTACGTCTTCGAGCTTTTTGGTGCAAAGGTAATAAGAGATTGGTCATATTCTGGTTGATGACATTGGGTTCAACAATTTTAATTGTAACTGCAATCACAACAGACTTCATTCATTGGGATCAACTTCATAAACATTTTATAACAACGGATGAGTTCTCTAGAGCATGCCTAGCTTCAGCTGTTATCTTTCTGGAAATTTTAGTACTTATTCAGGTAAAATTATTACGATATTACTTGGTCAAAATTTGATAGGAACTTGATTGTTTTGAAGATATCAGACTCTTAACACTAAATGCATCACTGGCCAGAGAAAGCTCCATTTAACTTTTAAGTTCACGACTAAGTCTGAATAAAAATGGGGATTCTTCACTATTCAGTTTTAGTTTGTACTAAATATTGACTGCTTTAGCAGTTACGAAGTAACGAAAAGATATGTTGTATCATAAACTAACTTGTCAGATATCTGATGTCTTCTCAATATAACGAGAAGGATAATATGAATTTCAGACCTCTATTACCATCATCAAATGAGCCTTATTACCTGATAAAATCCTTTCCTTCAGAAGTACATTTAGACGATAAATACACTTGATTCTGTAGCGTCGCCACGGGGTGGACTGAGGTAGACATGTCCAACCTAGTTTTGCCAGAAGTGGATTTTCTAACTTCTCGAAATCCGTTGAAAAACCTTTTTTTTGGGGGGGGGGGCGGGGGTTGGTGAGGAGTTGGGCTAATCACATCGATTTCGATTTTCGCACTGGCAAAAAAACAAAAAATTTCAAAATGGATAAAAAATACTAAATAATGGTTTTTTAGATTCTGAAGGGCGTGGTAGAGAAAATTTGTTTTTGTCCACCCCAGTTTTTTCGAGCTGGCGACGCCACTGCTTTGATTTGCTCTTATGGATTTCTAACTAAATGAACGCAATATACGGCAGCCATTTTATTCATCTAATTCATCTGACACAAGAATTTAGAGATACATTCTCTGCATCAAATCTAGCGGGGCAAAACTTGTTTAATGTTAAAAGTTACTTTATCATTGAATAGGATTGGGATTTTTCACACTTTGCAAATAATGGGGCTGCAAAACTACCTGGATTCGGTTTTCCGTATTTGAGAAGCTCTGTGCCTTGTTGTTGTACACGATCGAAATGCAGCATCATAATTTCTGGAAAGTGGTTCAGCTATGGGACTATTGTCTTGGTCATCATTTTACAGTTTGTAATGTGGACAAGACAGATACATTACACGCCTACTGAATATGGTCAATTTACAGATAACGAAGGTTTGTAATTAATTTTGGCAAACTAATCATTCAATGTAGTGCTTTGGGACACAGATTTAATGTGCATATACCTAAAGTCCGAACTCTAGCAGACTGTCCAAATTTATGCAGAGCAGATCAATACTTAGGAGTTCATTTTACACAATACGCATTGGGAAAATTAACAGTTAATACACTTCACAATTGTTCGTGTGACATAGGGATACATTTTTAGTTGCAGCTGACATCGGCTTTTATCTTTTGTTTTGTCTTGTTTCTTCATAGCATGTGAAGGTAGTTTTCAGGACACTGAGCAGTGTCCCGGTCCTTTCTCTAGATTTGGCCACACCTCGTGATTCCTACGCCTGAAATTGCAGAGAGCTGGCGTTTTCGCTCACTCTGGGTTGAAGTTTATTTTTGTCTTGTTATCTGTAGCCTCACGACCCTAACTACTGATCCTTTCTGCCATTATAGATACAAACTCAAGCTTTCACATCTCGAACGATATTCCACTTTCTATCAGAGTTTAAAATGTGCAAGTTCTTAATCTTTGTTTTAGGTACAATTCACAACATTTTGGAAAAAGGATTTATCAAAGTACCCATACCTGGTACAGCTGCACACCAACTGGCATTGAACCATACAGTTAATGGTTACAATGAAACTTATTTGGCGCCATTCAATAATAAACGTATCTCAGTAACATACAAAGGGTATTCAATGAGACTAAAAGGTTACTTGCTCTCTACTAATTACATTCTACTAGTTAGATACAATCTAAGTTAATCTTCATATTGTAAACATCATTGTTTATATAAATGTTACATAATCCGCAAATTAAGTTAATCTCACAACTTACTACTTCTGAAACGTTATAATTCATTCATTTATTCATTCATTTATTTCCGCCATGCTGATTTACCAGTAGACTTGCTCCAGGTCTATTTCGTGCTTGAGAGAGGAGTATTTACTTCCCTCCTGTGGACTTCTGCGAAGGAGGGAAGTAAATACTCTTCTCTCAAGCATGAAATAGATTTGGAGCAAGTCTAATTTACCAGAGACAATACACATTTTTCCTCAGCAGTAGAGAAAAATGGTGGAAAGGTTCATGCAAGTAACTACCGCTTGTTGCTCCTTTACACGTCATACAAGAATGGGAAATCATGGTTGAAAATGATGCTACACTAAGAAAAGTCGCATTCAGTTGAATTCCGTTAGATCCGGCCTAAGGGTGTAAGGAAATGCCCCGACTTACCGAATTTCCGATAATTTTAAATGGCAACTTTTGGCTCGAACAAGGTAGGAAAATCCAGTGGAAATTGAAAATCAATCCGACTTAATTAAAGTTATCCTAGGTACGACTTAACAAGGTTCAACTGTACATGGATTTATGCTGCTTTGAACAAAGCCATTCAAAAACTCACCTTTCTTCTAGCACTGTCATTTGCACCTTGGATGTTTGGCGTATGCCTTTTCTTCTATCTTGCCCACCAGTATGGAAAACATGAAAGTCCTGATGAAAAAATGGTGAGAAAATGGAAACAAGGGAAGATTAAGCGTCGGAAAAGACGTGTCGTGCCAGCTAAAGAGACTTCTTTGGCATTAGATCTCGAAAAGGTAGGAGAATTGAATGCCTTGCCTGATCTTACCCAGCCTAGATCTTGTTAGTGTTAGTCGCAACTCGCGGCTTGATGCAAGAATTAGAAAGACTCAACTTTTAATATTTGATAATTATGCATATAAGAAATAAACGACAGGTTTATCGATGATATTTGAGATCTACTAGGTTCTATCAAGATTATCGATGCAAATGTATGGACATTTGGATGCTTTGACAGAAAATTGTAATTAAAACAAAGGTCCTAACGAGGAACCATCAGCAGTTAGCAACCCCAAATGAGTGATTATGTACGTCAAACAATGTTTTTAATTAGAAATGATAAAAGTTTTGTATCTGATTAATTCTAGTTTTACAGTGAAAAGAAATGCTTTCCTGCATCTCTGTACTGTTAGAAAGAATTCCTAAGACAAATCCATCGAATGACGATTTTGCTTTTTTCAAACAAATATTTCTGAAAATACCATCAAATGATAGGTTGGCTGTTGCAAAAAGATGTAAAAAAGTTCCCTCTCCTACTTGCACTGTATTTCTGTTATGGTGATATTTATATCATTAAGAACAAAATCGTCCACTACTGTTATCAAATTTCAGATTAAGACAGAAGATACACCAAGAGATCTTGGAAGAAAGAAATCTATATCATCAAAAACAAAGAATGCGTTGGAATTGACATCAGAGAAAGTGAATATGTCAAAATATGAGCATACCAACTTTGATTACTATTTCAAGCATCCAAACACAAGATTATTCATTGCATATTTTCTCGTTTTCTTGACTTGGTTGATGTTCGCCCAGGATCCAATTTCATACAGCTCAGCTGACTGCAGAGTGAAAGTTCTTGGTCACGCCTACTCATTCATATTCTTGAGGTTAGGCTAAACATTCTGCAAGCTTTGAGTTAAAAGTTTGAATTGTACTACAATAAATGATTTAAGTAAGACATATAAATAAAAAAAGCTAACACTTAATTAGGCTAACTCTGGTTTATCAATGAAATTTTATTCCCAAAAACTCTGCATTTGTTGTTTAAACAAATTTCTAAAATATCTGCATTTTTACCAATAAATTCCTCAATTTGACTTAGTTCATCGGACAAATATTATGAATCAACATACCTTAGCTTCAAGCAAGTATCTTTACTTTATAAAAAGATCCCATCTTTGTAGTAAATAATTGTTTGTACCCTTGTCTTTTCAAGGTATCCAAGCACGGGATATGCAGCAATGAAATTCTTTTTCTGGCTCAGTGCAATTGTAGCAGGAATGATCCTTGGTAAAACATTTGTACACAAAGTGCTCCTGTGCAGAATACTCCGCTTTAAGATATTTACATCAGACGGTGAAGGATCTTGGGTAATCATGTTTCTCACAACGGTTGTGTCCCTGTTTACATGGACTTTTCTCTACAATGAAACAATAAGAGCTTCCGGCAACCCTCAGTATATGGTTTCCAGTAACATGGAGATGAAATACAAAACGTTCATGAAAGGAGCGTTATCAATTTCCTGCCTTGCTCATTTTTTGACAGCATGGATGGTAACAGATGGCATGTTACAAGTAGGCCTTTTATTGTCTTAAAAAGAGAAGTAACAAGATTCTACATGAATTCATAAGTCTCTGCTCTCTGGCGATATTACCATTTTTCTAAATGAACACACCTAAATAGTTCTTTTGTACCCAAAAATTTCCAGTTACCATGAAAAGTGGATCTTTACTGCAGCATACATAAAATAAATCGCCGGTTGAAGAGCAAACAACGATCCAGGCACCGCGCAGCCATTGGGCTATAGCCCCTCCACTTTTTTTGCGATAATACGTTAGAAAACTTTATGGAAAGTTTACTCTAACATGGTCTAACGCAACATTGAATAGTATACTCCTAAGAAGTAGCAGTTTTTCTTGATTGGGAACCATTTTTGATCATTTTCTAGGCGTTTTTCTTGAGGTTTTATTATCCCCAAGCTAATTTTATCTATTTTTATAGCTATTGATAAGTTCTCTGAACCAGATTGTTTATGAAACCCCAGTAGAAATATACCAGTATTCTTAATAGGGGCGTTTTCCGGCGTTCTAGAGGGCGTGGCCTCAAAAAATTTCGGTCACGCCCTTTTCAGCCCTTCCACATTTAGACTGGAGCGCGGTCCCTGTAACGATCTGGAATTTAAGCCCAGGTGCGGACAAAAAGTGGTGTGAGTGGGTGACTCCTTAATAGGCACATATAAAGTCCTGCTTAAACGTCTGCTACCTTTCTTTCTAGAACGCTCGACATTTCGAAAGAAAGAAATGTCGAGTACGTTTGAAAACCTTCTCTGCACACAGTCGTAACCGTAAATTTTCTATTCAATTGCAATGTCAACAAATAAGTAAAACTTGGATGTACGGAGTTGTAAAGTAAGATGAAGGAGTTTTTGATTGCATGAACGAATAACATGCCCCCCCCCCCCCCCACATTTTGCAAAAAGCTTTTTAAAGAAATAAAAGAATAGAAGAAAAGAAATAGATGAAAAGAAAAGTGCGATAAATCCTAGGCTTGTCCAACGCATGGCCCGTCATGTTGTCTAATGTAGTTGTTGTTGTCTAAATGTGGGTCAAAGTTGATAACGAACTGAATTGTATTTATTAAGGTTGTAAGAGAGAAATTAATTCATATCATTCACGAGATCAAATAAAAGCGCACCCACTCACGCGCACGTACACTTGGCGATTTCAATTTCAACGCAGGGAACCCAACCCCCTATTCTGTGCCCAAATCATGAACACGCCGCGCTTGTTTGCAAAGATTGGTACAAGCCATATTTCTAAACAGCCGTGAAGAGGGAGAGTTAGTGAACCGCAATTTAAAATTATCGCGGACAACCGAATTTTCCGTAGCTCAGTAAAATTACTTTGTTATGTGCTTGATTTGTTTCAAAAAATCAGTGCGAAAGGAATACAACATTGCTAGGCATAATAACACTAAACATTCATGTTATGATAAGCTGGAAGGCCAGTTACATGTTGATAAATTAGAAGTTTCTTGTCAACAATCTCTAAGGAGATCAGGTTTTTCAGTTCGGATTGCGCCACAAAGGGCCACAAAGGTCAGCATGCCGTGGTCTACTTTTCTTTTTGGGAGCACAAACAGATACAAACAAAAATGGTTAAAACTGATGGCAGATGCAGATTAAGACCCGGTTCGCACGGGACGGATTGTGTACTGTTCCAATGACGTTCAAAATTGAACAAACGGGAAATTAACTGTTCAGGCGGGAACGGGACGATCACGTACCAATTGTTTCTTCTCTTCTTGAGGAAAGCCAATCGCTCCATTCTACTTTTTGTGCTAGAATTTCAAGAGTTTACCAATGCTCCTATGAGTATTCCCATATGAACAATGCAAGCATTTAGCCAAATCAGTAATCATTCTGTTTTTCGGACCATTTCACCTGTTCACAAGGGGACGGAACGAATGCACACTGTTCCACTTTTTGTATCACTCAACGGAACGATTCAAAGTGTTCTCACGTGCGCGCAACCCCTGAGTGACTCATTTTTTGGAATGGGGCGATATTTTTTTAAATTGTTGCAAGAAAATCACTGAAAGAAATATTCTGAAATGTTTTAAGCTTGGTTTTAAGTTCTTAAGGGTGTGATTGCAAAAAGTTTTCTCTAAAAATTTTGGGAAACCTCTTTTTACAGGTTTACTTATCGCCTACTACAACTTATCGCCGGTCCGTCCAATGTATCGCTAGCATAACGTTTGCCCCATAAAATCATAGGCATAAAATATCGTGGAGCATTTTAATGCGTTTTTCAAATAATGGTTTTTTTAGTCTAATAAAGCTATCAACTCGAGCCCCCCTTAATTTGAATTTCTTGGCGCCGCCCCTGTTTCTGCCTTTAAGCGCTAGTTTACGTACTTTCGTGACGGTTGTGCTAGATCGCTTGAGCTTTGATGACAAGGGTGCATCATTCTAAATTCTCCTATATAATCTATTTCTAGCAAAAGCGATATCCTCGTTGGGCCAAAGACCTCAGGTACTTCTGGCGCAGTGGCAATTTACGGTTGATTATATTCTGGGTTATTGCCGTGGCAATCACAGTCCTAACCATTTTGGCAGTTTGCTTTGACCTTTTAAGCTGGGACACAATGAACACAAACTTGCTCTCGTCGAATGAAGTATCGCGTTCGTTTCTTGCGTCATTTATCATCGTCTTTGACCTTCTTGTCATTATGCAGGTAAGCCTCTTTTCTTAAAATTCGTTTTCTTTATAGTATGTCTTAGAGCAGCCAAAGTAAGCAGATCTTTGTTTCAAGTTTTTGTTTCAACTTCAAGCCTCTTTTGGAATAATCGCAAAACCAAATGAAACTACAATGGCTTACAGTTTACGGTGTGTAACCTTCATCAAAAGACGCTGCTATTCGACGGACACTCGCAAAACGGACATAGTATACAAAAGCAGATGATCTTGATCTATAGTAACGACTAATTTATTAATTGACTGATTTTGTTAGCTGATTGATTGGCCGACTTACATGACTAAAGAAGGCTGAGTATGACACTTACAGTGTTGCGACAAAGCTTTTTTACAGAAAAGCTCTAATTTCTATGTTCACATTTTCTTTACAAACAACAAACAGCAAAAAACAATAAATCAAAACTTCTTCACTTCGACATTGCCTTGTATCATTAATAAATATCGAGACGGCTGCATTTTAGCGACCAATTTTTTGTACTAATACGAATGCCGATGAATCTAAACCATTGATTACCTTAGAATAATCTTCACCTTAGAAATGTATAATAATTTGGTAGAAAGTCGTACCTAAAATCAAAACATTTGATAACTCTTGATGAAATACTACCACGTTCTGCAGGACTGGCAGTTTCCAAATTTTGATAGAAATTCAAAAATCAAGTTACCTGGATTGAAAAGAAAAAATCTAGACTTCCGAATGTTCTGTGTCAACGTGAAGATAAAAGGCAAGTGGCTTTGTTATGGCTTGGTGGCAATAGTACTGATTATCGACACATGGACTTGGAGCAACCAGTTGTTTTATGAGCCGGCGAAGTACGGTCAGTACGTAACTGGATCACGGCAAGTCTACAGTATAACTGACGCTGCGTTTATTCGAAATGCAAACGAGACAATGGCCTCCTTTAGATACAGATCAAGTTGCTTTGTGAATGGCCGCAGCTTGTTCTCAGATGATTTTGACACCAACACAAAGTATTTTGGGGATAGTTTAGCAAAGAAATCGGCAGCTTTTGTTCCCGCACTTGTGACATTTATATGGTTCGTCGTGAGTGCAATAAAAGCACAAAAGCCAGTTGAAACTTTCGTAGAGAAATAGACCATCAATAGGGAAACTTTACTGAAATAGTTCTTTTAGTTAGGGAAAGCTTGTGGTACTAAGAGCAGACTAAAAAAATTGTTCCCAGTGTTCACGTTTTGTGTCCAGTTGACAATATCGTGAAACCCTTCATGCCTAGCCTACCAATGAAATCAATTTTCAGGAAAAATTAGGTCATACAAAATTTAAAACATGGCTTTAAAAAAACAAATCAGTTTGTGACTCTTCCCTTCCCTAAATACATATACATCCAAATTTGTCAGCAAATCGATTTGCCATGTCTTCGTGATGTGTTATGTGCACACTTTTGATATTGATTTTAGCTTAGCTAGACATATTTTTGACTTACTTATATTTGAACAACATGTATAATTGTAACAATTAGTAGATTTTATTTTCTGGTCACAATTTTTCTGATCCTTGCCTTTGAATTGCAAATGTTACAGATGAAAAACACAAGATAGGCTAATTTCAAACAAAGAAAGACAATCTGTTATGCAAATTTACTTTCTTGCATTTGGTAACAATTACATTACATTTTTGATAGTCTTTAGCTCATTTTAGCTTTCTCGGCTAAACGACGATCTCTTTCTTCTGCAATAGAGAGCCTGATACCTTTTCCACGTGGTAGGGAAATCATTGCCTTTGTGCCACGACCAATGACAAAAATATTTGACAAACGAGTGGCAAATGCATGGCCAGTTCCATCTTTAACATGGACAATATCATGAGAGCCTAGAAAATAATATACAATCCTTCAGTCTTTGTTCACGTAAACAGCTATTTTAACTAAAAAACTAGTCAATAATAAAAGACAAATGAAGACACATTCAATGCCACACACATAGCATTATTAAAGATCAGCCACACCTGACCTAATGTTATCACATTGGGAGATTTGATACTTTATATTTATTTATTTATTTCTTTGTTTATTTATTTATTAATCACATCTGCTTTAGGGTTGACAGCATAAAACTTCAAAACTTTTTATCTATAAAATCTGCTATTAAATAAGCATTGTTACTTAAAAAAGATACAATCAAAAATTCTTATTCTTGTAAAATGTACAATACATTGAAAAAGCATCAGACAGGAATTTCTGCTGGAATTTATTTAGTTCATGAACTTACTTGCATGCCTTTCTCTGTGAGTGATGGTGCCAATTCTTCCTGTGTTACGTCCACCAATAACCATAACAGTGTTTCCTGTGTCAAACTTGATGGAGTCTGTGATCTTACCAGTTTTCAGGTCAATAACAACAGAGTCATTGGCCTTAATGGCTGGGTCTGGATAACGGATGGTTCTTGCATCATGGGTGACACAGTATGGGATTGAGTGCTGTCCAACTGCAACTTTTCTTACCTTTGCAAGTTTGTAGGTTGCCTCCTCTGGTGTAATTGGGTGGCAGATGAATCTACCCTTCACATCATACAGAAGCCTAAAGCATTCTCCTGTCTTTTCAATGGTGACAACATCTAGTTGCAAAGAAAAATCAAATGAAACATAAAACGAAGGGCCTCTCCAACTAAAAATTGCAATTTTTGTTTTGGTAATTGAAAGTAAAACTGATCAAGAGCTTGTTAATTGCTTCAAACTTTCTGTAATTACAAGAACTTCTATTTCAAAAATTAATTCAAGTTTTAAGGGCAGTTATTAGGACACCTAGAAGCTATGCTTATGAAGTTTGTCATGTCAGGCTCTGTAGTTCGAGACCCTTACTACTGAACCATCTTTGGACCTATTATGGTGGACCTAGGCTTAGCAGAGGTTTATGGCCTAAACCAAACTGGTGGGTCTGTAGGATATTTCACAGAGAAATGTTATCAAATGAAATGGGCATGTTGGCTTTACTTGACTGACAACCAAATTGATTGGCCCAAATCAACCGATATCATTTATCTTATAATGCTGGTCTTTTTCATTTTACAATCTCACACTCCTTTTTCTGCAAAATTTAATTGAAATATATTTTGCATTGCAACCCTGAGAAGTTGAGTGAAATTCTTGAAAATATTTCAATACAACACAACAACATAAAATAAATTTTGAAGCCAAACATCCACAGTTCCCTTATTGCCCACAAGTGCATCGGAGTTTTGTTCAGTGTCTGGCCAAACTGTACATTGCTTAACAACACCTCAGTAAACAGAATGTCCACTAAACAGAACAAGGTGGCTCTTTCTCAACATTACATCCAATTTTTCATCTGCTTGGCCATGGCTTTACGGTGAAGCTTTAACCCAGGATTGATATGATCACAACTATGATCAATAACATCAAATCAAATCAGACATGTTTTTATATCTTATATATATAGATTTAAATCAGGTCTCTCCATAAGGCTTTCTGCAAGTTCATTAGTGATAGCGTGCCTCTAAGCAAAACTTTCCATCAAGATGTGCAATCCATAACTTTGGTTCAGTCAGGGAGAAGTGATTTTATCGTACAGCTTTTGCACGCAATCTTGATCAATATGATCAAATCAAATTGTGTGCCCATTTTGTCATGCATCTTCTTCTAAAAAATTATCATGCTAAATTGCTAATGCTGCAATTTAAAAATGATTCCCAGAGCATTTAGACAAAGTTTCTGTTAAAAAGAAATCTTTACAAAATGCAAATGGCTGAGCCATGCTTTATGGCTACTTTTTCAGAAGCAGGTGCATGACAAAACATGCACCTTGTCTCACCTAAGTGTGTGACACCAAATCACATCCCTCAAACTGTGAGGTCACTGGACTCAAATGCAATATAAAGTTCTAAATTGTAATCATAAAAGGTAACAAGGTCAGCAATAAAACAAATGTTTGGCTAATTGCAGCATGCTCACTTAGATTTAAAATGTTTCATCAAATATTCAAGTAATCTGACATACCCATAAAACCAGCAGGATAAGTGACATCAGTTCTGACTTTGCCATCAACTTTAATGAGTCGCTGCTTCAAAATTTTCTTCACTTCAACACCGTTGAGGGCATACTTCAATCTGTTCCTCAAGAAAATAATCAATGGAAGACATTCTCGCAATTTGTGGGGTCCTGCAGATGGGCGTGGTGCCTAAAACAAAAATATATATATACATTATATAACTATTGCAAACCCTGAGAAGTTTGACTTCTGCAAATAGTAAGATTATGTCACATTGATCACAATATCCAGTGCCAAAAACAGCTGACATTTTTGCAAGAAATGTTTTGCAGTCAATGATATATAAATCATCTTTGGCCCCAGGGTGGAATCCATGTAACTTAGGCAAGAGATATCTGTGGATGGTTTGGAGATGATAATTTCCTTGGTGTACTTTAGTATGAAGAACATGTTAATGGCCCACACCAGGCCTTGTGAGGAGAAGCGCTCAATCGAGCACCATCACCTCCACATTCCCCTCGCAAGTTCTAGGCGCTTGATTATATGAGCACCTTCAGCGTTTCAGAAAAACTATTTGCCATTAATATTGGGTATATATTTACAAAAAAAATGGTAAAGTTAGCTGTCAAATTACTTGGATATGTAAAGAAATTTTCATCACTCCAAGTTTTTAAAGAAAACAATGAAGAATTAAAATCGTCTCTTAGTGCGTCACCACAATAACTTGAGCTGTGGTCACGCACTAAGAAACAACTTTTTGGTTCAACCATTACAGCCGCATTGTTCTCTCCAACTTTAATAGATGAGCCTTATTTTCATAGAAGCGTGTGTCTTAGGGAAATGGCGGTTTCGTTAGTACAAATGTGAAATAAACTGTGAAACTCGCAAAGTTTAATAATGGGAAAGGAGGGCGTAATTGGTTTCAAAACCAAAAAAAAAGCGACTGCTACCAAGTCATGAGGAGCTTGAATGAGCCCCTTGATCAGTTTGGGGGCTCATTTATCTGCTCTCCTGTTGTTTGCTCATTACAAGGCCTGGCCTACACTAGATACATAAACAGTAGAGCTGAGGGCAAATTTTGAAACCAGATATTAAATTATATAGTAGAAATATTGATAGTGCTGGGGCAACTACTCCTGAGGTTGGGGCTCTAAGCTGTCTCAAAATTGGGCCAGCATATGACTTATAAACATCTCACTGCACTGTATCATACAACATTTTTGTGGTAGCTTTGAGGTGTAATGCTTTCAGTACAGCTTCATAATTTACAGGCCAGTATCTGGCATGCTATTAACATGGATTCCACATGAATTCTTCTTGGTAGAAATGTTTGCTTACTTGTAGGGAATATTCAAAGTTGAGATGATACTGTACATCATGTTTAAAAGAGGTTGTGTTCTAAAACCCTTAAAATGCACAGAGGTAACAAAGCCAAATTTTCCTGGACAGACAGAACAAAAAATTGAGAGAAAATAATAAAACAAATGAATTTTGGACTGTCAAACAGCAAAGAAACTCGTCCAGAAATGTTTATAAATCTACAACTTAGTGGAGGGTAGCAATATTTGAATGTTAAATGATATTGAATGAGTTACTCTCCATCAAAATTGCTATTTTCGTGCGGTTTTGGCTCTATGCTATGCAAGGTTTTCATATCAATAACATTTTATAAACTAAAGTAAAAAAACATCCACGTTTCCCGGAAAAAATATAACAAAATCTACAGACTATTAGCATCGTCAGTCTGATTTGTATAGGTAAAAAGTTCTTACAAGGGCAGTTAAAAAGCCAATTTTTCAAAATTCATTTTCCTGGCCTCAAAGAGAAGTCAATTTTCAAGTTTATAATTTTTTAGTAGCATTAGGAGAAGCGTAAAACTGGTCAAAACATGTATAAACTAGCCATTATGCATACTAACAGACTGCATGTAAAAATATTCAAAAAAGAGGCTTTGAAATAGAAGAAGCACTTACGAAAGAGCCACTGAGTTTGTCCAACATCCAATGTTTTGGGGCATGGAGCCGCTTGAGATGCTTTTTTGGTCCACGAGGCTACAATTCAAAAGAACAGATATCAAAGACATTTTACAGAGTCAATTTCAGAAAAATTCCTCAGAGATTCGTAAGATTATTCCAGATTTTTCAACGTTGACTTTCGACAACTTTACTCACCATTTTGGCTAGTTTGGGAAAGGCTTGCGGAACGGTGCGCGAGGCTGATCTCGATTTCGATTTGTTGTAAATGAGGCAAAACTGATATGGTTTAACCACTGATCTCAATAAAAGATCAGTACCAAATAACGCAAAATAACGCAAAGGAAGGCAAAACAAAGGGTAGTCAAATTTGTTTAGAAACAAATCAAGTTTATCGCATTATTTATTTTATGCTCGTGCATTAGTCAGAGGCGATCTGAAACTTAAGATTACAAAAGTTCTCAAATGTGAATGACAATGTGTCGAATAAAAGGGTGTGCGGAGGGAGAGTGATGGGACGCCTTCGCTTCGAGAAAAGAACTATGGCGTTGCGTTGGATTTGCTTTTGCAACGGTAACTTGTTCAGATATGCGCAGCCTTTTTCAAATAATCTAGGCCTACAGTATTCATCCCCAAAGTGTGGTCAAAAGTTGGAAAAACACTTCAACTTTTGAATCATAACTATAGAAATATTGAATTCTTACAATTTTCCAATGAATAATAGCAAAATCTGCAAAAGTGTAGTATGGCCTAAAAACGGCAAACTCACACGGCCTTAGAATTTTTTTTAAAAAAATTAAATAGATTCAATTTTTTTAGATTCACATTAATCATAACAAAATAAATGGCAAAGAAAATTGCAAAATCAAAATATTAAGTTTAAAGCAAAGTCTACAGAAAACGTTACAAACAATCTTTTCGTGGTACAAAATTTAAGAATGCAATTTATGAAATTAACAGATTTAGTCGAGCTACTTTTGAAACTCCGTAACACTATAAGGAAAGTCATGGTACTCGTCGGCCAGTAGTAGCTCCAGCCCGGGATAAGTGCGAGGGAAAAAAGGGGGTCCGGGACCATGCCCTTTTGGGTCAGGCCCTTTTTCCAGCGAGAAGCATTTTCTTCCTTAGGAAGCATCCCTTGTCTCCAAAGAACTGTCATTTAATTAATCTTTGGCAATGAACACTATTGCCTGAAACTTAATTCCAGAGTTTTGAAATTAGACATTTTACGTGTGTAGAAATCAAGAAAAGACCTATGATAAAGTGCTACTAGTAAAAACTTTCAAAAGCTACAACTTCATGAAATCTAAGCTAAAACGAGCTGTTCAAGTTACAAATAGTTCACAGAAGTTTTTGAGGGGACACGAAGTTCTAATCGATAAACCAAGTTTTTAGTTGTTTATATTATGGACTATAAGATCAGCTTTCTCGATTTGATGGTAAATTATTTTCAAGGAGTTGATAAGTCAGTTCTGCTGGAAATATCTCCCTCGCTGCTTATTAAAAGAAGATTTTATAGCACTGCAGATTTTATAGCATTTGAAGACACCTGACTTCTGTTTTGGTTTCAGATGGCCTACGTCTTTCCGCATTCTTTTTCTCAAACACTTTTGCCTATTAAACATCAATAAAAATAGGTTGGTAATTATTCATTTCCAGTTTCTCATACACAGGTGAATTCATATTATTCAAAAATTTGAATTTCAAATTGACAAAAACTGGCTTGAAAGTTTCATTGTTCGGCCAATATATTGCAAATAAAAAAATTAGGCAAGCATTTCCTCAAATTGCTGAATTGTCGGCTGCTTATCGGTCTGCTCAACAGCAACAGTTTTAAGTAGATGCACTAGCAGGATCTCCCATGCTCTTGCAAGCTTCGATTGCGACCTTTGAAAGTATTTGAAGAAGTCATCCTGGTCTTATGAATGTAAAATGATATTTCATTTCCGAAAATGATATTGCGAACTACGAACTACAACAAAACGGCGTAGACAACTTGACTAAAGCCGTCAAAGTTTATTGTCCTATTGAATTAAAATATATGACACCTCCCCTTAAAGCTAATAAAGCTAAAATTATTTTATTTCTACTACGTAGTCATCTTGCCAGGATGAAGCTTTTATTGTTCTTTTAGACTTTCGACTTGAGGGCACTGTGTTCTGTCTTTTCCTGTAGATTTTCTTGCGGAGACTCTACTGATTCTGGTTGCATTACAAATGATGAAGGATCTGGATACGGTGGATTAATCTTAACTCTATCACGTGAATTGATTAACATACTTTTGTTCCGTCTGATTGTTTGTTCCTTATGTGTGGTAGCAATATAGCTTCTTGGTGTCCAATGTTGACGTTCTATCTTTGCAAGTACCCACTCTCTTCCACTATCTACTTTTACTCTTACAGAATCTCCACTCAGTGGCGGCGCCAGGGGGTGGTATGGGGGGGGTAATTACCCCCCCCCCCCACTTTTTTCGAAACATGGTCTACATATTTCGTCTAAAAACGGGTTAAAAAGCACTAGGTAGGGGTAGATCATATTTCCTAAGGAAATTTGACCTGGTACAATGCACTGAAACGAGGCGATTAGGGCGTGGTCTCACTGGCCACGCCCATTACCCTCCCTCTCGGCAGTAGCTGGCGCCGCCACTGTCTCCACTTCAAATTCACAACGTGGTTTTGACCCTTTATTATGGTATTCTGCTTGTTTGGTTTGCCTGTAAAGCAACTGTTGCTTGATATTGGAAGCAACTTGAGGCTTTAGTAGACTATTATTGATTGGTAAATTGTCTCTAAGACGTCTGTTGAATAACATTTGAGCTGGACTGCAATTCATACTTGTGATTGGCACATTTCTGTAGCGTAATAATGCTAGGTTTGGATCAGTTCCATCCTCCTTGCATTTGCGCAACATCATCTTCACTATCCCTACGTACTTCCCTGCCTCGCCGTTACTTTTAGGATATCTTGGACTTGACGTAGTGAGTGAAAATTCCATAGTTTTGCAAAATCTCTTAATTCATGCGAATTAAACGGCATATTGTCAGCAACGACTGTCTGTAAAATCGCATGACGTGCAAAGCAATCTTCATTGCTTGAACAACTGAGGATGCACTCTTATTGCGAACATTGGCAATTTCTGGGTACTTAGAGAAATATTCCACAACTAAAAGGTAGTCTTTCCCAGCAAAATTGAAAAAATCTTCCCCAACCTTTTGCCACTCTTCAATATTACTCTTCGAAGCTGGAAAATACATCATTACTGACTGGACATTCAAGTCAAATGAGATATCTTTCGTAGATTCATCTCTAACAAACGCTCTTCTCAGTGTATCTGCGATATGCATCTGGTTTCCAGGCCTGTATACGATGTTTAGCTTATACCCCAGAGGCTTTAGCAACATGCGTTGCAACCTTGGTGAAACTTTATGAAGATCTTTCTTTTGAATAGCTTCTAAAGGTTTTTTATCAGAATGAACAGTGATATCATTACCAAAGACAAAGTAATGGAATTTTTGTGTTGCAAATACAATAGCAAGTAACTCTTTCTCAATCTGTGCACAGCGTTGCTCGGTGTCGGTTAATGATCTAGACGCATACCATATTGGTTGACCATCTTAAAGTAAACAGGCACCTAAGCCAACTTGACTAGCATCTGCTTGAATAACGATAGGTTTTGTTTCATCATAATAGTTTAACATGATTTTAGAACTTAGTACATCCTTAAGAGCGTTCATAGCCTTGCTCTGTGCTTTAATGGCTCTGTAACTTGGGCTTTGTTTGAAATGAAAGGCGACAAGTAGTTAACCATGCCGAAAAGACGCTGAGCATTTTGTTTATTCTTTGGGTCTGGAATTTTCTGAATGGTTTCTGCTTTACTTGGATCAGCCTGTATACCGTCAACTGATAGCTTTGTGCCACAATACACTACTTCCTTTTTCTTAACCTGCAACTCACGTTCATTAAACCTGATATTGTTGAGATTTGCTCGTTCTAGTACAGCCAGCAAACATTCATCATGCTCTTTCTCTGTATCTCCTACGATAAGCATCTCGTCTGCGACGATGTGCATGTTATTGGTGTCACCCAAAATTTGAAACGCTTTCTTTTGAAGTACCTCACTTGCACTCAATATACCAAAAGGCATACGTTTGAATCGGTATCGACCAGAGTTTGTCTGGAACGTAGTTACGTCTCGACAGTCTTCTTCCAGCTCAATTTGCCAAAATGCCGATGATTGATCAATAATTGTTGTAAAAAAACGAAGCTTTCGTAATTTTGCAATTATCTCTTGAAATGTTGGAATCGTAAAATGTTCTCTTTGATATACTTGTTTAGTTCTCTTGGATCTAAACACAATCCTATGGTGCCATCTTTCTTTGCCGTGCACACGATAATGTTTACCCATTCTGTGGGATGTTCTACTTCTTCGATAACCCCTTGCTTTACCATGTCTTTTATTTTCTCCTCTAGTGGTTTGATAAGCTTATGTGCAACTCGTCTTGGAGCATTGATCTTTGGTTGTGCATGCTCTTCAAGTGTCACATCGTCTCGTGTGAAACCCTTGTAGCTCTCTTTGCAAACTGTATCTATTGTAGCGCTTGCATTGCTTCCTCTTTGAACTAGACCCATCTGGACAGCAGTTTTCAACCCAAGAATAGGGCAAGTTTTATCCTCAGTGACAAAGAGCTCACCCTGTACTTTGGTTTTTTTTATTCCAAACTGTATTTGCAAACTATATACACTACCAACATTTCGAAGCTTTACACCATTTAATGTCTGTAATACAGCCATTGAGACCTTAAATGGAATCTTTTGAGGTAGCGTGTCCCATCGACTTTTCGAAATCAAGTTGACCTCAGCGCCCGTATCAACTTTGAACTTGATGGCAAAGTTATTGAGCTTGAATTCTTTCCACCATGTAGACTCAGCATCATCCTTGGATTGTAGCCCGCCTAAAAAGAATATGTCGTCGTAACTTCAGTTTTCCTCATCGCCATGTGTCACCTTGGTAGTACCTGCTGCTTTTTTCTTCATACTGCGACAATATTTGGCGAAATGATTTTTCTTGTGACATCTATGGCATTCTTTTCCATAGGCTGGACAACTTTTGGTTGGGTGTTTGCTACCACAATTTAAGCAATTTTTTGTATCAGCGCCAGATCTGCTCATCTGACTGGTTGTAGAATGAGGATTCTTCTTTTGGTTTTTTACTGCTTCTATTCTTTTCTCCTCCTTCACATCATGTGCCATAAGATTAATTTCATATCTAGTAGTTTCAGCAGCAATGATTTTATCTTTAATACTTTCCAAAGAATGGTTTTCCATTTCGAGAAGCTTTTCTTTCAATTCTTTGTCGGTCATCGAGAAAATTAGTTTGTCCCATATCATTTTTTTTATTTTCAGCAAATTTGCACTGATTTGCCAACTTTTGTAAATTGGTGACAGGGTCGGATCCCGCAAAAAAATCTGACTGCGTTTCTGGCAAAGGCTAGGGTCTTTCAGGTAATGCATTGATAATTGTGCCTAAGACAACATTATTATTCATATTTATGCATTTTGGTACCATTGAGGGGGCTATAATAGCGGTTGCAAAAGCCTCAAAACCGTGCTAAACACAGCAAAAAGCTACAGAAAACAAATTGTCTAATCCGTAGGCCACAGGAGGAAAAAGGGTTGAAGCCGTAAAGTCACAAAGCAATAATAGTCCCAATAATAAACTAATAATTCATCTTAACTCATTGCAAGATTCACAGAACCCGATTCACTAGAATCTTCCTTCTAAAATATTTCTTAGCTTTTTGGGAAAATTTTAATTTAGACATCGGCAACAACAATTCATCGACTGTGAAATTGAACTTTCTGATAAATCACGATTGTTGCAAACAGCAAATGTTTGAATTTTATATTTGAGGGGGATTAAAAGCTTAGTTACATATCTTGATATTATAACAACAGCACTGAAACAAAGACTGTCAATTTTGATGCTTCAACCATCTAATAAAACGAAAAAATACTAAGAAACTTGATAACTTTCTTTTATTGCCCTAAAAAGATAAATTTCAACAATTGGGTTGGTATTCCGTTGATGAAAAATTATGATTAAAAACTGATGTCTATCTCGTGCCATCAAAGCTAAACAACATCTGTTATTTTGTCTCATTATTGAATGTGCAAAGTGAATTTCACATGTGCAATGTTAGATTCTAACCATTCTTCTGACGCAACTGCAGCAGATCCAACAAGGAGATTGCTTTTTCAGAATGCGTTGGAGGTCTCCTGGCAACCTCTATTAATGTACTGAATAACCTTAGTTTACATATTGGGTCTTTTGTTTCAAAGCATTATGGAGCCGGATACAAGAAATGACAACCGAAAGCGTAAAGGTAAACTTGAAAACAAATTGTAGGAAAGATATTGACTTCGGATGCGTGAGCATTCCAAAGGAACTGGCAAAGCTGTGTAAATAGTAAACGAAACTCGTACAAGCGATCTAGGCAATTGCAAGTAAAATTTGAGTGATTGGATAAAAACAAGATGCTTCCTGACAGTTACGAAACTGACAGTTAATTTGTGAAATGATTCTGGTGAGGAGAGGTGCAGATGCTAGTGGTTGGCTAGGAAAGAATATAGTTGCATTTCAAAACAAAATACCTATGATACGATAAAACTATCTAACAAGATAAAACGATGTAACAAGTCTACACAAAGCTGTATACATTTCACGGGAACAAAGCAAGACGATATGACCAAAATGATGATGAAGTTGCTTATACTCATTCTTTCTACGGTTTTCAGTTCAGGTGAGGGAATTATCTGTTTAACGTAAATAGCAAAATAGCGAAATAGCGAAACTTTTAGTAGCTTCAAGAAGGACTTGTTCTTTATATGCTGCAGTCAAGGAAAGTCATGAAGATCTTGGATCTAAATTTTCCGATAAAAGTTTGCAGAGAATTCTGGCCCACTTTAAAGCTTTTTAGCTTGATCTGCACCGTTCTAGCCAGCTAAATCCCTCTTTATCCAACATTAAAAGGATTTCCTGAAAGAAATATTTTATAAAAATAGCTGATATTTACAGCTTTTTCCAATCGTGGAACCTCGGTATGAAGAGCAGAACTTATTCACGATAAGGGTAGAGGTCAGATGATGACGAATTTTAGGATGTTTTCAATAGGATAAAAAATCATTTATATATCCAGATTTCTGCAATATGCTGAAACAAAACTGTGTCTCACGGAACTAGATTTCTGGAAGCTGAATTTTTAGTCTATATTTCTAGGTTCTTTGTCCATAGAAGAATTCTCGCCAAATGTTTTTGAAAACTAATTCTACTCAGTTTCAAAGGCAAATTCATCCATCCTCCTCTCCCTGCAGGAACAATGTTGGTGTACTATAAACAATGAAAAAGATTACGGAGTACACAACAAAATACAGAGAAAAATTGAAAACTTAATCAAATACACCTGTCCTAAAGACAACATTTGTCAAAGATCTGATTAGTTCTTTAATGTGAGTGAAGTCTATTCTTTTGCTTGCACAACAGACTGTACGCACAAAGCGTTTGAATAAATGACTGCATTCAGTGTTTTTCTAACTCTGTTTTTATGGTATCTAAGTTCCAGCGATAGCGATTGAAGTAACAGAAAACTCTCCTTTAGCTAGACTTTGCATAAAGCGTAAATTATTTTGTACCAAATATCTTACTCCTATTGCATAACAATTTATCAATAGAAAGCGTAGAAAAATGAATATCAACACCCTTTTATAAAAATCAATATCAACGCCCTTTTACATCATCAAGATGATTCTTGTAGGTTATAGAACTTTGCTTTTGTTAGGACTACTCCCATGGCAAAGAAAACAAAATGCATTCTATTGGTCAGATAAGAGGCTAAGGCATTTGATATGCATCAATTTATATCCTGATCACTCATTTTGCAATTAATTGGTGATTTTTAGACTATTCATATTTTTTATATTAAATTATCGCTTTTGGTTAACGCTGAAGGGTTTATCATGTGAAAAAAATTGAATATGAGCATGAGCATGAGCATCTTCCACATAATACTCCAGTAGTTTTGTCAAAATGGTCGACCAAATTAAAAGCTGTTTGAATTTGAGAAAAATGTACTCCGGTTTAATTCGAAGCTAACACAACATGCAGGAGAGAAAGGTCTGTTCCTGCTAATAATAGAATTTTCTCCTTAATTCAAATGGGGTTAGTCTAGCAATTTTCAACCAAAGAATGATTAAAAATTTTCTTGACAACAGAAATCAGGGACTAGTTCTAGATAGGAAAGCATATTCTAAGAAGCATTTTTTAACCGGTGTTCCTCAGGGGTCCATTTTCGAGTCTCTTTTTTTTCTTTTCTACATTAATGATCTTGCTGAAGGTGTATACTGTGAAGTGAAACTTTTCCTGACGCATTTATGTTCCAAGTAGTTTCTAACCTTCAATTCACAGCAAATTACGCCAAACTTAGGACGTAATACCAAACTTAGGACACCGATGGAAAATGAGTTTCAACTCTGATCTCACAAAGCAAGCAATGAAAGTAATATTCTCGAAAATGGGCAAAAAGCAAGGACACCTTCTTCTACGTTTTAATAATCATCTAGCTGTTGCCAATTCCAAGTGAAAACAGAATTTGGACGCAAAGGTTTTTACTATCAGGCAGGACAGGAATTTAATGACTTGCCACTAAGTGCCAGAAAGATTGAATCTAGAACTATTTTTAGACGAATTTTAGAAACTCATTTTATTTGATGTAAAATTATTTTATTTTTAGATTGGACTGTATTGAACTCTTGTAATCAGTTTTTAGATCTTTTACCGTTAATTAATTAAGTATTTATTAAGTATCAGGACCCTAATGATAACAGTATATTTTGTACTGATAGGTTATCCTGTTAAAATATTCGATTATTATTATTATTATCATTATTATTATTATTATTATTAGTATTATTAGTAGAACAAACTTCACAAAGCATGTATGGAATCGTGATAATGACCCTTCTTGCCCCTTTTGCCATCAGCACACGGAAAGTGTCGCACATCTGATGAATGGATGTAGAGAGTTTCACAACTTTTATAGTCGACGTCACAATCGAATTGCTGACAAAATATTTGAGGTGATCTCAGGAAGTATAAGTGGTTTCCAGTGTCATGCAAACAAACTTGCAGAATCAATAATAACGGAATATGGTGATGAATTACAGCGTATTACGCATCGTAAACCTGACATCATTATCATTGACAATCAGTCACGTAAATGCATTATCTTAGAGGTGACTGTCTGCTACGATCTGTATTTTGAGCAAGCACTGAACACCAAAGAGAATCTGCTGTGCAGTCTGCTGCAGTCATTAGGTTGGGAGGTGGATCTGAAAGTGCTTTGCTTTGGCTCACTTGGTTGCATAAAAAAGGATGTTTGGACTGTTATGAGGTCATTGTCAGTAGATAAGTTGATTGTAAAGAGCACATTACAGTGGTGCTCGATATCAAATTTGATAATGGCCAACTATATATGGAGACACAGGGTTAAGAAGTTGTTCATGTGAATCTATTTTCTCTCGGCTCTTGCGTATGATCAGATACAATAAGTTCTATATTATATTTTCACATTGGATGACTTCTAAATCTTGTGTCTCACAGTTTATATGAAGTTATTATGTATGTAGTGGATAACACAAGCCTAGTAAACATACCTTTCATGTTAACTGAGCTTTTAGCTCGGACACTAGGGCAAATACGAATATTATTATTATTAGTATTAGTATAATCTAAAAGTACCTTACTGTAGCGGATCTTTCAAAGACGTGGGTTGTCGAGAATCTTGACAACCTCGTATCCAAATACATCTGCCAGTGGCTCGACCTCCCAATAAGTGCTACCTTGAGTAGCATTATTCTTTCTAAAAACCAGTTTGGACTCAGCCTAACTTTACCATCCATCAAATTCCTACAGTGTCAAACAGTTTTACGCAACGCAATGAAATCTTCACCAAACGATAACATTCGCGCTTTATGGAAAAATACCAGCAGTAGCACAAATATACAACATGATATATATAGGAACACGAAAGAAGCATAAAAGGCTGTCCAGCATGAGCATAAAGATCGTCTGTAAAACATCCTAACCTCTAAAGGATCTTTATTATCACATCTCTTTAACCAGAATCTTCCACAAATAAACAAACTTTGGTCCAAGGTGCAAAGTAGCATGCCTCAGAATATTTTCAATTTCACCATAAGGTACCTGAACAATACCCTTGCCACACAGAAAAACCTGAAAAAATGGAACTTGAGCCAGACCTCTGACTGTTCTTTCTGTTTTCTGCCAGAAACCCTCCTTCACGTTGTTGCTGGCTGCAAAACATATCTGGAACAAGGCCGATACACCTGGCGACATAACTCTATCCTAAATTTTCTAGCTACGTCACTCAAAGCTGTCAATGAATCTACCATCTACGCTGATATACCTGGCTTTCTTTCACCATCAATCATAACTAGAGAAAACCTTCGCCCTGATCTTCTCTTGAGGACTAACAACAATTACCTCTACATTTTAGAGCAAACTGTTGGCTTCGAATCCAATCTTAACTCAAATGCTACAAGAAAACACAGCAAGTATGCTCCTCTTTTATCTGGTTTACAGCGGCAGTTCAAATGTATCTCCTTTGTTAATCTTTCTATGAGCTCTCTTGGCATCTTCGGCAATTCCTGCGATTCATTCTTCAAAATGTGTGACTCTCTCTCCATCGATCAGCAACAAAAACGGTATCTCATTTCTAAACTTTCCAACATTGCCATCCGTACTACGTACTACATATTTTGATGCAAAAATAAGCCATGGACAAATTCCGGAATTACATCCTTTTTAACTTTGGTTGTTTCTTTTTCTCAGTTTTTCCTTTTATCTTACGATTGTTATAGTTTTTTCGTGTAAAACCAGGCTAGCCAATTGCAAATTACCTTGTAAAAGTGAGATTTGCAATTGTAGTTTAAGTTGAATTGAAAATGAAATGTTTCTATTATTATTTTTATTATTATTATTATTATTATTATTAATTCCAGTCACGTGTATTTCGAACTAGATTTTGATGAAAATCTTACTTTTGCTAATCATGTGAAAGAAGCAGATGTAAAAGCCCAACGGGAAATTGCAATCATATGTATTTTATCAAGACCACATCCGGTATTGTAATGTCGGCTGTGGAGGCAACTCGATTTCGTCATGATTTTTGCCTTAAGTTCAACAGAAATTAAATATGAGATTTTTTGCTTAGTTTCATTGATAATAGATAAAGAGGCCAATTTTCGTCTCACGCCCTCTTCTTGAAATATTTCTTATTTCAATCCCTTTAGCTATTAAAACATGCAAACTTTTGAAGACTTGTTGTTCTGTTGTTGTTGTTGTTGTTGTTGTTGTTGTTGTTATAAACTTGACGACCTCTTTGCCTTAATAAAAGATTCATCCAGATGCCACTGCTTACTAATTCTTTCTTCCACTGATACAAAATACTCAGCTTTTACATGATATCTTGATGATAATAACTGATCGAATCAGATAGTGTAACATTGATTGCTAATGTAAATGTATACTGCTTTTAGCGTGGTATTATTCACATCAAGATGTAGGAGAAGTGAAGATCGCAGGAATATTCAATGTTCATCTTAAGGGCAATCTTGGAAAAGGCTACTTCAAACGCTGTGGTATCATCGATCCTCAATACGGAATTATGTTTGTCGAAGCCATGCTATTCGCGTTAGACCGTATAAACAATGATACTTCAATACTTCATGGATTGAAACTGCGCACGCGGATTTACGATACGTGCGGGGACAAGCGGTACTTGCGCAATGTTCTAGTGTATGTGGCAAGGTACTCTCCTCAAGGCGTTGTAGGCCCCCAATATTCGGACGATGCAATAACAACCGCAACGGTTATGAACATCTTCGGTAAAAATACCATCAGCTACGCTGCAACAAGCCCGGATTTAGAAAACCGCATCCGGCATGGCTATTTTTACCGCACGGTACCATCAGATTACAACGCTGTAAAGCTTTTGGTGAGTCTGGCGTTGAAATTCAAATGGAATTACATTGCACTTATCAGTTCAGAAGGAAACTATGGTCAAAGATCATCGGATCTTTTTCGAGATTCTGCAACAAAACAAGGAATTTGCATCCCTATAGACATGACGATATCAGAGGATGCCAACACCGGTGACTACGAATACATACTGCAGATGATTAAGAAGCAAAGCGCTATTAAGGTTGTGTATCTGTTGTTGACAGACAACCATCTAAAAATTTTCTTTGAAGTTGCTCAGAAGTTGAAAGAAGATATCGGGTATCTGCAGTTTGTCGCAAGTGACGGGTGGGGAACAAGATCTTTTGTGGCATCAGGAAAAACAGTTGCAAATGGAACAATTACTTTTCAGGTGGATCACAGCGAAGTTAGGGAATTCAGAGAATATTTTCTCAAACTCAAGCCTGCAACAAACAAAAGAAATGTTTGGTTTGAGCAGTTCTGGGAGGAAACGTTTAACTGTACGTTTAAGAACTCAACAGTCCAGAAATCCTGCACTGGTGATGAAGAACTTACGGACGGAGTAGGTTATTACAGCCAGACACCAGTCCTATCAGTTATAAATGCCATGTATGCATATGCTTATGCGTTTAAGAGAGTTATATGGTATGAATGCCTGAAGAAAAACAAAACAGTCGATTACTGCAGCAAGAATAACGCCATGCTACAAAAGCTTACTAGTTACAGAGCAATATTATTCTATGTTCGAAATACGCGATTCAAGGAGCCATTCAGGAACAAAATCTTTAAATTTTCAGCATCAGGGGACTACGATGAAGATTACAAAATCTACAACTTTCAAATGCCAAACAACACAACTCAAGGAATATTTAAAGAAGTAGGGAGGTGGAACAACGTTGACAACAAAACAGTGGTATTTAGAAATACTGTGCAAAACATTCCCCTTCAACCAGAGACGTGGCGCCTGAACATTGATGCTGATAGAATAGGCTGGAAATCTAACGCATTGCCAGTTTCAGTCTGTAGTAGACCATGTGATCCGGGACACGTCCAGCATTTCAGATCAGCCTGCTGCTGGACCTGTGTTGCATGTAAAAGAAATGACGTCATAAGGAACAACACTTGCCTGTCCTGTCATCTGACGGCAGCACCAGACCCCTCCAGGAGATACTGCAACGCATTGCCTGTAAAAACAATTGCTATGTACAAACACATATCGGTAACTATTCTCTCCGTATCAATCCTCGGAATATTTGCTACGTCTGCAGTAGGGGCCTTGTTCTTGAAGAACTTCGACCGGCGCATCGTCAGGGCATCAAGCCGTGAATTATGCCTTCTAATGCTTCTAGGCATAATTTGTGCGTATGCCTCTCCAATCGCTTTCATTATCAAACCCAGTTCAATGGTCTGCAACTTACAACGAGTAATTGTTGGCATTGGTTTAACTTCGTGCTACGCGCCGCTGCTGTTGCGGACGAACAGGATTTATAGAATTTTCAAGAGTGCCAAGACCACAGCCTCTCGTCCGTCCATGATCAGCCCTCGATCTCAAATTGCCATGTCAATGGGGACCTCAGGAATCGGCATTTTGATCGGCCTCGTATCGATTCTTGGGCGTGATTCACAGATAAACACCGCATACCCAAGTCACAGGGAATTCGTCGTTCAGTATTGCGAGTTAAATGCACAGACAATGATCGTAAACTTGTCCTTTAGCTCAGCCTTAATGATTGCTACAACATGGTTTGCCTTCAAAACGAGAAACTTCCCAAAGAACTATAATGAAGCAAAGTACATTGGGTTGACAATGTACGTTACATGCCTTGTTTTGGCAGTTGTATTGCCGCTGTTCCTGTTTATAAATGACGAAGAAGGGAAATCACGTACATTGACTTTATGCTCCCTTTGTTTGATAACAGCGTCAGTCAACTTGCTTGGACTGTTTGGCAATAAAGTGAAACTGCTTGTGTCGAAAAATGCCGTCGAAATAGATACAAACATTGCGACGTTGGAAACCACAAGAACCAATATGCAAAGAATTGGAGTTACGGTCAGTTTTAATGACAAGACTGAATTTAGGGGTGAAACAAGCTGTGATCGGACAACAATTACGCCAACCGCGTAACTGTGCTCGAAATTTCAGAAGAACGATACTGGGCTTAGCATCATTTTGCAATCAGTAACCATCTGTATTAAAACTGAGCCCTAAAAGGACAACAAAATTAGCAAACCATAGTATTTTTCTTTCTCATCCTTATGAAACTGCTCGAAAATCTTTGTTTTAAAGATGGGTTTGAATGATTCTTCTCTGCGATTAGGCACCAATTTTCTATTTTACAAAGATGAACAAAAGAAGTGTTTCTTTTGACTTTGTAGGTGTTCTGCTTCGTGTTGTCTCACATTAAATGTTTATTTCTTAAAAAAATATCTTTTAATGATTTGATATTTAAGGCAACTTTAAGAAACTTTTACACTGAGATTAACAAAAGAAACTGCGAGCTTATCCCGAGTTCAGTTTCTTATAAAAATGAATAACACAGTTAAACATGTCATTGGTTGTTAAGATAGAACTATAGCCTTTTAGCAAACAAGTATTGATGATATGAATGCTGTTCAACCGGCATCTTAGCTTACTTTGTACCAAAATGGTAATGAGCTAATGAGGTATAGGCAGCGATGATCACAAAAACCTTCTTCTCCTCATATATAAGAAGAGGCATATAAAAATACTACTCGGATGTAATTTGATTTTCTTTTTCATTTACGAAATACTTCACATCAATAAACTGCATCTCAAAGATCTTTATCCTGCCATCATTATTAGATAAATATGAAATTTATAAAAAGTCTAACAAGAATATGTTATAGCAATACATGAATAACCAGTAAAAAAATTACCCCAGTGACTGCAAAAAACTGAAACAACACACAAACTTACTGAAAAATCTTCAGTACAGACATCTAAGTCATTTACCAAAAAATACTTTAAAAAGGATGAAATCTTTTAGGAGTGATTTTGGAATGGCTACATTTTATTGCATTTTATCATCAAATCGACAACCTCACTGAAAAGGACTTAATAAGCAATTCAAGTACTTCATAAAGGCATGAAAACTGTTCGAGGCTTATTTAACTCGCTTTATTAAAAACAGGAAACAGAGTTTATAAATCCTTTAGAATTCCATGGAAATAAGCAAGCTGTTTCTTGTATTACACGGGATCTACAACGTCTGTTTGTCCAAAATATATTGTAATATAGGAACTTATTTCATTTTAGGTCAGTCTTGCGTTTATGCTTATATTTGTTCATGCTTATATTAGTCTGTCACGTGTTAGTTTTTCATGTTTTCCGGTAACGTAATATTTTACATGCCCTTTTACCCTACAAAGTTTCCCCGCGATTCTTAATATATCTAACACCTCCTACTAGTTCATTTACCTATTGCACGATAGATACCGACAATAACAGCAGCAATTATTGATGTTAGTTTGCTTTATTGTAATGATGTTATATAAAGTAGAGTAAGGAGAAACAGAGTTAGTTAGAGAGAAGCGTGGTGCTTGCGAAAAGCCACTGCTGTCAAACATGTAGACACTCACTCGCACACACACAAAGAACAGTCATGGATTGAAAGGCTAAGAAAGGGCTGATGACATTCAACCTGAGTGGCTTGTGAAAGCACTCGAGGTTTCGTTTCATATATATATAATTTAATGGCGTAACAGTTCTTGTGAAAGGCTGTTTAGTACCTAAGTTTCAATATTGTATAAAAGGACGTCTTAGCTTTGGATGGAATAAAAGGAATTGATTTTGTGTGTCAAAACGTGTCGTTTATTCGCTCGGTCAATCGCTCATACAACGGATGGTGTCAGAAGTTTTACAATTATGTATCAGTAGCAAATTTTACAATGGTGTCAGAGATGGGATGCACAAATTGTACGAATTGTTCGGGATTCACGGATTGTTCAAATTTTACGAGATCTTTGATTGTGCAACATGTACGAAGCGTTCGAATGGGGCTGGAAACAGACCCGAACCCAAACTTTTGAAGACTCAGCTCGGAGAAGCATTCAGCTCTTCATTTACTAAAAGCGACGTCTATATGTCATGTGAGCATACCAAGGTGAATACCCTAAAACAGCATTTGAAGAATCTGTACGTGAAGAGAGCATGTGTTTTTACGATGGAAGGCAACGAACAACTGTTCATAGAGACGATGGTTCACATACCCTAAATACCATCCAGAGATGCATAGTCAAACCAAACAGTAGCTGGCAACTATTTCAATCACGGGACTTGTCGATTTCTATTTTACGGATACAAAATATTCATTGGACGTTTAATTAATTTTTCATTAGATTCACTTTAAGAATCGAGGACGATTCATTTTCCTTGGTAGGGAGGTATGTAATATAGGTACTTATTTCATTTTAGGTCAGTCTTGCGTTCATGCTGATGTCTATCTCGAGCCTTCTTATTCTGATGTCTATCTCGAGCCTAAAAAGCTTAACAACATTTATTATTTTGTCTTATTATTGAATGTGCAATGAATTTCACAAATGCAAAGTTAGATTCTAGCCGTTCTTTGGAAGTTGCCTGGCAACCTCTATTAAAGTATAGGATAACCTTCGTTTGCAATATTAGGTATTTTCTTTCAAAGCGTTATGGAGTAAGATTAGAGCCGGATACAAGAAATGACAACCGAAAGTGTAAAGGTAAACTTAAAAACAAATTGTAGGAAAGATATTGACTTCGGATGCATGAGCCATTGAATTTTTTAGGGAACTGGCAAAGCTGTGTAAATAGTAAGCGAAAATCATGCAAACGATCTAGGCAGTTGCAAGCAAAATTTGAGTGTGTGGATAAAGACAAGATGTTTTTCTCATACCAAACTGACAGTTAATTCGGTAAATGACTCTGTTGTGGAGAGATGCAGTTACAAATGGTTGGCTAGGAAAGTAATAAGTAGCATCTCAAGACAAACTACTCATGATAAGAGATAACGTTGTAACAACTCTACACATAGCTGTATCCATCTCAAGGTCACGGGAACAAAGCAAAGCAAGACGATATGGCCAAAATGATAATAAAGTTGCTTATACTCGTTCTTTCTACAGTTTTCAGTTCAGGTAAGGGAATTATCTGTTTAACGTAAACAACGAAATCTTTAGTAGCTTCAAAAAGGACTTGTTCTTTATATGTTGCAGTCAAGGGAAGTCCTGAAAATCCTGGATCTAAATTTTCCGATAAATATTGCAGAGAATTCTGGCCCACTTCTAAAGCTTTTTAACTTGATCTGCACCGTTCCAGCCACAGAAATCTCTCTTTGTTCAACACAAAACGGATTTCCTGAAAGAAATATATTATGAGGATTGCCTATATTTACAGCTTTTGTCAATCGTGAAACCTCGGTAAAAGGAGCAGAACTTTTTTATGATAAGGGTAGAAAGAGGACAGATGATAACGATAAAGAATTTTTAGCATGTTTTAAATGGGGAAAATAATCATTCATACATCCAGAATTCTGCAATATGTAGAAACAAAACTTTGTCTCACAGAACTAGATTTCTAGAAGTTGTATTTCTAGTCTATATTGCTAGTATCTTTGTCAATGGTAGAATCCTTGGCAAATGTCTTTGATAACTAACTCTACTCAGTTTCAAAGGCAGATTCAGCCGTCCTCCTGTCCCTCCAGGAACAATATTGATGTACCATAGGAAAACGGAAAAGGATACGGAGTACACAAAAAATATTGAGAGAAATTGAAAACTCAAACATTTTGAAATCAAATACACCTGTCCTAAAGACATCATTTGTAAAAGATCTGATTGGCTCTCTATGTAAGTGAAGTCTATTCTTTTGCTTCCACAACAGCAAAACTTACTGTACGCAAAAAGCGTTTCAATAAGTGACTGCATTTAGTGTTTTTCTACCTCTGCTTTTATGGAATCTAAGTTCCAGCGATAGCGATTGAAGTTACAGAAAACTCACCTTTAGCTAGACTCTGCATAAAGCGTAAAATATTATGTATCAAATATCTTATTCCTATTGCATAACAATGTATCAATAGAAAGCGTAGAAAAATCAATGTTAACATCCGTTTGTGAAAATCAATATTAACACCCTTTTACATCCACAAAATGATTCTCGTAGGTAATAGAACTTTGTTTTTGTTAGGGCTACACAAAGAAAGCATTTTTTAACCGGTGTTCCTCAGGGGTCCATTTTCGGGTCTCTTTTCTTTCTTTTCTACATTAATGATCTTACTGAAGGTGTATACTGTGAATTGAAACTTTACCTGACGCATCTATCTTCCAAGTAGCTCCTAATCTTGAATTCACAGCAGAAGCCCTTATTTATAATCTAGATATTATACAAAACTTAGGACACCGATAGAAAAAGGGGTTTCAATCTCTGATCTCACAAAGCAAGCGAAGAAAGCAATATTCTCGAGTATAGGTAAAAAGCTAGGAAACCTTCTTCTAAGTTCTAATGATGATCCAGCTGTTGCCAATATGTGTCAACACAGATACTGGGTCAGATTTACAAGTTATGCATAAGACCACATCCGGGATTGTGATGTCGGGTGTGGAGGCAGTTTGACATCGTCATGCTTTTTGCCTCCAGCGCAACAGAAATAAAATTTGAGATTTGTTTTTGCCAAGTATCATTGATAATAGATAAAAAAGGCCCATTCTCGTTAGTGTTCGGTCCCATTTTAAATCAAACCCTCTCCTTTAGAAATTTCTTATTCGAATCTCTGAATCTATTAAAACGTGAAAATTTTGTAAGAATATACTTTGATGAAGGCCCGTATGACAGGGCGAAATATTAGTATTCGTTTTGTTTAATCTATTTTGAATTACATTGGATTCTCGTCACCGTTTTGCTTTTTTTCTGAATTTTATCTTCGTATTTATACTCATTGCAATTCACAGAATCCGGCGGACAGCCTATCCTGCTGTTCATACTTCTTACACATTTTGTAAGACTTGTTGGTCTGCAAATCAATATAGAGTTGACGACCTCTAAGCATTAATTTAAGACTCACCCAAAGATAACTGTTTTTTCACTGATACAAAATACTCAGCTTTTACATGATATCTTGATGATAATAACTGATCGAATCAGATAGTGCAACATTGATTGCTAATGTAAATGTATACTGCTTTTAGCGTGGTATTATTCACATCAAGATGTAGGAGAAGTGAAGATCGCAGGAATATTCAATGTTCATCTTAAAGGCAATCTTGGAAAAGGCTACTTCAAACGCTGTGGTATCATCGATCCTCAATACGGAATTATGTTTGTCGAAGCCATGCTATTCGCGTTAGACCGTATAAACAATGATACTTCAATACTTCATGGATTGAAACTGCGCACGCGGATTTACGATACGTGCGGGGACAAGCTCTACTTGCGCAATATTCTAGTGCAAGTGGCAAACTACCATTCTCAAGGCGTTGTAGGCCCCCAATATTCGGGCGATGCAATAACAACCGCAACGGTTATGAACATCTTCGGTAAAAATACCATCAGCTACGCTGCAACAAGCCCGGATTTAGAAAACCGCATCCGGCATGGCTATTTTTACCGTACGGTACCATCAGATTACAACGCTGTGAAGCTTTTGGTGAGTTTGGCGTTGAAATTCAAATGGAATTACATTGCACTTATCAGTTCAGAAGGAAACTATGGTCAAAGATCATCGGATTTGTTTCGAGATTCTGCAACAAAACAAGGAATTTGCATCCCTATAGACATGACGATATCAGAGGATGCCAAAACCGGTGACTACGAATACATACTGCAGACGATTAAGAAGCAAAGCGCTATTAAGGTTGTGTATCTGTTGTTGACAGACAACCATCTAAAAATTTTCTTTGAAGTTGCTCAGAAGTTGAAAGAAGATATCGGGTATCTGCAGTTTGTCGCAAGTGACGGGTGGGGAACAAGATCTTTTGTGGCATCGGGAAAAACAGTTGCAAATGGAACAATTACTTTTCAGGTGGATCACAGCGAAGTTAGGGAATTCAGAGAATATTTTCTCAAACTCAAGCCTGCAACAAACAAAAGAAATGTTTGGTTTAAGCAGTTCTGGGAGGAAACGTTCAACTGTACGTTTAAGAACTCAACAGTCCAGAAATCCTGCACAGGTGATGAAGAGCTTATGGACGGAGTAGGTTATTACAGCCAGACACCAGTCCTATCAGTTATAAATGCCATGTATGCATATGCTTATGCGTTTAAGAGAGTTATATGGTATGAATGCCTGAAGAAAAACAAAACAGTCGATTACTGCAGCAAGAATAACGCCATGCTACAAAAGCTTACTAGTTACAGAGCAATAATATTCTATGTTCGAAATACGCGGTTCAAGGAGCCATTCAGGAACAAAATCTTTAAATTTTCAGCATCAGGGGACTACGATGAAGATTACAAAATCTACAACTTTCAAATGCCAAACAACACAACTCAAGGAATATTTAAAGAAGTAGGGAGGTGGAACAACGTTGACAACAAAACAGTGGTATTTAGAAATACTGTGCAAAACTTTCCCCTTCAACCAGAGACGTGGCGCCTGAACATTGATGCTGATAGAATAGGCTGGAAATCTAACGCATTGCCAGTTTCAGTCTGTAGTAGACCATGTGATCCGGGACACGTCCAGCATTTCAGATCAGTATGCTGCTGGACCTGTATTGCATGTAAAAGAAATGACGTCATAAGGAACAACACTTGCCTGTCCTGTCATCTGACGGCAGTACCAGACCCCTCAAGGAGATACTGCAACGCATTGCCTGTAAAAACAATTGCTATGTACAAACACATATCGGTAACTATTCTCTCCGTTTCAATCCTCGGAATATTTGCTACGTCTGCAGTAGGGGCCTTGTTCTTGAAGAACTTCGACCGGCGCATTGTCAGGGCATCAAGCCGTGAACTTTGCCTTCTAATGCTTCTAGGCATAATTTGTGCGTATGCCTCTCCAATCGCTTTCATTATCAAACCCAGTTCAATGGTCTGCAACTTACAACGCGTAAGTGTTGGCATTGGTTTAACTTCGTGCTACGCGCCGCTGCTGTTGCGGACTAACAGGATTTATAGGATTTTCAAGAGTGCCAAGACCACAGCCTCTCGTCCGTCCATGATCAGCCCTCGATCTCAAATTGCCATGTCAATGGGGACCTCAGGAATCGGCATTTTGATCGGCCTCGTATCGATTCTTGGGCGTGATTCACAGATAAACACCGCATACCCAAGTCACAGGGAATTCGTCGTTCAGTATTGCGAGTTAAATGCACAAACGATGATCGTTAACTTGTCCTTTAGCTCAGCCTTAATGATTGCTACAACATGGTTTGCCTTCAAAACGAGAAACTTCCCAAAGAACTATAATGAAGCAAAGTACATTGGGTTGACAATGTACGTTACATGCCTTGTTTTGGCAGTTGTATTGCCGCTGTTCCTGTTTATAAATGACGAAGAAGGGAAATCACGTACATTGACTTTATGCTCCCTTTGTTTGATAACAGCATCAGTCAACTTGCTTGGACTGTTTGGCAATAAAGTGAAACTGCTTGTGTCGAAAAATGCCGTCGAAATAGATACAAACATTGCGACGTTGGAAACCACAAGAACCAATATGCAAAGAATTGGAGTTACGGTCAGTTTTAATGACAAGACTGAATTTAAGGGTGAAACAAGCTGTGATCGGACAACAATTACGCCAACCGCGTAACTGTGCTCGAAATTTCAGAAGAACGATACTGGGCTTAGTTGAAGCATCATTTTGCAATCAGTAACCATCTATAATAAACTGAGCCCTAAAATGAACACAAAGTTAAGAAACCATAGTACTTATCTCCTCATCCTTAAGAAACTGCTTGAAAATCTTTGTTTTAAAGATGGGTCGGAAATGATTCCTTTATGCGTTTAGATACCAATTTTCTGTTTGACAAAGATAAACAAAAAGAAGTGCTCCTTTTGACTTAGTATTTGTACGAATTTGGTATTTAAGGAACCTTTAAGAAACTTTTAACATTGAAATTAACAAAAGGAACTGCGTGCTTATCCCGAGTTCAGTTTCTTATAAAAATGAATTACACAGTTAAACATGTCATTGGTTGTTAAGATAGAACTATAGCCTTTTAGCAAACAAGTATTGATGATATGAATGCTGTCCACCAGGCATCTTAGCTTACTTTGTACCAAAATGGTAATGAGTTAATGAGGTATAGGCAGCGATGATCACAAAAACCTTCTTCTCCTCATATATAAGAAGAGGCATATAAAAATACTACTCGGATGTAATTTGATTTTCTTATTCATTTACGAAATACTTCACATCAATAAACTGCATCTCAAAGATCTTTATCCTGCCATCATTATTGGATAAAAATGAAATTTCTAAAAATTTTAATAAGAATATGTTATAGCCAGGGGCGGATCCAGGAGATTTTTTGACCTGTGACCAGTTTAAGGGAACACACCCAACAAGTTGACCACGCCTATTTCCGGTGGCGATGTTAAGTAGCGTATTTTTTTCAATGAGCGTCCCTCTCTAATGCACGCCCCCCTTTTGAGCAAAATTTCTCTAATCAACAACCACTCTCCAATGAGCGCTCCCCAAATATTTTAGAAAACATATAGAGACCAGCAAATGTTTACAATAGTAATCAGTTTAAATATATTGAATAAAACCTATGCTGTTTCAATTCGGAAACTCTTCTGCAACTACTGACAGAATTACATAAAAATACATTTGAAGGTATTTAAAATTTAAATATTCAAGATGCCACACCAGTATGTTAAGCAAATCTACTAGGATTTTGACTCGGATGAAATTGAAATCTTGTAATTATGATGGCCATAACAAGTGTGATTGATTTTTCTAAAAACAATCATTGTTTAAATTCCAAAGCTCAATTTTTTATTGGTGGATTTTTATCTTTTTCTCAATAAACCCCACTGTCTAAAGTGGCCAAAAATAGAATAGAATACGGTAAACAAGTGTAGCTATGGAAGCAAGGAAAGTATTGTACAAAATAAGGCAATGTATTTCATGAGAATTTAGAAAATGTTTTACGAAATTCGTTACACTGGTTGAAAGCTATCTTTTGCAGCTTGGAATTGTGTTCTTAAAAAATGAATTTTACTTCTCTTTCATTTATCTATTATGTTAAAACTTTTGTTGATGTTGCAAGAATTTTGACAGGCATTTACACGCCTCTTTGAACTATTCTTCCTTTAGAAAAATCACAAAGGAGGGCTGCGATGCCATTACTCGCGTAAAAAAACAAAGCGAATATCTCAACACTTCAATTAACGCTTTGTCGTAGTATCACAATTACCTCAAGCAAACAGCATTGATTCGCGTTTGCGAAACTCAAATCAACTAATAACAAACATGGCTAATAAAACGCAACCTGGCATGTCACCCTATTCCTCAACCAGATGCATATAATATTTTCTGATGTCTTGCAATTTTTCAAAACGATTGTGTGTTACCACTTACCTGATAGATAGCTATCTTAGGCCGTAGCTTTTCTACACTTCCGGGAAAGAGCTGTGAATCAGTGAACGAGTCGGCGCTTTTGTCGTCCCAATAAAACTCGAAAACTCCACAACGCCCCTTCTCTATCATTTCTTTGACCAGGCTTTTCTTTTGCCATAAATATTAAGGCAACGTTTCTGTTCATGCACCCCGTAATACCAACGAGAGTTGCCGCAAATCCCAAAAGCCGATGCCAGTTCCCTATCCATCAATTTCCCTGAATTTTTATTGGCTATTTCGTCTTGACCGGTGCTCAGATGACGTTGAACACCGGTGAAAAAGCTAATGATTGGATAATGCTAAATCTGAGCACCGGTGAGAAAGGAGTTGATTGGCTGGCTCTGTTCGTGACAATTCTAATTTACGAACCCAGCGGTGCTCGGAATAGCATTGAATAATTGGATTTCTTTGGAGGATGATTTTGTCATCCGCAATCTAATTGGTCAGCATTTGCATTCTACCAGAATTTTGTTCCGGTGAATATGCCACGATTGTAAACATTAACACGACAAAAGAAAATTCTTTAGATAAAAGGATATTTTTCATGCAAAATAGATGAAAACATCGAATCAGTAGAAATCCTCAGCTTTTTTCGGAAACACGCACAGGAACAGGTACCTGAAACAGTACTTTGACAATCTGACCGGTGCTCAAGCACCCTTTGCACCCCCTGGATCCGTCACTGTTAAAGCAATACATCAATAACCAGTAAAAATAATCAGTACAGTACAGACATCTAAGTCATTTACCAAAAAATACTTTTAAAAGGATGAAATCTTTTAGGATTGATTTTGGAATGGCTGCATTTTATTGCATTTTATCACCAAATCGAAAACCTCACTGAAAAGGACTTAATAAGAAATTCAAGTGCGTCATAAAGACATGAAAACTGTTCGAGGCTTATTTAACTCGTTTTATTAAAAACAGAAAACAGAGTTTATAATCCTTTAGAATACCATGGAAATAAGCAAACTATTTCTTTTGAAGAATCTGTACGTGAAGAGAGCATGTGTTTTTACGATGGAAGGCAACGAACAACTGTTCATAGAGACGATGGTTCACATACCCTAAATACCATCCAGAGATGCATAGTCAAACCAAACAGTAGCTGGCAACTATTTCAATCACGGGACTTGTTGATTTCTATTTTACGGACACAAAATATTCATTGGACGTTTAATTAATTTTTCATTAGATTCACTTTAAGAATCGAGGACGACTCATTTTCCTTGATAGGGAGGTATGTAATATAGGTACTTATTTCATTTTAGGTCAGTCTTGCGTTTATGCTGATGTCTATCTCGAGCCTTCTTATTCTGATGTCTATCTCAAGCCTAAAAAGCTTAAGAACATTTATTATTTTGTCTTATTATTGAATGTGCAATGAATTTCACAAATGCAAAGTTAGATCCTAGCCGTTCTTTGGAAGTTGCCTGGCAACCTCTATTAAAGTATTGGATAACCTTCGTTTGCAATATTGGGTATTTCCTTTCAAAGCGTTATGGAGTAAGATTAGAGCCGGATACAAGAAATGACAACCGAAAGTGTAAAGGTAAACTTAAAAACAAATTGTAGGAAAGATATTGACTTCGGATGCATGAGCCATTGAATTTTTTAGGGAACCGGCAAAGCTGTGTAAATAGTAAGCGAAAATCATGCAAACGATCTAGGCAGTTGAAAGCAAAATTTGAGTGTGTGGATAAAGACAAGATGTTTTCCTCATACCAAACTGACAGTTAATCCGGTAAATGACTCTTTTGTGGAGAGATGCAGTTACAAATGGTTGGCTAGGAAAGTAATCAGTAGCATCTCAATATAAACTACTCATGATAAGAGATAACGTTGTAACAACTCTACACATAGCTGTATCCATCTCAAGGTCACGGGAACAAAGCAAAGCAAGACGATATGGCCAAAATGATAATAAAGTTGCTTATACTCGTTCTTTCTACAGTTTTCAGTTCAGGTAGGGGAATTATTTGTTTAACGTAAATCGCAAAATAGCGAAATAGCAAAACTTTTAGTAGCTTCAAAAAGGACTTGTTCTTTATATGCTGCAGTCAAGGGAAGTCCTGAAGATCTTGGATCTAAATTTTCCGATAAAAATTGCAGAGAATTCTGGCCCCTTCTGAAGCTTTTTAACTTGATCTGCACCGTTCCAGCCACAGAAATCACTCTTTGTTCAACACAAAAAGGATTTCCTGAAAGAAATATATTATGAAGATTGCCTATATTTACAGCTTTTGCCAATCGTGAAACCTCGGTAAAAGGAGCAGAACTTATTTATGATAAGGGTAGAAAGAGGACAGATGATAACGATAAAGAATTTTTAGCATGTTTTAAATGGGGAAAATAATCATTCATACATCCAGAGTTCTGCAATATGTTGAAACAAAACTTTGTCTCACAGAACTAGATTTCTAGAAGTTTCTAGAATTTCTTGTCTATGTTTCTAGCATTTTTATCAATGGTAGAATCCTTGGCAAATGTCTTTGAAAATTAACTCTACTCAGTTTCAAAGGCAAATTCAGCCATCCTCCTGTCCCTCCAGGAACAATGTTTGTGTACCATAGGAAAACGAAGAAGGTTACGGAGTACACAAAAAATACAGAGAGATATTGAAAACTCAAACATTTTAAAATCAAATACACCTGTCCTAAAGACATCATTTGTAAAAGATCTGATTGGCTCTCTATGTAAGTGAAGTCTATTATTTTGCTTCCACAACAGCAAAACTTACTGTACGCACAGAGCGTTTGAATAAGTGACTGCATTCGATGTTTTTCTAACTCTGCTTTTATGGTATCTAAGTTCCAGCCATAGAGATTGAAGTAACTGAAAACTTTCCTTTAGCTAGACTTTGCAAAAAGCGTAAACAATTATGTACCAAAAATCTTATTCCTATTGCATAACAATGTATCAATAGAAAGCGTAGAAAAATCAATGTTAACATCCGTTTGTGAAAATCAATATTAACACCCTTTTACATCCACAAAATGATTCTCGTAGGTAATAGAACTTTGTTTTTGTTAGGGCTACACAAAGACAGCATTTTTTAATCGGTGTTCCTCAGGGGTCCATTGTCGGGTCTCTTTTCTTTCTTTTCTACATTAATGATCTTACTGAAGGTGTATACTGTGAATTGAAACTTTACCTGACGCATCTATCTTCCAAGTAGCTCCTAATCTTGAATTCACAGCAGAAGCCCTTATTTATAATCTAGATATTATACAAAACTTAGGACACCGATAGAAAAAGGGGTTTCAATCTCTGATCTCACAAAGCAAGCGAAGAAAGCAATATTCTCGAGTATAGGTAAAAAGCTAGGAAACCTTCTTCTAAGTTCTAATGATGATCCAGCTGTTGCCAATATGTGTCAACACAGATACTGGGTCAGATTTACAAGTTATGCATAAGACCACATCCGGGATTGTGATGTCGGGTGTGGAGGCAGTTTGACATCGTCATGCTTTTTGCCTCCAGCGCAACAGAAATAAAATTTGAGATTTGTTTTTGCCAAGTATCATTGATAATAGATAAAAAAGGCCCATTCTCGTTAGTGTTCGGTCCCATTTTAAATCAAACCCTCTCCTTTAGAAATTTCTTATTCGAATCTCTGAATCTATTAAAACGTGAAAATTTTGTAAGAATATACTTTGATGAAGGCCCGTATGACAGGGCGAAATATTAGTATTCGTTTTGTTTAATCTATTTTGAATTACATTGGATTCTCGTCACCGTTTTGCTTTTTTTTCAGAATTTTATCTTCGTATTTATACTCATTGCAAGATTCACAGAATCCGGCGGACAGCCTATCCTGCTGTTCATACTTCTTACACATTTTGTAAGACTTGCTGGTCTGCAAATCAATTTAGAGTTGACGACCTCTAAGCTTTAATTTAAGACTCACCCAAAGATAACTGTTTTTTCACTGATACAAAATACTCAGCTTTTACATGATATCTTGATGATAATAACTGATCGAATCAGATAGTGTAACATTGATTGCTAATGTAAATGTATACTGCTTTTAGCGTGGTATTATTCACATCAAGATGTAGGAGAAGTGAAGATCGCAGGAATATTCAATGTTCATCTTAAGGGCAATCTTGGAAAACGCTGTGGTATCATCGATCCTCAATACGGAATTATGTTTGTCGAAGCCATGCTATTCGCGTTAGACCGTATAAACAATGATACTTCAATACTTCATGGATTGAAACTGCGCACGCGGATTTACGATACGTGCGGGGACAAGCTCTACTTGCGCAATATTCTAGTGCAAGTGGCAAACTACCATTCTCAAGGCGTTGTAGGCCCCCAATATTCGGACGATGCAATAACAACCGCAACGATTATGAACATCTTCGGTAAAAATACCATCAGCTACGCTGCAACAAGCCCGGATTTAGAAAACCGCATCCGGCATGGCTATTTTTACCGTACGGTACCATCAGATTACAACGCTGTGAAGCTTTTGGTGAGTCTGGCGTTGAAATTCAAATGGAATTACATTGCACTTATCAGTTCAGAAGGAAACTATGGTCAAAGATCATCGGACCTTTTTCGAGATTCTGCAACAAAACAAGGAATTTGCATCCCTATAGACATGACGATATCAGAGGATGCCAAAACCGGTGACTACGAATACATACTGCAGATGATTAAGAAGCAAAGCGCTATTAAGGTTGTGTATCTGTTGTTGACAGACAACCATCTAAAAATTTTCTTTGAAGTTGCTCAGAAGTTGAAAGAAGATATCGGGTATCTGCAGTTTGTCGCAAGTGACGGGTGGGGAACAAGATCTTTTGTGGCATCAGGAAAAACAGTTGCAAATGGAACAATTACTTTTCAGGTGGATCACAGCGAAGTTAGGGAATTCAGAGAATATTTTCTCAAACTCAAGCCTGCAACAAACAAAAGAAATGTTTGGTTTGAGCAGTTCTGGGAGGAAACGTTTAACTGTACGTTTAAGAACTCAACAGTCCAGAAAGCCTGCACAGGTGACGAAGAACTTACGGACGGAGTAGGTTATTACAGCCAGACACCAGTCCTATCAGTTATAAATGCCATGTATGCATATGCCTATGCGTTTAAAAAAGTAATTTGGTATGAATGCCTGATAACAAACAAAACAGTCGATTACTGCAGCAAGAATAAGACCATGCTACAAAAGCTTACTAGTTACAGGGCAATACTATCCCATGTACGAGAAACGCAGTTCAAGGAGCCATTCAGGAACAAAATCTTTAAATTTTCAGCATCAGGGGACTACGATGAAGATTACAAAATCTACAACTTTCAAATGCCAAACAACACAACTCAAGGAATATTTAAAGAAGTAGGGAGGTGGAACAACGTTGACAACAAAACAGTGGTATTTAGAAATACTGTGCAAAACTTTCCCCTTCAACCAGAGACGTGGCGCCTGAACATTGATGCTGATAGAATAGGCTGGAAATCTAACGCATTGCCAGTTTCAGTCTGTAGTAGACCATGTGATCCGGGACACGTCCCTCATTTCAGATCAGCCTGCTGCTGGACCTGTGTTGCATGTAAAAGAAATGACGTCATAAGGAACAACACTTGCCTGTCCTGTCATCTGACGGCAGCACCAGACCCCTCAAGGAGATACTGCAACGCATTGCCTGTAAAAACTATTGCTATGTACAAACACATATCGGTAACTATTCTCTCCGTTTCAATCCTCGGAATATTTGCTACGTCTGCAGTAGGGGCCTTGTTCTTGAAGAACTTCGACCGGCGCATCGTCAGGGCATCAAGCCGTGAATTATGCCTTCTAATGCTTCTAGGCATAATTTGTGCGTATGCCTCTCCAATCGCTTTCATTATCAAACCCAGTTCAATGGTCTGCAACTCACAACGAGTAATTGTTGGCATTGGTTTAACTTCGTGCTACGCGCCGCTGCTGTTGCGGACAAACAGGATTTATAGGATTTTCAAGAGTGCCAAGACCACAGCATCTTGTCCGTCCATGATCAGCCCTCGATCTCAAATTGCCATGTCAATGGGGACCTCAGGAATCGGCCTTTTGATCGGCCTCGTATCGATTCTTGGGCGTGATTCACAGATAAACACTGCATACCCAAGTCACAGGGAATTCGTCGTTCAGTATTGCGAGTTAAATGCACAGACGATGATCGTTAACTTGTCCTTTAGCTCAGCCTTAATGATTGCTACAACATGGTTTGCCTTCAAAACGAGAAACTTCCCAAAGAACTATAATGAAGCAAAGTACATTGGGTTGACAATGTACGTTACATGCCTTGTTTTGGCAGTTGTATTGCCGCTGTTCCTGTTTATAAATGACGAAGAAGGGAAATCACGTACATTGACTTTATGCTCCCTTTGTTTGATAACAGCATCAGTCAACTTGCTTGGACTGTTTGGCAATAAAGTGAAACTGCTTGTGTCGAAAAATGCCGTCGAAATAGATACAAACATTGCGACGTTGGAAACCACAAGAACCAATATGCAAAGAATTGGAGTTACGGTCAGTTTTAATGACAAGACTGAATTTAAGGGTGAAACAAGCTGTGATCGGACAACAATTACGCCAACCGCGTAACTGTGCTCGAAATTTCAGAAGAACGATACTGGGCTTAGTTGAAGCATCATTTTGCAATCAGTAACCATCTATAATAAACTGAGCCTTAAAATGAACAGAAAGTTAAGAAACCATAGTACTTATCTCCTCATCCTTAAGAAACTGCTCGAAAAACTTTGTTTTAAAGATGGGTTTGAATGATTCTTCTCTGCGATTAGGCACCAATTTTCTGTTTGACAAAGATGAACAAAAGAAGTGTTTCTTTTGACTTTGTAGGTGTTCTGCTTCGTTTTGTCTCGCGTTAAATGTTTATTTCTCTATAAAGTATCTCTCAATGATTTGGTATTTAAGGCAACTTTAAGAAACTTTTAACATTGAAATTAACAAAAGGAACTGCGTGCTTATCCCGAGTTCAGTTTCCTATAAAAATGAATTACACAGTTAAACATGTCATTGGTTGTTAAGATAGAACTATAGCCTTTTAGCAAACAAGTATTGATGATATGAATGCTGTTCAACCGGCATCTTAGCTTACTTTGTACCAAAATGGTAATGAGCTAATGAGGTATAGGCAGCGATGATCACAAAAACCTTCTTCTCCTCATATATAAAAGAGGCATATAAAAATACTACTCGGATGTAATTTGAGTTTCTTTTTCATTTACGAAATACTTCACATCAATAAACTGCATCTCAAAGATCTTTATCCTGCCATCATTATTGGATAAATATGAAATTTCTAAAAAGTCTAACAAGAATATGTTATAGCAATACATGAATAACCAGTAAAAAAAATTACCCCAGTGACTGCAAAAAACTGAAACAACACACAAACTTACTGAAAAATATTCAGTACAGACATCTAAGTCATTTACCAAAAAATACTTTTAAAAGGACGAAATCTTTTAGGATTGATTTTGGAATGGCTACATTTTATTGTATTTTATCACCAAATCGAAAACCTCACTGAAAAGGACTTAATAAGACATTCAAGTGCTTCATAAAGACATGAAAACTGTTCGAGGCTTATTTAACTCGTTTTATTAAAAACAAGAAACAGAGTTTATAAATCCTTTAGAATACCATGGAAATAAGCAAGCTGTTTCTTGTATTACACGGGATCTATAACGTCTGTTTGTCCAAAATATATTTTGGAATGTCATATGTATATATCTTATTTTAGAAGGAAGGATAAATTTATATACCAAAAGCTATACCTCGGACACTACAACGACAAAGTACATCGGAACAACAACTACCTTGGTCACGATTAAACGTGGTACAAACCTTCAACCTAGAAAATCCATGAAGGACTATCACAAAACATAGATATATACAAAATTACGCACAAATACAACAGGTCTTCTAGCAACTACAAAATGTTCTAATTTGTTCTAAGTAGCTCATTTCTTACCCCAACTCATGAATTTAGCTTTCCCTACTCTTCTCTGATAAAGATGAGATGCGTTTAGTGGCTCTAAAGCCTTCGTGTCAGGTGACTTTTGAAGTGCAGTGAATGTGGCTTTGACCGCTTCCTAAAAGGGAAAAATGACAGGTGATGTCATGTATCTTCAGCAAGATAGCAAAAGAGGAAATCAATATGGACAAAGAAGAGAGGTAAACGCCCTCTTCTCCCCATAAAGCGCAATTTGGCATGCTCCTGAAAATCGAAAATTTAAAGAAATGAGGCAATAAACCAACGTTCCAATGTCTTGAAACAGCGTATCGATGTCGTCTCAAATAACTGTTTCATTGATTTGTAAAATATTAAACATAATGACTTAGGCTCTGCAAAACTGGTAACGGTATTAACTGTGTTATTAAAATTCTGTACCTAATACCTATTCTAATAATGTCTAATTTATTTTCGCGAATATTATTGATAATATTACTGTAATTAATATTGTAATTGTTTTAATTATATACCTTGATTCGTGATGCTGTTTCCATGAACTGAATTTTCTTATCTGGCAAAGAAAATCGGCCTCTGACCCAAGGATGCTTCAAAACCTGGAAGGAAATACAATCATTGCAAGAGCGAAATTTTGAAAAAATTATAAGCCGGCAATATAAATGTGAGAAATAACTGGCAAATTCTTTACCATAAAGAAGAATCAATTGAATGGTAATATCTGTTTGACGCAGAGGCCAAAGCTATATTGAGCGGAACACTATATTGGCAGGGTGGATGCAAGTTTTGATAACTTAATCTTTGGTTGGAGTTGTTCACGGAGTGAGACGTGAACAAGTCGTTAGACCTATTAGCTTGGTCCTATTGGTCTCAGCAAATGATGTGATAGCTTTGGTATATTCGATTTTAGACTCAAAAGTTTCCCAGGTAACAAAAGGTTAAGCATACCAGTCACTCAGGGAATAATAATAAACAACAATTGCATACCTGCGAAGCAGTGATCCTTTGTCTTGGATCAATATGGAGCATTCTTCTGACAAGGTCCTGAAAAAAGAGTGTACATCTTTCTGACACAATTCTATTAACACAACGCAAGTCAAAAATATTTTAACAGAAGTGTCAAGTCTCAAGAGGTTCCCTAATAACATTGAATATATATTTTAGAAAGATTAAAGAGTTAAAACGTATACTATTATTGGTTTCTTAAGGGGTCTAAAGGATTACGTTTTGGTACATGGTTGATTAAGGGTGGTGATACAAAATGAAAAATTCTGTTCTTGCAATCAAGATTGCATGACATACCTTGGCTAAATCAGTCACCCCTTCCCATGTTCCACCAGTTAATGAAATATTCCCATCGTTTATTCGTGTTAAAATCCTATTTGTGTCATCTTCTGGACCAGTTGCGAAGGGGGTTCGCCTAAGAAAAAACATGCTCGTAAGTGCTTGTCCATTTAAAGGAAAATTGACAGATGAAATAGGGCTTAAAGATTCCAAAAAATGAGATTCGGAAGCTGTTGAAAGCTGTTACATTTTTACATAAAAAGACAGCAATCTCAATATTTGGAATGTCGTATAGCTTGCTAAAACGCCATTCCAGATATCGAATGTCACAGAATATGTCGAATGTCACAGTTTCTGATCCATTTGTGAAACGTGATTCATACGAAGGTCCTTAGCATTTTGTAAAAACTTTCCATAAAACACAAAAATTTGCAAAGATCTGTGATAAATCAGTTCGAACCAAGAATATTCGAAAGATAATGTCAAAGGGCAGTTTTACCCCAAACTTAAAACTTATACTATACTAGGATTTAAGAATGCAGGTAACTTTTCAATTTTTAAAAAAGGTTTGTATTTCAACGCCAAAATAGTAAAACTCCTCCATATAAATTGACCGTCGATATATCAACGACACTTAATATTACCTGTATTATCTTTTCTTCAGTTTTAAATGAAATATAATATCAAGTTGGATTTTAAACAAAGTGCATTAATTACCCAGAAAGCATGATGTAAAGTAGAACGCCTAAACTCCAAACATCACAAGCTGCATCGTACCCTTGTTTCTTCAGAACCTTGAAAACAAAAATTTATATACGTCACGTTATGAACATAAACGTAATTATAAAATCCAAATTCACAATTAATTTCCTGGAAAAAACGTCAAAAGTAGAATTAAACCGTCAGTAGTCTCTCAACTACGGCGAAAATGATTGTACCATTATGTTTGTACCACTGAAGATTGTGATTCATACAATGCCAAAGAGGAACAAAAAGAATTGTTTGCTAACCAAAAATCTTGCTATTGATATGATGACACATTAAACCAAGCTACCAAATTAGACTTATAAAAACAAATTGGCATGGCAGCGAGGAATGCATTTTGTTCAAGGGCAGCAAATATCCTATCTGATATTTGAAAGATTAGTTTTTCAACCGTACAATTTTTATTCAATTCTGAAAAACATCTTTATATATGCAGCTATACTGTGCAATGGCCCCTTCTTAACCTTCTGTGTAGCCTATACATCAAGTCGGTGAAAATTCAACATTCGTTGATCATTATTCGACATATTAGACCCTTCCGTATTTCATTAAGGCAATATTTGACTTAAGCACTGGCCAAATGAGTCAAACTTCATGTATGTCCAAAGTGTCAGAAATCGCGATCTGCGTTTGATTAATACAGCAAGTCAAAGAAGTTTGTTTTACAAAGGAAAAACCAGATCTATTTTATATTTGCGGCTTTTCAGTTCTGGCGACATGAGGGAAGCAAAACATAACCACTGTGAAGCTTTTTATTTTACTCACTTCTGGTGCAACATAATTTGCAGTGTAACACGGTGTCATAAGCAGCCCATTTTCAGCTCGTATCTGCTTAGCAAATCCAAAATCAGCGATCCGGAGTGTTTCAGGGCCACCTCCATCAACGGCATAGAGAATGTTACTTGGCTGCAGATCTCTATGTACGACCTGAAAAAACGTAATTATTGTATCAACCATAACAGCAACCACAATATTATCTATAATATCATTTATGATATCAACAATCATATAAACCACAACATAAACCATGATATCAGTCATAATAATATCAACCATGATATCAAAAATGATGCCAGCCATGATATCAGAAATAAATAGCAACCATTAAATCAACAATAATATCAACCGTAAAATCGATCATGATATTAGCTATAATATCAACCGTAAAATCGATCATGATATTAGCTATAATATCAACCGTAAAATCGATCATGATATTAGCTATAATATCAACCGTAAAATCGATCATGATATCAGCCATAATATCAACCGTAAATCGATCATGATATCAGCCATAATATCATCCGTAAATCGATCATGATATCAGCCATAATATCATCCGTAAATCGATCATGATATCAGCCATAATATCAACCGTAAATCGATCATGATATCAGCCATAATATCAACCGTAAATCGATCATGATATCAGCCATAATATCATCCGTAAATCGATCATGATATCAGCCATAATATCAACCGTAAAATCAATCATGATATCAACCATAATATCAAACAAAAATAAAGCTTTTCCAGTTCATTTTCAATACAATAAAATCTAGATAATGAAATCAATTTCATCTTTTCTCACTATCGGGAAAAGAAAACAATGATATTTACCCCCTTTTGATGAAGGAAATCGACGGTCTTTGTCACCACCTCCAGAATCATTGCAGCCTCTCTTTCAGATAAGTACTTTTGTTTCTGGATCCGGTCCAACAGCTCGCCACCTTTCATTAATTCCATTACCACATACTTATATCTAGCGTCATCAAAAACCTTAAAGAACGAAGCGTACAAAAAATTATTGAAAAAATATTGTCAAATCAATCTAAGTTCTATAGGATATTTGTATATAAAGGGATACTTGTAACCCAAAATAGCAAAAATTCTTACAGTTTTAGAAAGCGTTTTCAGTGGTGGAAGCAAAGTCCCCCATGATCAGTGAAGAGTAATAAATACATTTCACTTGTCAAAGCCTTGTGACGTCATCAAGGAAACAGAGACAGGTTCAAAACCTATTGAACCAAGCGTTGCAAACCACAAAAGGCCCAGCAATTTTTTGCTTTTTGTCTTAAACTGGCCTATTTAATCACTCGAGGGAAGGAGTTAGTCATCAAGGAAACAGAGACAGGTTCAAAACCTATTGAACCAAGCGTTGCAAACCGCAAAAGGCCCAGAAATTTCTATTTTTTGTCTTAAACTGGCCTATTTAATCACTCGAGGGAAGGAGTTTAGTCATGGGCGTTAGCAATTAAACGTCTTTAATTGCAGTTATATTACATTTATTCGAAGTTATCCATAAAAATGAGACCACTTGTTCAAGGCTCAATATTTTCATCAAGAAGAGACTGGCATAGCCCGTGACAACGGCAAAGACAGCTTCGCCTATCAAATACAGCAATTTGTTAAAAAAGGTTCAAATCCACATTCAAAGAACAATACCAAAGTAATACAAATATATCTTAATACGCTACAAATCGCACTTACGTCTCGTATGCTGATAATATTTGGCCAATTTCCGTAACGTAACAAAATCTGCGAATAACAAAGAAAAATACAATTACTCTCGCCCCTTGTCACAAAACCATTGTGTTTTAAACATATGCAACCAACCTAAATCCTTCTTGCAATTGTATACCAGGCAATACTTTTTCACAGAATATCAACACATTTCACTCTTGGCCAATAAATGGCTGCTTACCTCGATTTCCTCAGATGGATCCCGCTTGCTTTTATCAATAATCTAAAAGCAATAACAACAAAACATATCATGCATGCATGACTGAATTGCAAGGAAGAAAACTTTGATGTACCATTATACGACATCATCAAACGAGATAATGCTGTAGTTAGCAAGACATGTATTAGAGGCAGTCCAAGAGAGCAAGGCCACAAATACATATGACATCAAGTCTAAAAGGCTTGGGTGCCTAAAGAAGTAACAGCTATGACAAGGAACATATCAATCATGATAACAGTAATTAAGATTTTACAGCATTCATTGTCAAATGTGTTAAACAGCTATGGCAAGTCTCAACTCTCTACCTTCGCGCCTAGTTAGATCTTAAAGCAACTTAGATTCTATGACGCATAATATAAGATAAGAAATATAGCTTTCTTTATTCCCATGGCTGACTGATAAGGTAACCGAACAATTAAAGCACTGTCAGAAAAGAGCAGAGACTATAAAAAAGCTGTACATTGTCAAAAAACGAATAGTTCATTCTTTCCTATATTGATTTAGATTTAGTCTTGCGGGGTGGCAAGATTTAACCCTTGAGCTGTGTAACATATGCCACGATCTGATGGTGATTACGCTGTTTGGTGTTTCTTAAAGTAGGTTTATACTTTGCTTAATTGTGACAACATAAAACATTAAGTTTTACTTCTGGAGTTAGCACAGCTATGTCAACATACCAGCAAACACTTAACAGTTAAAAGGACTTGTATTCAACTTTAGACCAGCAACTGAACACTAAATGGACTCATAAAACGAACACCAGCAACCAGAGATGCTGTCTGATGTTAAAGATGTGTCCATTGTTCAGAGATAAGTTCCATCAGGCTTTACCCTAAATAGTTGGAGGTGTTCACTACGAGGAGGTCGTGGTTACTTGGCGCTTCATTTGACGATATTACAGTTGAATTCCGTTAAATTAGATCTTCAGGGGGGGGGGGGGGTTGAAAAGGAAATGGTCTGACTTAGCGAATGTCCGATATATATGGGGTGCCAAGCTTTTCGACTTGAACGAGGTAGAAAAATCCAATAGGAATTGAAAATCAGCTCAACTTAGTGAGTTATCCGGGATACGATATAACGGGATTCGAATTTTAGTTTTATGAATTACTGTAAAGAAACAATTCCAAACATATCACCATTAGAAACAGTATTGTTAGGCTTACCTTAACGGCATATTCATGACTGCTTGCTTTGTGGACACATCTTTTACAAACCGAAAATGCCCCGACGCCGATTTCCTATAAAATACATACATTTCCATAAAAATATATTTGTCACAACTTAACTTTGTGACAATAAGATAGAACGGTATTTGACAAAAATAATTTTTCCTATTTCTTTCACGAATAGTTTGAATAAGAGCTAGTTTTTGACAAAACAGATCTTGAAAATCACAGCCAAAACCACTTCCAACAAAAACTATTAAGGTCGAATTCAACGACTCCAACTTTGCGTTTTGAAACAATTTTGATTTACTACTAATAATGCCGTAATTGGTATGAAACAAATATGTCGTACGGGGTATGGAGGTTTTTTCATAGGGGAATAGATGTAGTACACAAACAAGAATCGAGCAGTTTTCAGTTCAAAGTAAATTCGGTAGGCATTTAAAGGCATTTTACATGCATAAATACAGCGAAGAATAAACTTAGGCCAAATTGATCAGAGCACGGCACGCGCGTATTTAAGGAATTGGAAACTGCTCACGTGAAACCACTGTGCGCTGCTCTAGGATTTTGCCGATTTGCAGAAAGGCGGAAGCTGTTCATACAGTTTGATTGGTCAACCGCTGGTGGTAAAGTGGCTAAAGTGGCTTTTACCTAAGTCAAATGTCTTCTGCACTTTGTCTCTGGGGATTATTTTTTATTTTTGGTCGCTGAAGACAAAGTATTAACAAACTTTGGCGCCTCGGTTATATCGCCCGAGATTTTATACGAGCAGTTGGGTGAACAGGTATAACAAGGAAAGAAACTCTCCTATTATTCCGTTGGCCGAGGACAAGCACCTTTTTTACACACACTTCCCTTTGCACTTACGCCTTAATGTACTAAACTTCCCTCCCATTCGAAATCCGACAGAGACGTTTTTAAAGGATTTGTTAGTGCTTACGAGCCAATAAGCTCTACGTGCATAACTGATATTTTTCTATTGCATCCTGCTACAGAAAAAGAACTCGTATAGAAAAATGTTCGTTTCTACAAAGATAAAATTAGTGTACATACCTCCTTTATTTCATAGTTGTCAGTGATTGACTTTCCATCATTAGCATTCGGATCCTTGAAAAGAGATGAAACTGCTTACTATTTTAGTTAAAGAATTGAAAAACGCATAAATTACATGAAGAAGACAAAAATCTTTTAATCAAAATCAAAGGTTGCATAAATTTCCTCTTAACGTGTCGTAAAATCCTGCGGTAATTCAACTATAGTTGAATTAGACTCAGAAACACATACAAGACTCAGAAAGAATTTGAAAAAAGGTACAAAATTATGAAGCATTCAATAAAATATTATTGCTTTAATTTTTTTTTTCTTTTTAAGTTTATACAAGAAAGGTATAACTTTATGCTTTTTGTGGTATCATTTAAGTTGACTTGGTTAGCAGAAAACTATGAGTAATGTACGGCTCAAACGCATGTGTAACTTTATACTTGAATACAAACAAGATTCAGGAAGAGAGTTTACCTCACTGGGCATATCAATCTCCATATCATTTTCATTCTCCTGAAAAAACAGAAACAGAATTATGAATAAATTCAAATACTTTGCTTAAATTAAGTTTGACTTTACAAAGAACAATGTCTTATGCAGTTGATGACCGAAAAATGGGATGAAAAAGACAAGGTGGCGTTGAAAATAAAACGCATTAGTTACTAAAGACCAAAAATACAATGGCAGATCCATTTATCAAAGACTTTAAAGTATTCCTAAAAGACTGGGTTTTCCTTTTAAAACATCAATGATTTACAAATATGAGGTATTACAAATAAAAACTATGACTGCCAAACGCAAAGAAGCTTTCATGCCTGAATTAATAGTTTACAATGTAAAGATAAGAAGGACATACTTCATAGACGGTTGGAGCAACATAGCTGAATCCCCTGAATAGCTGATTTGAGCCTGCACTTGGTGGAACCGCAGGGGAATCTGTGAGAAGCAAATGTTCGCAATTTACGAAAGAAGCCTTAGTTATAGCAAAATGTCAACATGGTACGGAAAAGGAGAAACGTTACATGTTAAAGTAAAGTGCGACAATGCGTCCGCAAAAACTGAAACCTAAGATATTCAAGTCCAGGTACGGATCGAAAAGTATTTCAGTAGAGCCAGTAATGTTTCTCCAATCTTGAAATTCTGTCTTTGAATTAATTTTGATTGATCTAAAACTTTTCATAAAGTTGCAGCATACAAATAAAGACGATTTTCGGGGTCAAAGTTTTAGTCAATCACACAGTTTATTTGATTATTTAAGAGTAAAGGAGACCGGCAGCAGCTACATCTCGATCGTTTCCAAGAGGCCTAAACGATTTTAAGGAACTACACTTTAAAGGCAAATATACATTCTACTCGAGATACTATCAAGGCCAGCTTGTATGCGTAGCAAAACAGCATTTTCGACAAAGAAAAAATTTAAGTATAGTATAGGTTTTTTAAGAAAAGTATAGGTTTTTTAGTACTGTACATTGACACATGTTTTGTACTCATTAAGATCACGCTTTATCATTGTCTGCGCATCATCAAATATTGGGGTTTAAAATCTTATGAAAAACAGCAGCTACACCTCATTCAGGTATAATTGTTCACAAGTACTGCCTGCTCTGCAGTCTAGCACTGGAGGCGAATATATAAAGGCTGGACAGGAGGCGATGACCATATAACTGTGAACCCTGTTGCATACCTTGCAAAAATGTTATTTAGGAGCTTAAGTGGTAAATTTTTTCATCGCTATCAAAAGTTTACAATGCTTCCACACCGGAGAATGTTGGATAGCATTGACAACAAACCTTTTGGAGTTCTTGAAGTATACTCTTTATCAAAATAGTAGGTATCGTCTGCTTTTGTCACAGCAGGTTGAAAAGGAGGAGCCAGTTCCTTCTTCACAAGTCTCTAAAATGTAAGATACATAAAGAAATGATGTAGATGCCGACAACGGGTTTCCGTATGAGGCTGTAGCTCTGGGTGAAATGATCAGCGCATGGGTACTGAAGGACAGATAATATTTGGAGAAAACGTTAGAATGGGAATTGAAAACTCTATAACTGCTAGTTTACCTCATGCGAGGATTTTTAATTGCGATGATTGATTTTGGTACTTTAAAAGCATAACAATATGGGTTAATAATTACATTTGCCATTAAATTTTCAAATTCACTTGGTGAAAGGTAAGATCGAAGTGCATTACATATTTGAACACATCACGTGACGATTCCAATAAAATGTTGCAACTGATGTCTTGAATAGAACGACTAGTTCTAATAATAATACAATGTAATGTTTATATCTGATGATGCAGTGCAGCAATACTTACATCAAAATCGATAGTCTTGAAAAACGGCTGCTCTCTCATTTCATCGAGTCCACGATTTGCACCTTAAAAGCAAATTGTTGTTGAATGGTAAGATAATGAAGGATTTGACTGGAATAACTGCAAGCAAAATCAACATCTTAAATATGATACTTTAGTCAGAAGAGGGAAAATCGGGTAAATCTTATTATAAAATATACAAAAATGCTAACATTTTTATAGAAATCAAAGCTACTCCCCAAATGAACCTCTTGAAAATGATGAATGATAAAACGATAAAATGAAAAAAAGAATTTCATATCTTCATCTGCTTGTTTGCTAAAATCTTTAATAAAATTACCTAGTCGGTTTGCTGGATTTCTTTTGAAAAGCGCACGAAGCAAAAGCTGAGCTTCTGGGCTAATAAACTGAGGCATTCCAAGTTTTGCTCTAAGGTAAGAAAGAACACATTATAAAATATTGACAATGAAAAATGATATGTTGACAATGTACCGATGGGCCTATCTTATCTTTTCATGGCGATATTTTCACATAATATAATCAAATTCAAAAGGAATTCCACCTTTTCCCTAAAGTAAAAAGGAACACAACTACAAAAGCTCGCAACGAAACAAAATATTTTGACAATGCACTAATGGGCCTATCTTATTTTATCATGGCGGTATCTTGACACAATGTAATTCAATTCCTATAGCATAGATAAAAGACAATAAGTTACAAAAAACCTCTGCCATATCATCAACTGCTTTCAGCGTTTCTTACAATGTTCAGATATTATCTAAAAATATTATCCTATTGTTGAACAAGACATAAAGATAATTTTAAGTAGCCCATGGGCATTTAGAGATTTTAGATTATTTTCAAATATATTAATAAGAATCTTTCAAAACTTATCATTCTGCTACTTATACAACACCACTTTATTGGTTTTAAGTGAATTTCTTAAAAATGTAACCAGGACCAACTCCATCCTCTATTTACTCTCAAATACCAAAATGCTTGTCCGTCGCTGGAGTCAAGAAGTGCTACTTGATATCAGAACATCGTTATCAACCGCAAAAAAATTTCAAGCATGTGTTTCTCCTCCCATTATACTTATTAATTAGCAAATGATTGTCGTAGCAAAAGAAGGCCAGCCTTTTTTCCATCCCAACAAAATCTTAAAAATGAATACAACAGAGTTCCCACATCTGACAAAGAAGTGACAATTCAAAGAAAATACAAGCTTCATTATAAAAAAAACCTGTACTTTACTCACTTCAAAATCATATTGATTGTCTCTTTCCTATTTGCACCTTGAAATGGCAACGATCCTGTAAGCATCTCAAACTGCAAAAACGGTGCAGCAATTAATAAAGGAAACAGCATAATCGCACACACTGAGGAATCATTAGCAGTTCGTTCTTATGCTAGCAAGTGCGACGAGGCAACCTAACGGGGTTTGTTTGACAATAGAAATCTATTTAGATTACAGGAAAGGCACACAAATACTTCCAGGCGAAACGCAAACAGAAACGCAAACGTTATTACAAATTGGAACGTGCACTAAATTAGCCATAACTAAATAATAATAATCTGCTACCAAAGTTTGCAGAGAGGTGGTGTGTATAAGTTTTTTTTCGATGGGTAGGGACGGTAGAGATAGCCAGCAAGAGCATTTGCTTTAAAGACAAGCAAAATATAACAAAGTGGCCTACGCCAACTGTCAATCAACAATTGGCCAATCAGTCAGCGTAATACCATTCATACGACTATTGATTGGATAATTCTGATTGACAGATGACTTAAGCCACCTGTTAGTTGCCTTTAAACTAGATCCTTTCCTCGCTGTCTGTCGAGGCCTATCTGTTGCCCATTGGATAGCAGACCAGTCTCCAAATTACAGACTGGATCTAGCTAGATCTTAGACCCCGTTTATAGGATCAAAAGAGTACATTTGTTTTGCTTCTAACAGTAGACTCTTTGTGAATCTGTAACTAAATCATATCTGATTAAGTCATTTACACAATATCGTTTTAATACCACAATATTGTATTGGTAAGCGGCATAATTACTTTATATCGCCATTCATCGAAGTCTCCGTGTAAAGGTAAGGCTTATAAGATTTGATATCAATTTAATACGGTGTCGTGTAAACGGAGCCTTTTTCTTAAGAAAAGTGATCTAGCCACAAATAGCCAATTACAGCATATGCCTAAACCTATTCACAAAAGCCCAATCACAATTGGTTCTTGTTAATGGACATAAAATATTAAAGAAGTAGAAACCTGTTATAAGCACAGTCATTCAGTACAGAGGCCTTAGGCATTTGGGTTTTAAAGTATTAAGTATATACCATTAAGACTCCATATGACCACCAGTCAGCTGCCGTTCCATGCCCACGGCGATTCACAACTTCTGGTGCCATGTACTCAACAGTTCCACAAAACGAAAACGCCTTCTTCTCGTCATAAATTGACTCCTTGCTTAGGCCAAAGTCTAGAAAGATGTTCGCATAAACATAAATAATTTTTACGACTGAAAACATAGTAATCTACCACCTTACTTGAACAGTTTTGAATACTTAGTGTATAAATGGAATAGCAAGCAAGCTTTTGTTGTAGGGCAGGCTTGCAGAGGTTATGCTATGCTATAACCCCATGCCCATCTGAGGAGAACCATAACTTTTGCCCTCTTCCAGAGACTCCCCTCAAATGTTCGAAGAGAACTGTGATTGCCCTCCTAAACCGTTCAAAGAAGCAAACTGCCTTCGTTAAAAACAGTGCTTTTTTATTTCTACTTTCATATTTACAAATAGCTCACCTGGAAATTACTAGGAGAGCTGTTTACTACTCCCATGTTTAAAATCTTATGGCCAAGCCTGATGACATGTAACTTGAACTTATTACTGACGACATGTAACATTATCATTTGTCACCCAAGAGTACAATGTTTGATTATTTTCCCAAACTACTAACTTTTAGGACTTCCATTTCGAGTGTTTCTAAAGTTTACAAGTTTTAATACTGTCAAAAAAGTTTAGTTGTGGTGCAGTTTGGCAGATTAAAAGGCAAATGTAAGATTGATCATTTAGTGATTATATCATATCAACAATTAGTCAATTCACAAAATTTGTCTACTTTTTGCAATCAAGAAGTTATGTGCCATTTAGTTTCAAACTGAAAGTAGGAAAGCTTGCCAAACTGAGCCCTTTAATATGGACAAATGAGGCAAGTTATGAAGTTGATTCTTTGGAAAAAGACATCACTGGGTATTTAAGCTTGATTCAAAATCTATATATATATACTAACCTGTCAGTTTAATATGCCCATCATAGTCGAGAAGAATACTAGAATGGATAAATCCAAAATTATATATTTCTTAAATGAGTGACTTTTACAGCATCAATAATTTCAAATTGTGTTTTAAAATTGCAAAAGCCAGTTGCTCAAACTGTTTCTGTTTAAACAACAACAAAACTGAAAAACTACCAACTAATGGCTGAATCAACTAAAGCTACATAACGCTTAACTACATAATAATAGATCAACAACAAGCTAATATATACATTAGTTAATTTTATAACATTTACTTACTTTTCTGGTTTCAAATCTCTGTAAATAATCCCTAGTTTATGCAAGTGGTCTAATGCCATTGCCAGCTCAGCTAAGTAAAACTTGACATCCTCCTCAGTAAACATAACCTGCAGACAAGTGAATCATTTAATAACTTAAAACTAAAGGTGACTAAAAATTGCAATCCTGTCAAATATATTTGTTTCTACAAAATTAACTATTTATGATATTGAAAAAATAACATGATTTCACACCTTCCAATTCCAGGATGTGCTCGAAGTACCAAAAATTGAAAAACTTTACCAATGGACCTTGTATATTCTCATCTTACGTTCAACAAAAGGAAAATGTTTGGTATTACCTCTTTAGACAGTCTTGTAAAAAGGTCTCCACCTCTTAAGAATCCAAGCACAAGATAAAGTTTCCCTTCAGTCTGGAAAGCTAGAAAAAAGCAAAGAAGTTCAAACAGAGCATCAATTTCATGTTATTTGGTTAGTAAATATTTGTTAATGAACTTCACTAAATCTAGGTTGCACGATTCTTGCATAACCATATAATTTTATCATTATCAAGTATTTTTCTGTGAAACACTAGAATGTTATAAAAGTGTATACCTTGTTCGAAGCAAGCAGGAAAATGATATGAGGCTTCTGACAAGGGTTTTTAGATTTGTCTTACAAACTTCAAAAACAAAAAAAGTGGACAATTTCTTAACATTTAGAACTTAAGCAATGGACTGTTCAGCTAATCAGAACCAAACAATTTAAGCTGACAGAACTTCACTTTAAAAGTATATCCTGCTTGTCAACTAAAACAGGGTAGCTTAAAAGTCTACAATACTTTTAACACTGGATATAAAAAATTTGTTTAAAACATCAAATTACACTTTAAAATGTCTTGAATAATAAAGCCTCTACAGTTGAGTCTTAACTTAACGGTTTTTAGCACAGGTGACAAAATTAACTGGCATAATCTTATTGCAAAAAACCAAACAGAGTCATTGGTTGATTAAGAGATACCCATACCATAATGAAGTTGCACTATGAATGGATGTTCCATTTCAGCCAAAATATCCCTTTCCATTTTTGTTCTCATTTTATCACGCACTAAAAGATAACCAACCTTGCATTACTTGGAAAATCTTCTAAGAAAAGGCAATATAATTAACTCAGAAAAACCAATGTACTTCAATATCATTTATGTAAATGGAATCAAGCATATCTGACATAATTAGTCCTGAAATCTGATCATACATAACCTAGATTTTACCTGGCATAAATGTAGAGTAGACAATTTGATGAAAAAAGCTTGAAAAGGAAAGTCTAATGAAATTGTCAAAATATTACAAATCATGATCTGACCAACTAGCGAGGATAAGGAAAGCTTTATAAATTTTTCATAACTTGACTATTTTTACAACCTAGGTGTAAAAAAAGATATATATATACATATTGAAATGAAAAATAGTTTGGCCTTCATTTAGTTTACTCTATTTTGAAACAGTTTTGAGAAGTTTGTTGAAATAAAAAGATGCAAAACTAAAACAAAGTGGTTTTAATGTAGCCTAATTTTACAATACATAGAAATTATTCATATTATCATCAAATTGAGGGGCAATTTAGGTATTACCCTAAATAAAACACCTGACTTAGTTAAAGTAAAAAAGAAAAAATCTGTATTACAAGAAACAGCATGAAAGTCATGAAAACCTGATTGTATTACTGAAATGAAGCCAAAAATCTTAGAGATAAATCATGATTAGCTTCGAAGAGCCTCTTTAGCAAATTCCAGTGAGAGTGCTGGTATAATGTTCAAACAATTATAACCATGCAACTGAAAGTTCAAGTTCATTATAAGATTTTATTTCAAGTTTTCGAAAACCTTCATGGATTGAGGTGCAACTAATAGACAACATAAATTTGTTTTATGACTGCGAAGCTTAAATACTTTTGAGAATGTTGTTAAAATTTCAGATGAAGACGTATACAATATAAACTTTTGCTAAAATTCTTAAATTCCTTAACTTTATACAAACCTTTTAGTGTAGCTTTTTTCAAAACTTTCATTGCATATATTTTGCCAGCATCTGGGCCAACAACTTTCCTCACCATGAAAACCTAGAATTAAAGGAAGTAAATGATGAGATTATATAAAAAACAGTGGCTATCTTAATGCACATAAGTTCATTTGTCATTTTCTTATTCATATGCACAGTTCAATGTTTGTGTGGGTAACTTTTGCAGGAATAGAAAAAAGCTGATGCATGCAAGAAAAATACAACCTAAACATTGACATAAAAAACATGATCAAAATAGCCAATACCCATTAAAAGCAGTTTACCGCCCTGTTTATTAGCTATTGTTTGTTGAATTTAGAGGATCCTCAAAATTAGAGAAACATGAAAAAGTAGTATAACTGATCAAGCAAGTAGGAGATATTCTCTGTTAAGAAATGAAAAATCATTGAAATAGAAATTATGTTCTTTGTTTCAGTAAACCAATGCATGGCAGGCCAATACTGCCTTTAAGTTAGATAGAGAAGTGATGGTGTGAGAATGATGGTGTTAGATAGAGAAAGGCTGAATTATCAGGGGTACAAATTTGTGGGATTCAACTGTAAAAAGGTACTGGGCAAGCTGAATGAACATTTTGTGCAACATGATTTATGTTACCAAAGTGATAGTTATCAAGGGGTCATATTTTAGCTTCTTGACATGTTGTGTCTTGTTACCTCAATTCATGTCTATCCTTGTTATGATATCTCAAAATGCACTTTTCTTTTTTTTCTTTAAAAGTTTTGGAACATGCTATATATATATAATCTGCTCAATTAATCCAAAGATTTTTCATACTTGGAAAATGAATGGCTTTTCACCCTCACCACAACAATATATAAAGGACAACTGTAATATCAAATTCTTATCAAAGAGAACAGCACTTGGCAGAAAGATCTGAATGGATAACATACTTTCCCAAATGATCCTTGTCCTAGCACCTTTAGCAACTCAAAATGTGATGGTGTCGCTTTGACTACTTTCGTTTTCTTGATTTCATTTTCCAATTGAATTTCATGTTCTTGTACCTCAGGCGCCTACAAAGTAATTCTCCTTTCAGAAATTTGTTTCTGCATGTAAATGTATCATTATATTAAAAAATAAACAAACTTCAACTTCGCATGTGAAAAAACTAGTTCAAGTCAGATTTGCCAGTGAACCAAGTTAAAACCTGTGAAGGGTCTATATATGATTTGAAGAATGTGCTTTAGTTAAAGGGGGTACTTTCTCCATCAGTTCAGTTCAGTTCTTTATACTTCAAATTTCACTACATTAGTTGAACTATTGGGATGTTTATAATTTGGCAGTTATAAATGGTCACCTGCTGTATCTTTATTCTAACTAACTGTACCAGATTACAAAGCATTGTTTCTACGCAGGGAACACCAGAACAATAAAAAATTAAATCTGTGGATAAAAATGTATTACAAGAATTCATGTGCTGAATTTGTGGAAAAGGTTTTTGAAACATTCTTGTATTCTTTGTTTTTTTTTGTAATCAGAGCTCTGAAGTTTTAATGTTGGATAATCATATGAAACATGACAAGATAAAACAAATATTATGCCCAGGCTCTACCCTAGCTTCTTAATAATGCACAGGCAGAATAAGGGATAAAATTATTGTGTGGCAAAACAAACTTTACCATCAGGTAACTGGATACTAGTTTTAGAGAGATTATTGTTAAAGTCAAAAATTTATGTTTCTGTTATGGAGATAAAATAAATACATAAAATAGGAGATAAAATACATTTAAGAAAATAAAAAATGTAATTCTACCAAAAGAAATCTTTTTTGTTGTGAAACTTAGGTGTCTGGATAACATTTGGAAACACTTCAAGAAAATTTAGGCAAATGGAATACCACATTATGGCACAGGTCTTTAAAATATTCATAGTTCAAGGTTCGAAATTCATAAAATCTATATGTCTTTTCTTTTTGATAAAGAAAAATTAACTGCAGGGGCAAAGTGTACTGTGTGTAATTCCCCTAAACAACAGATGATTGGAGGTTGTTAATAAAGTTAAAATATATCCTACATAGTTATTGACCTACATACAGTACACTTCAGGAAACAATGAACTTTCATTCTTCGATTATCATGAAGTATCATACAGAAGGTTTTGTAAAATAGGGTTAGAAAATAGCTATTAGGGAATTGCCTTTCATAACCTAAAAAAGCATATCAATTTATCTCAGAACTTGCCATAGAATTACCACCTTTACACTCTCTGATGTATGATTTACCAACTTGCATGAACGCTTGGCAGCTTAAGGGACACAGGTAGAAAGGAAAGGAGCATGATTTGAAACTCACCTCAGCAGTCAGGTCTTCTTGTGAACCCGTAAACTATGGTGTAATAAGATGAATATAAATATCGCTGTTAGTACAAAAGTAAGACACCGATAAGAATCAAATAAAACACTGACAGAAGTTAGGGAAGCATTGACTAGGCTTTGGGGCATGGCTAGGCCCACTCATCCAAATCAAATTGGCAACAACTCACCTCAGCTTCTGTAGCGACGGGTAGTCTATGCCAAGGGTCTGCATTATTTGCGAGCGGCATGTTGGTAAATAAGCTTCGCTGTTTTGTTTATAACACTTTTAAGTTGGTTATAGCCGCTTTCTGTCTAAGAAGTTCATTACCCTGCGCTGGTATGCGGTTCAAACGTGAATCACTCTGCATCAGCGGAGATTCATTAGCATATAAATGAAGTTTGGCTTCCCTTTGTAACAGGAAGTTCTAGAAATAATATGAAACCAATAAAACAAAGGCGGACCAAACAATAAGCAGACTGAAGGTGCTCGAGTTTCCCCACCTGTGCCAAATGTAACTTTTTGTGCACCAGTATCGCAAAACGGGAAATAGAAACTGTGGACATAAAATCTAAACAACTTGTTGTGTATGCACAAAATTCAGAGAGAACCTGTGCAATTGAGAAAGGCTACAACCCCTTGTTTTGTAAATGGCCGGAGGGCGAGTGTCTGAAAGTTGATAGAAAGCTATATGTTGAAAAGGGTCCAAAATTTAGCAAGATGAAAGCGATTTTCTGTCAAGACAAGTAATATCCTATTCCTTCAAAAAGGAATTTTTTCAGGAAAATCAAACACTAAAGACTCGCCAAGCCATAATCAAGAAAAAGCGAACCAATAGTCTATTGTCTCAAAAAGGAAGGCTTCTAGGGCTGGAGGGGTAATTCCCTCCCCCCAAGGGGCAGAGTGAACGGGGGGGAGGTGAGGGGTGTCAACCCCCAACTTTCAGAGAACTCGTCGGTCTTTCAGAGAGCCGAAAATTGCATTTATACCAAAGAATGTTTATGCCGAATGTAACAAACGAATTTTTTGTCGGTAAAATATGGTTTCGCATCTCTTACACTCCCCAGAAAGAAAGGTCACGCTGTGCCACTGCCCCCCCCCCCCCCCCCCCTCCAAGATGTTATGTAAAAATGATAGTAGACTGAAGTAATAGAAATGATGTTTGCCTGCGTCGGTTCCGATTTCTTCATGTAACGATGTCTTTATATTTAATGGCTATTCGAAATCTTTGCCTGAAGCCTCTAATCTGCTGGCAAGGCTCCACCGTAAAAGAAATGCAGACTCCAGCCTTGAATGGATGGATGAAAGCCGTAATAATCAAATCGGAGGCACGAAGCTTGTACTTCAGTTTCACGCACAGGCGGTGAAAGAAAAGAAAAAGGAACCAAGCATCTCGCTGGTGACTATATGTGCATATATTAAATGAAATTCTGTGGTAGATTAAAAATAAAAGGCTTGCATACGTGTTACAAGGATGATATATATTGCAAAAAGGGATACTGTCTAAAACACAAATACTTCTCACGTCAATGTAGTACAAATATAATATAAAAATGGTGAGTTATATAAATTGAAGTCCAAGTAACAACAGTACTGAGCATACTTCAACGATCAAAATGATTATACAATGCCTGTATTGCAAAATTTATGTCTTTACGCAACATTATCAAACATATTCCATATCAAAAGCAAATGTAGAATGATGCAATGAAATGATCTCATGAGCCCTGTCCGTTATATTTCGATTTTAGCCAATCTCCTTCTCAGTCTGCTAGTCCCACTGAAAACCAACTTCGATTCGGGGGTACATTCATTCTTACATACAATGCTCAAATTTTGCCAAATATAATCATTATCTTCGATTTTACCATCCATCTGTAAACATACAATGCTCAAGATCTACCATTTAGAAATGAAACTGTAAACTTTGTCGAATCTTTAATCCAACTCTAGGCATTTTAGTCTGCACATGTGAATAATACTTCATGAATGGTAAATTTATTATTTCTACATTAGTTTTTGTTGGTAATGTTTGTTAATTTTACTATTACTAATACTTTAATATTGTTTTAATATTACTAATAATAATTGGTTTAAAGGCAATGATTCCATATAAAAGGGACACATATACGCTTGGCCTAAGTGCTAACAAATCGCTAACCTATGTCATGAGAGTCAGGCAGACAGTAGCTATAGAGGTACGTGTTTGTGTTCGAAATATGACCAGCAAGCCTAATTTATCACGTGGAATATCATACAAAGTTCAAATTCCCCAAGTGATGCTGTTTCTTTTATCTGGGCTCGTTGCTTTTAATGCTGGTTGGCGTACATTTTCCGACAGTCCCTCAAATGATTAAGCAATGGTTTACATGCCCCTCACACTTACGAACGTGATTCAACAATTCCAGAAAGTAGTGATAATTAAAATCAAGCAACAATAATAAAATAATTTAAGCACAAAATTAATATATCATTTTCGTAAAATATTATTCTGAAAGGTTCCCTTGAAACATCAAATTCTGTCCGCTACCATGTCCTATGAAAAAATCTATCTATGTGGCTTAAATAACCTTTTTGAATAGACTCAAGCTGACCCTCTATTAAATAGCCTCCAAGCTTGTAAGAAACCTTGAACAGTCTAGACTCTTTTCTGTGTGTAAGTTTTCCCTCATAAAATAGAATTCCATTTGCTACTTTCACAACTACCTACTTTGTCAGAGCTCTTATAGGTATAAAAACCGTTTGAAGTAAAGGTCTGACTCTAAAAATTTCACGAGAAGCATGTGACCTGGTAAAACCTGTCGACTGTAGTCTTGGTAGAATATTCACGCAATATTGATATAACTATTCGAAAATCTTGTTGCTGTTTAGAACATAACATTTAGAAACTACTCACAAATGACTCATGATTGTCTATAAATTACTCAATAAAGATTATATCAATAAATATAATAGATATTGTATTATGCTATTGAAATATATTTATTCCGCCCTTGCTAAGCATATTAATCAATTAAAATATTATAAATTTCTACCGTTTTTATAACTTCACATAGTAATGAGAGCTTGTTATGACGTTTCCACGACGTGTAAATCAAAAATGCTATTAATCGCTGGAATCACAAGATTTATTTGAGCGATATTCAACCTGAATGAGACCATCTTCATTCTTCTTTGGAGGAATTATCTTCACATATGAAAACTGAAAGGCAATGAAATATTTTATACAATAAAAAAAGGAATACTTTCGCCAAGGCACCTAATTCCGCTTGAAGTTCATTTCAGGTATCCTAAGCTCTCATATATATTCATAGCAATTATATTTTAATTCTAGCCAAAAGATTTAGTGTGATGAAGAAAAATTAAGTAAAGTACTCTTTTCTAAATCAACACCAAAGACTGCTCTTTCAAGTCTTCATTCAGTTTTCGGTTACTTAAAGCAAATATATTATGAAATATAAATGAAATATTCAAAATGTACAAACTTTTAGGTCTCTTCTTTAACAAATTTGTTTGAGAAATATTAAGAAATAATGGGCCGCAGCTTACAAAACTGATCGTTTTGAAACAACGGAATTTGCTAGATAAAAACCAAGGAATGTTTGAAAGGCCAATGTTACTTTGGTTTTAAAGGAAATCAAAATAAGTACAGGAAAACTCCCTTTTCATCTGTAGTATTGAATTTTGATCCAAAAAATGCCAACGAAAAAAAAATGAAAATAAGGTGCCCTGCAAAACTTACATGCTCGCATAAGTCAATCCATGTGCCACTATTTACGTAATACATATTCTTAAGTTTTCCAAGAAACTTTGCATTCCTAAACATATGCGTATGGCCGAGAACAATAACATCTTCACTCATCTCCAAAAGAAAATCTTCAAAGTTGCCAAGTGAACCTTCCAGCATGCTGAACACACGAGATGAGCCATACTGGAAGAAAGGAAAATTTGCATATACGTTCACCCATTGAAAGTTGAAAAGCGACTTTTTCGCTTCTTTGTTTAAAATCAAGATTTATCTCCTTCTGAGATTCGTGCTTACCAAAGCTCTTACCAACGTCGAGCTTTTCTTCAAATGCAACTTGCTGCAACTAATGCTTAATATTATGTACATTGCAACAAAGGTGTGGGGATTCTAATCTACAGAAAACAGTTATCAGAAAAGTGGATCAAACGAATAACAACTACCATACTTAGAGATACACTTATAGAAGATAAACTTAGAAAGAAGAAACCCCAATTCAAAACGTCCTGTGAACAACGTGCTGGGTCTCAATATTGAAAAATTAGAAACCTTAATCCCTTCCAGCTTCTAGCAATGATATTATACATTACAAACATTCCATATATCACTATGTTCAGATGCTCCATTAGACAGCGTAACGTACCTTGTTGATTGCCAGCTTTATAAACGGATATTTAATCAAATCCACGATTCGAACACATTTTCCATCATTCATAAGGATACATGTATCATCTGTAATTTCCAAGTCTAGAGCGTTTTCAAACATTGTGTTGAGCAGTTTCTTTTGAAAGAATCCTTTGCTAAGTATTTCTGCAATAGTCGATCCAACAATCTTGTTTGGGATTATAGATAAGAACCACCGAAGTGAATCTTGAATGACCTTAAAGTGTAAAGAAAAAGAGTATAGTTAAGTAGGATTTTGTTTAGCCAGCATCCCTGTCTAACGATATGAGCAAAAACATGTTTCTTGGGGAAGGGCCTGTGATCATGTGGGCAAGTCAATTTACAATTAATTTAACTTACTTTGTACTTTAAGGGTAATTCTAGGTGTTCTTTCAGGTTTTGGTACAAAAGTTAAAAATTCAAAAAACAGATTTCCTAAAACGTCGCACTTTAGCACTCTATGAATCCATCGATTGTTGACACTTTTTTATATGGAAATGATATTTGACTTGAATCAGAAACCAATCCATTACCAAAAGATAGATTATCCGCTCTCTATGTTAATAGTTAAACTTGATACAAATCAAGTTAAATCTGCACTGAATCTCAGACTTTTCATGGTGGTTTTCAGCACGATTTGCAAACAAGTCTGGCACAATGAAATTTGTACCAAAAGGGCAAAATCGCAAATGCTGCTTATAATACTATTTATAGTTAGTTCATAGACGTACCATTTCTGTATCACTGAAATAGGTCTCTTTTGACGATTGAGCACACCTCGAAACATAGTAACCAATTGGCCTCCCTTGTAAGGGACTTTCCATCGGAGCGAGGTCCGTGCAATTAAACAAATCGTAATCATGACCATGTTCAAAGCGAATTCTGTACTCTTGAGACCCTGTGTTGATAATATAGATCAATTTTCCAGGAATGAATACGACCTTTTCACCAAACAACTCTTTCACCATCTCTTCATCAATATCAATATCATGGTTGCCTCGAACATAATAGACCCTGACGTCATCATCTTCAGCCATCTTTTGAATGGCTTTCATTACCATTACAACTTTCTAAAACGAATATTTTTCTGTAAAAATTCGGCAAAAATGTTATAAAACGACTGTAGGATTGTCATACCAACATTACAAGCATTCTTAGGTAAGAGAGGCATGTGAAGAATTCAAAAAGCAATTTACTTCTCACTTATTTGTTGTATAGAACAGGATGGTTTTAAGTTGCTACTCAAGTTTCACGCATAATGCGATCACCAGGAACAACTGCGTGCCGATCGTATCATGCCGTAAAACTCGGAGTTGCAACCAAGAACCATTCTGTTCTTTACAACAATAAGCGTGTACAGCTCTGCCCATACGGCATCGAGCGCTTTATGATAGACTGGTAAACAGTGATTTTGTTATCGATTTTTACTCACAAACATTTACCATTGTACAATGCGGAAAACCATTATCGCAAAGACCATAATAAATACAAAAATAAATCTGTATCTTTATTTATGAAATAATATATGAAAATGGCAGAAAATAAGCAAACATTATCAATCCTTATATAGTAGTCGCTTCTATGTTTATTGGATGACCGTTACAACCAGTGGCATGAATTTGCTCAATTCTTTTTCGCAACCTTAGGTATATCAATTTTAGAACTTGACCAAAGAGCTAGTCATCAACACACCTCATTTTTTTTCAGGTATTCCAACATTTCACTTTTTGAAGGTGGACTGCATGTGATTGGTGTCATCCACATCTCAAAGACGTCCCCTAGTAACACGATCGCATGGACAAACCTCTCAGCTATTTTAGCTAGCGTCACAACAAAATCCTCCAACTTCTTAACAGTTTCTTTACTCCATTCACCACCTAAATGCATGTCACTCAGGACGAAAATTTCTCGCTTCTCAGTTTCGTCTGACATCAATACTTTTTTCACCACGATCTTCTCACAAGAGTTTGGATCACTAGTTGGGAGGTGATATCTGCAATGCAGAAGGAATGCACAGATTTTGATACAGATGAAATAGACTTTAAAAAACAATGAACCCAAGGATATAAAAATAGGCTACAATAAAACATGTCCATGATGAATAAACGAATCCTAGACCTTAAACGAATATCAAATCAAATTAACCCTCATCATCAAGGAATGGATATCTGACCCATCTGGGCGAAAATATTACAAGAAAAAGAAAAACAGACATAGAGTAGTAAATTTAGGCTTTGAGAATACACAAGTATTTTTTGCATATTCATAATTACCATAAATGATTTTCGTATGGGTGTAATCAAGTTATGTTACAATGTTATAGCAACTATTGAAAGTAAGTTATGCATCACTATTATCATAATTATGTAACTGAAGCATTTGTTAAACATATGCTACCTTACTTAGAATCGTCATGGTCTGGGGTCATTTAACACCTATCTCCACAACCAACCTTTAGTATTACGCGGACCACGTAATTACTGGCTATTGGAAAGTCTTATTTCAATAGGGTATAATACTGGAATGTGGACAAATGATGGAAAGTTTTTATTTTTGAAAGGCAATGGTATACAACAAGCAAAGATTAAGTATAATAAAAATGTAACAGTAAGCAAAAAATAACATTTTCATTTCAACTCATTTTTCATAAGAAACCCAGGTCCACGTTGAGTACTCCAGTTTCTCAACAGCCTGGAAAATTTTAATGCACAATGCTTCTAATAAACAAAAAAGGCCTATTTTATTATAAATTTCTCCAATTATCAGGCAGCAAACGAATATATCTTACTCGGGAGGCCTTTGATACGAGCATTTCACAATCTTCTTCCTTTGCCAAATGATAGCCTTTTCATCAGGCAAGATGTTTGAGAGTCTTCTGCGTAAGGCAGGAACTTCATCGGGGCTTGCATCCTCGAGGTCGTTGTCGCTAGCCTCGCTGTCAGAGTCGTCCGATTCCGGTAGCGGGTTAGAATAAGACAGTACTTCCCTTTCTGCAGACACTGTCGGAAATTCAATTTTTTTCGCCTCTTTGCTCGCTTCTGCGAAAGAAAAATAAACGGAACCATTTAATAGAACACTTTCCTGAAAGCCAATCAGACCGTTAACTAGGATATCCTTGTAAGGGGTCGTCTCCATGGCAAAAGTAAGGTCCTGATACTCGTAGACAATATCACTGTAATTGTATCGCTACATAATGTACTTTGTATTCAAATACAACGGTGGGTTGAACCACCAAAGCTTAAAGGCACTATGTCTCATCAGTCAACCCTTCAGAGTATAGGTCGGGACATAGTGCCATTAAATTAATTCAAAAGTGGTTTAGTTTCTTATACGGGCACTTTTCAAATCGAGGGGTGTATCACTCCATGAAAAGGCGTACGAGATATTTTCAGATTGAAAAATCCGTCAATTTTGGGTCCGGGTTTACGGATTTTTTCAGATCTTTAGCAAATTTTTCGGATTTTTCCTCTGAAAATCTTAAAGAAAAGTCATCTAGCTTCATTATGCTTGATTGCTTGACAATTCCGATTATCGCCAACATTATCAAAACAAGTTATTAAGCCGTGTCCTTAAAAACATTACTCGACGAAGCAACTATATCAAAAGTATAACAATAATGCAGGGTGGACAGGGTGTCAGAAAAACTCCGCCCACTTTTCTTCGGGATTCTTAAAAAAATGATGACATTTGAATTCATTTGATGCATACCATTTTAAAATATATTCTATCTTCATTGCAACGATATCAAGTTTTGGCACTTTCATTAAATCATATGTTACTTAATGGACCATTCAACGGGAAGTCTCTGTATTCACTGTTCCAAATCATCCAGATCATCGTCCAGATCATAAACCGTATCTTTCGATGATGTCGTTGATTGATCCAAAAGATTTTCGTCCAAAATGTAAGCCCATGATTCAACGCTGATGTTGCCAGAGTTTGGCCTTATTCCCTTGTCTTGGTACCGGACATTTCTTGCACATTTTCGAGTCTGATTGGATTCACGGAATTATATTTTCTTTGTGGATCTCTGGATTTTTGAAAGGATTTTAGTGGATTTTTGTGGATTTTTAGCAGGGTGTACGAGAATTTTTGAAGTGATACACCCCTCGTTTTAAATCGTAGTGTAGTTTCGTATCTTAGCATGGTTTGTAGTGTGATTATTTTTGCGTCGTTTCATGTGAAGAATTGTGCTTGATCAGCCAAGCCGCGATCGTTCTCCAAATTACGAAACCACATAACGATAAAAAACCACACTAAGATACAAACGACCCCCTAGTACCTCATTACCTCATTACAATCTAAAACCAGGCTACGGTAAGAAACAACGCTACGATTCAGATTTGAAGCGACCCTACAAGGTGAAACTTGGCCACAATAAAATTACAATCACAATTAACCAACTATCCCCAATAAGTTGAACAACTACTAACCAGATAGAAAACAGGCGCACAAACTGTTAAACAGAATCACATTCTTGTCCTAGCACCGTACAATTCAGCAGATCGTGCGACTGATAAACATGAGTCACACCAAAGTAATCTTTTAAGGAATGGGAAGTTTTGGCTTGTTGGCGAGAGGAAGGTTAAAAATTTCAAATACCTTAAAAAATGTCACCATAAAAAACTGGCAAAAAACAAACCTGAGCGACCTTGTGTAACCATGTGCATTTTTTTTATCGCCTTTTTCAAACCTTTGACTATCTTCTTGCTTTTTGCTACGTTGTTTTCGGCATATTTGTCTAAAAATCGAAGTATGTTAGGCCATACGTCATAGCACGCATTCTTCCCAATAAAATGATCGACATGCCCATAGCCTGGGATGACATCCATCCCATAATCCTGATTGGGGTTCACCCTCTTCAATGCTTCATACATCCGCTTGACACTGTGAAGGTTGAAAGATTCATTTTCGCTCCCTAGAACAAATAGTAGAATATAATGGTCCCATCCAACATCAACAGAAAAGGATAGAATGGGTCAGTGTGTGAGCTCTGTCAAGCCACAACACATTTAGACAAAACTTGGCAATAAATGAAAATGAAGATGAGTTAAACGTTGTTGCAATGTTGATACTGCCAGTCCATCAAAAAAACTAAAAAGATTGCAGACAAACCAACAAGAAAGGTTTTTAAGAGCTTACCGCTAAACAAATAAATAGGAACGTCGACATTCTTCACCCACTCCAATGCAGTTGGATCACAGGTACAAAAACCAGACTCGTCGAGGCCAGGTATGTACGCGTCATTTCCGTCTTTGTCTACGATGCGCTGCCGCCTGAAGCACTTTGAGAGATGGTGAAAATAGCCAGCTGCAGCGGTGCCAAAGATCTCGTGTAGTATATCATGGGTATCGACATTGAAGTTGGAATGCTCGTAAATCAAGCCATAGAAGAACGTTATCCTGAGTTAAGTAAGATGTCAGTTTAGCAACCAGGAATCAGTAGAAACACACAGGCACCGCGGAGCAGGGGGGCACTTTTTGCAAAAAATGGCAAATATTAAGTATCAAACAACCAGAAATGCATCTTTTTATACGGTTTTAGCCCCCCACTTTTTCAGACCCCCCACTTTTCTCAACGCTCCGCGGTGCCTGACACATGCAAAAGACCAACTGTATGACGATCGCTAGTATAGCCTTTTCGGTTTATATACAGAGAAAGATATTTGCTATTGTCTTAAACAATGGAAGTTAACTAGGGCTAAACGGGGAATTGCCCCCCCCCCCTGGTAAGTATGTCAAAAAAGCTCCTGATCATTAGTTTAGGACATCACTTCGTTGACAAACTAAAACAAGCTTGTCTAACGCTTTTTCAGTTCAAATACAATTGAGGGACAGTGACGTTAATGGTCATAGTTTATATTCCAGTGACAGAAAAAAACATGTGACAAGAATCAAGCAAATTATATTTTTGTGATGGATATGGAGGCTTATGACAATTTCACAGCAATTTCACAGCGTTTTAGTGCGTTTTTCAAAAGATGGTTCTTTAGTCTAATAATTCTATCAGCTCGAGCCCCCCCAAACCCCCCCCCCCCCCTATTTTGGACAGCTTAAATTTAGATAAGATAGTGGAGCAATGGGCAAGTCGTAGAAGGAGAAAAATTAACACCTGATTTTTGGACTACATATGTTTTGATGCACTAATTAAACTAACAGTCTTTATGCTCGACCTTCCCCAAATTTAAGAAATCTAGAAACTTTATCACACAGCTGAATAACTATTAACGAGACAATTTATAAGGTTTTGTTGGTAAGAAACTATTAAAGTTTAGGCCCTCAGGCAAAATTAGCTTTGATCTTTGTCAGTCGGAAATTTTGAGCCCTTCACCCCCCCCCCCCCCCAAATATCTACCAATTTACGGGTATATTTACTTAAAAATCTTACAGGTATTCAGTTGCCAAAGTAATGAAACATACCTATGGCATACATCGCTTGAGCAATGCTCATTTTTGCTTGTCGAAGCTCTCGCTATCTTCCTGGCAAAGCAATTCATTGCGTTAGATTTCTTCTCTTTGTCCGTATACGCAGACACCGTCTTAACACCCATGCTATCAAGGAATTGGCTAAGGTGAGCTTTAGACTTCAATTGGTTCATAAAAGACCCTTCTGGTATTGCAACCGCCTGGCTGATTATTGCGGTCCGGATTTTACCTTTCACCTTTCCGGACAGTAATGATATCCAAAAACCAACTGCTGAGACACAATGCACCAAGATTTGTACGGATTTCTAGAATGAGGAAAGTGCGACATTACCGTAGGGCTATAAAAAAGGTCGACATTGAACATTGGGATTGATGGAGCTATCAAAGGGATCAAAAAACATGATCTTTACTTAATATTATGAACGTTAATCTTTTAACGAGGAAGCGATGAGAAATCAAAGATATTTTTAGAATTAATGATAAAAGAAAACCAAAAATTGTGATTTACCAATTGAAGCTGATATAGTCTACATACTTCTCAAAATTGTGAGAAGCATAATAAATTTGCACCAAGATTAAACCCAAATGAATTGGGCAGCTCAGGGAGGCATTTATAAAGCAATGCTGAATGTCGACAATGCTTAATAATAATCAACAGTTGTGAACTTACTTTTCATCGTGTCCTATACTTTCAAAAGTGGACTGTTTTCAACAAAACTAATTATGATGACAGAACAGTAGACTTTTAGCGCTATAAGGGACTACGTCCTGACGCACTTTGATGGTCCTTCAAATTCCCATTGGTTGTACTTTACAATGAACCTCTTGTTACGTATCCGATCGGCAATGTAAGGCTCAATCATAGACGTTCCGTAGGTTAACACTGGATGTCTGAATGACGGGATATAGTGCCTTTAAGGTAAAAAAGGAAGGATATAGGCAGATTATTAACTCACCTCGTTAGTAACTTCTAGCACCTTATCGACAGCTGCAGGAAAATCATAGAGACCAATATCATCAATGCTGTATTTGTGCAAAGAAGACACCCAAGGACAAGCCGTTGATAGCCTCGTATCAAATAGCCAGACATCATATTCTCTTTCGACAAAGTATTCAAGGAAATTGACTGGAATCGTGTCCAATGTAAAAAGGATTGTGTTTGTTCCCATTCCATGGCATGCCACAAGTGGCCCCTTTCCGCCACCGTTGTAACGCGTTATCCGCAGTTCCACCTGCAAAAAAAGTTCAATTGGTTTAAATGCGTTAACTATCTTTTTGATAAAATACTCCACTGTATACATGGATGACAAAGTTATAAGTACCCATGTTTTTTGTGAAGAAAAATTGGTGCAAATAAAGACACAAGTGTGCGAATAAAATAAACATGTCTGCGAAATAAACATGCAAAATAAACAGCTCTAAACTATAAAAAGTGCATTGAAAAAGCATACATTATCATCGGTGGTAACTTTGTACACTTCAGGGTAGGCATCACCAAGCTTCAAGGGCCTTTTCTTTCTTGGAGGAGCGTTTGGATCCAGGTATTTGCATTCAGCTATTCCACTGTAGGTATTCCAAAGGACATTGGCAAAGAATTTACCAAACTTCACTTTCCACTTCATCTTCTCGAGTATGCCTTCTGTGTTCAAAATTTCCATTGTATCTAGTTGTTTTGAAAAGTCTTTAAATCCGATTTTTAAGACTCCACTTGCAATCAATGGGCCAGATTCCTCTATTCCTTGAAAGATTTCAATAAACAAAGTTGTTGTGTCACTCAACCCAGTTTCACCAACTTTATCAGCTTTGATAATCTTCTTTCCAAAAAAGCGATATTGTTTATTCTCTTCCGAAGTTAGGATAAACTTATACAGCATTTCCTTAGCATTGACGATCGATGTACTTTCAATAAACAAGTTGAAAACACCTAAAAGAATTGCAACAAAATAAATCAAAAATTATATAAATACACATTTTCCATATTAAATATATGTATAAACAATCTTTCCGTGGTACAGAATTTAAAGATGGCTTTGAAAAAAGCAAACATTCTGGAACAATTTACTAAAGTTATTAGTTACTGACTGTTCTTAGTTCAACTTCATCTTAACTATGGATATTTTTGAGCTTCACATCATCAAGAATGGTCACGTCAAAGGTGAGACAGTGCGTTACTTAACCAGCTCACCTTTATGATAACCTAAAACTTAGCTTCGGACCGAATTTTTCATGTTTCATAGAAAAAAAAGATTGATACCTCACAATCTATGTATAGCTGCCTTGTCGTTCTTGATTTTGATTTTCAGAAGTAATTGTGAATTAAACAGCAGACTGCAAACTCAAATTTTACAAAAATTTACAAAAACACCAACTGAAAACAGAAAGGCCCTTTTGTTCAAAGTAATAGGAAATTTCCAGTTGGAACAAGGAATGATATTGGAGATAAACAAAATTCCAAGAAATCCAGAGCAAAGGTGTACCTGAAGAAATTGTAAGTGGTTCATCTGACAGAGCTGGACACGTGACAGTCCCAACAATCGAGGCCTCGTGATTCGAATCATGATACAACATGTGATCAATGTCATGTGACTCAACTGTCACAACAAACTCACAGTTAGACAGTTCCCCCGTTTCTTCTACTGTCACCTGGCCAGACATTCTCTCAGTGAAACGAATTCCTGGTTTTTGATCTGCATTTGCGATAGTACCTAATAAACAAAAAAGGACAGTGAAGAATGCAGAATTTGGACTAAGTTCTCAGGACAGTTAAGGTCAGTGAAGTATGCAGAATTTGGACTAAGGACAAGTCTTGATCGAGATTACAAATTTACAAAAAGACTTGAGCAGAAACATCAAATCTAGTCCAGTAGGTCCAACTAAGAAAAACAGTAAGGATCAAATGTAACTTAAACTGAAAAAATTTGTAATAAAAAGGCACAGGCTGTGTAAAATTCAAAAGTCCATTAATTTTAAACGACGCAAAAAGCAGAAACATAATGGTACTACCAGGTGTTACATGTCCATGTTTCATGTCATTTTGAACTTTTTTTGGGTAGGAGAGAGCAGGAAAAATCAATCTACTATTATAAGCATTATATCTTAAGATTAAGAAAAACATACTGAAGTCTTTAACTGAGTTGTAGTCAATTTTCCATTCAGCATCTTCTATAAGCAATCTGCAGCATCGTTCAGCAAGGATTGAAATGGTCATCGCAGGATTAACCCCAACCGATGTTGGTATAATAGCACCATCCATTACATAGAGGCCAGGGTGAACATCGTCAGAATCCCCTGCAACGAAGAATCAATCAAAATTGATGAATGTGAATAACAAACAGAGCAGCCAGTTTAGCATTTTCTGGATAAAGTTGTATGTGAACTTATATCAATATTTTATGGCAACTAGCCTGTAGGACTGCGTCTTGAGAGCTCTTTTCTAGTAAGTAGTTTGGGTTCAAAAGCCCTTGTAAGATCATATGATGATTCTCTTAATATATAAGCTTTGAAAAATGAAGTGAAAGTGCGTAAATACTTAACCAAAACATGAAAATGCTCTAAACATTTAAGACTGAATTCATCAAACACGTAGGCAGTCTACATGATTGACGGAACTCAAAAAGCAGAAATCTCTGACTATTTTTCAAAGACATGACGAAACAGAAAGTGGTATAACATGTAAAATTAAGACATGAAATTACCCCTTTATCTTACCTATAAAAACCTGTCCCTTATGATTGACAACACCATTTTCCCCATCATCAGCCATAGGACATCCGCCCAAAGGATGAACAGTAATAAGCTGTTTGTCAAAAAGATTGCTCCACACTGGGTTGGCAAGAAACGTTCCACCAAGCTCCGTTGTTATTTGGTGCAAACGCTCGTTTATTCTTTCAAATATCTTTTGATGCCCAACATCTTCCCAATGAACATACGCACCACCAGATTTTGGATCCAGCTTGACAATTCCAGCCGAGTCATCGTGACTCATGCACAGAAAAGATAGTGTTTTCTTGATTTCTTCGTCTTTTAATCTCTAAGAAAAATTTTGTTGATTTTAGAGCATGGAAATTTGTTGCCAGAGGAAGGATCACTGGCGACACTTTCTCTTTCTACTATTAAAGAAAGAATGCCTTTAATGTGCTATCGAACGCCAACATTTCAATTCCTGACATAAAATAACGCTATCTATGTTGACGACAAAAACATTGTATGAATGCTTCATTTTCATTTTCTGTTAAACATATGATTTTTAATGGCCTAAATAATAACTATGCCGTGTAATAACTGGCATGTTAACGTTGGGGTTAATTAAAAAGAAATGGGCTTATACGAAGGGGCTCAATTTGAGGATATATGGTATCTTAACTAGCAATCTACTCTAAACTTTCTTTTATAGAAGTAGCTTTCTATCCAATAAATATTGAAAACACACTAATTGACAAATCTTACGTAATAGCTCGTGCCGTAAGATCGAAATTACTTTGAAAAATAAACTATATTCGTGTTTTCTAGCATATTGAACTTGATATTTTACCCTGATAACATGACAATATGAGAAAGTCTCCAATGAGGGAAAAAACTTCAGGGGAATCCGAAAAGCTCAGCTTATCAAAACATAAGAGTTCATAGCTTCTTCTCCGTCAATTACTTTCTTCATAAATAACATAGAGGAATTTAAGATTTCTTAGAAACTCTCAGACATTACTTATGACTATATTTTTCTAACTGACACGCTATCGAATACTTAGACAGTTTAAAGAGTAAATGATGGAACATTAAAAACATGTGATGTTACGGACCTTCTGCTTAATATTTGCTTAAACGCAGGCATCTTAATATAATAGCTCCAAAAAAGGATTATTAAGGGTACTGATATCTAGCTTACAGGTAACATGTAGGAAAAAGCAGAGCTAAAATACCTCAATAAATTTCTCAAACTTCTTCGAAGCAGGGAAAGTCTTAACACCAAGCGTCTTGCTAGCAAACGACAATGCTATCTTGAGAATAGTCTCTGACGCACCAGGTGGAGTTCCGTCTTCGATAATTATGCCATCTTTGCATGAAACTCCAGGAAGTGATCTGAAATCGATGACTGAGGTAATGGCTGGTCCGGGACATTCTTCAGTGAAATCATCAAAATCACCCGTTTCCAATCCAATCGAATTCACCTCTTCGTTGCCATGGTAAGAAAACCCAAGAGCGTCACCATTCCCTGTAAATCTTGAACCAACCTTCTCTGATATTTCTAGCCCCCGTTCTTTTGATTTCAGCAATATTTTGGTAGATCCAATGGAGCCTGCTCCAAGAATAACGTAGCTTGCACGGACAACTTGTTCCGCTTGGTTGAAGCCTTTATGATCAACTTGACGTTTATAAAAGACTTTCCAGAGTGAGGCATACGGGTCCCTTTCAACTGATACTACAGACACCTAAACCCAGAAAGAACAAAGTCTTTTACAGGAGTCTATTACAAGAGGAAAACAAGTTAATCATCTAAAGATGAGGCACAAAATTCACTACAAAGAAGGCTAAAGAATGTTTACAAAAAGGGGACAATACAGCTATATATATCATTAAGAAATTACTTTGAATATCAGGCAGTACTCTTTTTAGAAAGTGGGAGTGATGAGGGAGGCGAGAAGCAACCAAAATACAATCACAAGTACCAAAAAGCATTAACATATCACACAACAGCTATGCCAATATTCAAGAAGACAAAATTTCAAATTGAAATTGTCAAACATTTTTACAACCCTCTGCAGTTTGCAGTGTTGAATATCTTACAGTGTTTGCAGTGTTTAACATTCAAAGGCTGATAAATCACAAACACATATCAATGTTTGAAAACGTTCTGATAAAAATCTTATCAAACCAAAAATATATAAACACCATTTGTGTGTTGTCTTTAGTTAATGCCAGAAGCAATAATGTTATGTATATTTTGACAAAGAATTTCTACATGAATTGGAAAAGTATTGGAAAACTAGCTATTAAAACAGGTTGATAAGGGGAAAACAAAGTTACCTCAGTGAAAATCTCAGCACCATGTGCCCTGGCATCTGGCAAGTAATTCATATTCAGTGTGTTCTTTGCACCAGTATTGCACCCACTGCAGCAGTTTCCACAGCCGTTGCAAGCTGGCTGGTTGAACCTGTGCTGCCTTGTATTTGATTTTTCTTTTTCAAAGTTAACGAATCTGAACACAAAAACAAGGAAACGTTTAATTTTGGAAAGATAAATTGCATAACTGGATTTTAAAATAGACAATAAAAAGTCATGCAGTACTATCTTGACTTGCAAAGCTTGATAGTCTATGTGATAGCTCTGAGTTTCAACAGACAATTCAAAATTATCTTCCAATTCGATTTTTCTATGATGCAGGCTAAAATGGCTAAATACTGTAGATGTGTTGTCCGGTGATTTAACTAAAAGTGGAGCTTAACAGCTACAACGCAAAAATGTCTGGTTTCACCATTCAAGTTTCAAGTTAAATGAACCTGAACATACAGTGGTGCCTTTCTGAAAATCTTTCCAATATCTTCAATGTCAACAAGTCCAAGACTTTTAGCTGCTTTCTCCATTGCCTCAAACTTCTTTAGCTTTGGCAGACTATCAGGGTATTCAGTTGGCAACAGCATCTCATTTACATGTTTACGGTCAATATCTATCATGCCTTTCATATCATTTTTTATCTCCAGTGGCCACCTTTCATCCTCAAAAACCCTTGGATCAGCATCCAATGCAACATTTGCATTAATCAATGATGTCCCACCAAGACCACAACCCTGAACTACAGTAATATCCTTGCTGACAACCACCTCAAACAAATCTGTTGGATCACCTAGAAACAAAAAAACCAAATCACTCAGGGAAGTTGGAAAAACGTGTGCATCAAAATGCTCCTTTCAAAAAGTCCTCTCTTTGAAAAAGTGTCCCTTACCCTAAAGCAGTGCCCCTTCTACCTGTGCCTGTCCAGCTTTGAAAGTCTTCCAGCCACCTTGAATTTAGTAAATGATTCTAACAAATACATGAAAATTGTAGCAGCAATCTTTATAGGGAAAACGCCTCAAAAGCAATATTATTGGTAATAGTTGCCAGATAAAGCCATTTTCAGTGGACGCTCTAGATCCCAGGAAGTCTTAAGTAAGGGACAGGGTAGAGTTGATGACACCTGCTGAAAAAAAAAGATTACAAGGTTTTAAAAAAGCTTGTCCAATTTTCTCAGGCCACACCCTTGTTATCAAATCACGTTAACAACAAAAAGAGTGCACTGGAGCATTCTGGATATGTATACCGTAAATCCTCAAATTAGCCCTCAAAATAGGCTTATTTATTTTTGTATATTTTTGGATGGGGGCTAATACGAGGGGGGCTTATAAAATTATTGTAGACAATAAGAAGACATTATCAAAAGACCTTATTTATTTTAGTAGGAATTTCTTTATGAGCATTTAATTAATTACTACCAAAAGTACGAATTTGTCATGGTAATTCAATAAAACACCATGGGCAACCTCAGATGGCAAAAACCGTCAAATTGAGGAGTCCAATTCGAGAATATACAATAGCAGTGGGGGCTTATTGGAGGGGAGGGCTTTTTCAAGGGAGGGGGGGCAATTCAAGGATTTACGGTATATGTACAATTAGAGATGTTGAGCCAGGTGTGGGCAAAGGGCAAATGACCTCCAACTTTTGAAAAAATCATTTTACTAGAAGTAACCTCTTTTAAAAAGTGTCCCTTTATTTGTGATGTGGTGCCCCTTCCTGTCTGTGCCCCTCCAACTTTGAAATGCTTCTTATATCTCTGTGTACATTGGAAGAGCCTTGAAATGCTTCCAAACAAGAAGAAACTTCCAAACAACAAGAATAAGTTACTTTTGAATACCCAAACCACATTTAATGCTCTGAATAATTAGCATTGCATGAAATAAATTAAGCTATACTAGACTTTAGACCTATGCTTAGATTGGCTAGAAGGGCAGTGAAAAATTTATAATTTCCAAATGAAATCTTAGCATGAAAACTTGACAAAGTCAAAATATCAAGCAAAAGGTAATTACCTATGACATGTGGTTTTCCTTCATGATTGATTTGAAAGTGTTTTCTTGCTTCATTGAATGTTTCTGGAAAATCTCCAGGTAGCCATTCTCGCCCTCGTTCCAAGACACAAACTCTTTGTCCAGCACGTGCACAACGGCTTGCTGCAATGGAAGCACCATACCCGGACCCCACAACTATGACATCATAAAGTGAGTCAATTTCACTGTGTATTGAGGAGATGCGTGGAAATGCAGTCTAAAGAAAACAATTTGACAATGATAAAAAACTGAAAACTGTCAAGTTGCTCAATTTCTTATGAGGAAGCATGTTAAGATTAGCACTTATCATTTGCCAATGCCATAATAAGAACTATAAAACAAACATATTTCTAAATTACACCTAAGGCCACCTATTAAAGTTTAAGGGGGCAAATTATGGACTAAAAAGATTTTCAAGACAAAGTGTCTTGGGTATTAAAAAAGAAGAACAGGCAATATATCCTTTGTTAATAAAATTCTAAATGCATCCTTGGGGCAGCATTGTACAATTTTTAGGCATAATTTTATGTGTTATTAATTGCTTTTTTGAACTGAAAACCTTGAGGCACCCCCTGAACCTTGAAGCCCTAGGGCAGTTGCCCCTATCTTTTGGTGGCATTCTTTGTGAGTTTGTAGTTTTGGGCTTTTGTTAAAGCAGATTGCACTTAAAAAATCTAGATCATCACCCAACAAAGTCACCCTTTCCCCCAACACTCCTTTTGCTCATTTTGTATAGCATCTAAGCATTCAAGGGTACTTTTTGGCTATGCAGTTGGCAAAAAAGGACAGATTGGTAAGGTGCAAAAAGGGCATTTTACCTTGAGCTTTTAAAAAGTGAGGAGCACATGCCCCCTGTGCCAAGAAAACAGGGCAAAGCGACAGCAAAATAACAAGAAGTTGCTTAAGTTTACAAGGGTAAAGGGGCAACTGCCCCCTGTGCCCCAATGATCTTGCGTCTTTGTTCACTTTCTCAACAACAACAAAAGCAGACATTTATGGCTAATCAAGGAAAAATATGGTTGTCTATGAATAGTTTCCCAGCATTAATAAGCGTTTCAAAGGGGCCTAAAAAGAAAACTTATAGTCTTAATCTCCGGAAGACTCCCAATTCAATTGTTACGGCTACAGTGTAAATAATTTATGCATAACTATGAGGCTCTATAAGGGGTGTTTGAAATATGAAATGATTGAGATCTTTAGAATGCAAATATAAATATTTAGGTTTTTAAGTCTTGAAATATGAAATAACTTTGGTTCCCAGTATGAAATATGAAACAACAAAATAACTGAATACCTCTTTAAATGTTGTGTTAGAATTATATACTTGATAACAGCATTGACTTTTTATACATTCTAAAAAGTTACCTAACAAGTTACTGTAATACCTTAACTACACCCTACATTACATACACTACAAAGACAATACCCTGGGGAGCATTAACTTTGTCTACCCCAGGGCCATAACATAGAGAGGAAAAAATGCACGTTTGTAATTACAAATACTTGAAGATATTTTATCTCAAGCATCGAGACTATTGATCTCAATCATTGACTCAAGTGACTATTGATCTGTAGACCTGTTAAGATACCAACCATATTAAGCAGGGTTGTTCCTTTAATCTTTTCAATCTTTCTAGGGGTTTAAAAAGGCTTTTCATACTTTACGTATAGGAAAAATACCAATAGCATAAAATCTAACGCAAATACTTTTTGCTTATATTATCTCATCGAAATAGACGAGAACATCAAATAATATCATAAACATGTTTTTATCTATTGCTTGTCCCACATATACTTACTAGGAATTGTTCCTAAGACCACTAAACCACTGTTTTGTAAGCCATTTAAGATGCAGGATTGATTTGCTGATATTAATATTCAGAAAGTTATTGTTCGTTCTTCAATTCTTTTATCTAAAGCGAACATGTTCACCGAAAAGTTATTCTTATCTTGAAAATTTAGTTTCTGACCATACCTTTGAATTCAGTATGGCGCCAATAGGTAATGTTAAAAGTGATTATAAGTTACGCAAAAAGATCAAATAATAAGGCAATATTATGAAAAGCCACAAACACGCAAGCGCAAAGGGAATTTGGTCAACTCCAACTGTTTTATTTTCAAACTCGTTGGAAGTTTAAATCATAGAAATAAAGGCCACCACTGATCATTTTAAGCCTTGCAAACATTTTGGTAATTGACCAGAAGTCGCTTTACTGAAAGCATGAAAAATGCACGGTCAGCAAAATTGCGACATTCGAATTTTTCAAATCAAATCAAATCTCATCAAAAAAGCTTGTAACGTGGACATGACTTCCGGTCTTCTGTCAGAAGGTTCCCAAGGCTTAATGATTTAAACCTTAAACATTTCGGTAAGGCTGGTTGGTAAATATATACTCTTTAGAATCATGTAGTCAATCTGCAGCATTTATTACGATTTCTTCTTGACAACATCGTAAGAGTTCATTTCACTTAGCTTTAGCTTCGCATTGACATTATTTTGCATTATTTCTTTTTATTGAATGCACCCAAGACTGTAAGTGGCTAGAAATAACAGTATGACTGTAGTATGAAAAATCCATTAAACAACTGAATTTACTGGTTGTTAGGAATAAAATATGAAATAATTGCAAGATATCATGAAATATGAAATAATGTCATCCCCCCTTATAGGGCCTCGACTATAGAAGTGAATTCATCCCGTGAGGATGTGTGCAACTCATGACACAAACTGTGCAGTTTTGGAAGCTCCTATGTCTGGTACTTCTCTAGCACAGGAGCGGTTATTGGGCTTCCAACACTACATGGTCCTTAAGTTCACTAAAAACGCGTGGACTGCGATCGAAGGATCAAAGATGACAGACTCTCCAAACTTCAACTTCAACTTCAACATTTCATTATCAGTATATTTTAAAAAATTATAAGTGATACGATAGTGCTAACATAAACGATTAGAAGATTTTAAAAGCATATTTTACATTAAATTGTCAGCAAGGAAAAATTAAATACTGAAGGACACGGTATTCAAACAAACTTTACCAACAACAAGCATCTGCAGATACCCATTCAACAAAGAAATTTCAAGAGTTTTGTAAACAAGTCATGAAACAAGAGGTGTAAGGGCTATAGAATCGCTTAGTTTCCCGCGTAAACAAGTTGCTGAACAGGAGCGACGTTGTTATCATAAAAGTTTATACCATGATTGACAGTAAATATCGGATTTCACGGGATTTAGTCCTAACTTTCAAGCCCAGAGATGATTGATTTTGTGAAAATTCGTCAACATCTGACAATAGCCATTTCAGTTTGACCAAACCAGCAGTTTTCAAGTTTTAACCCCTCCGTTAAATGCAAGCCAGTTTGACTGAACGTATAAGTAAAGTGTAAATTATATTTATCTGAGATAAAATGTATGGAATTAAATAAGTTTTTACATATATTATATACGACCAATATCTACGACCAATCCCCGCAAGTTTAAACACTGTTAAGTAAAAGAAAAAAAACTCACATTATTTGCTGAATTTTTTCCTTTCGAACCCATGCTCATTCTAAAACTCTGGCATCGCTCAAATGCGGATGTCTTTCACGATACGGAATACTCACACTTCTTGGGACAGGAGCGTTGATAACCTGACAACAACCATACATTGTTTTCCTGATAATACAGTACATGTCGTCATGGCAATATAAGCAATAATGTAAACCACCTTCCATTGTACAAGGACAACAACGTCAAAAATAATTAAACAGGTGGGTTAAAGATTGTTCACGAAGCACTTAAAAGTTACAAAGATTTCTTTGTCATCAATACACACTATAAAAATACTTTTGTTTATTGCTGAACGTCAATAATCTATTAAATCAGTGGTGAGGAATCAAGGGGGTCAGGGAGGTCACTGACCCGGGGGCCCTTTGCTATAGGGGCCCATAAAAATAATTCAATTGAAAAAAATTGTAAGTGATAATCCAACAATTCCATTAGTAGAGACAATAGTGATAAAGTCTATGAATGAAATAAGGTAGAAGCAGTTTGAGACCCTGTTTACACGAGACCGGTTCCACAAAGATCTGTATCCACTTGAGTTCACCATGGGCTCCGACACAGGTTGGAAAGTGGAGGGGCCAAAAGAAATATTACAATCATAACAAAAGTTTTTAAAAAAAGCTCTATTGCTTTGCAAAATGTGAGGGGGCAATGGCCCCCCGGCCCCCCCTTCGTCGGAGACCCTGTTCACTTCCTCCTGTTTAGACGGGACCGTCTCCAAAAAAGTTCACTTACGCTTTCTGTTCACACGAGACCTGAACTCAAGATCGTTTGTGAAAAAAGCTCAAAACACTCAAGTTGAAGGCCCCTATTACCGTGACAACAAACGTGAAAAGGTGCCAAATTCACTTCGCTTTCGCTTTATTTCTAAAGTTTCTCCACAAGGTTTCTGTTCTCCCATGCCTCGTCCAGAAGGCTCTTCTCTTCTATTTCTTTTCAATTCTCAGCTTGTGCAAAACGATCATGTCATTTGGAGCTCTGCTCTGCTAACGCAAACAACCTGTCTTGTCGAGATCGATGAACCTTTGACATTAGGGTTGCGAATAAGAAACCACAAAAGATCCAGTTTCGAGTGTTTACACGAGACCAAATGAGACCGGCTCCAAATAAGTACGCTTTCGAGCCCTTTCGTAGGTGAACTCAAATGTGAGTACGGCTAGGTGATCTCAAATTAGTACGGTAAGGCAGGTCTCGTGTAAACAGAACGCCCAAGTGAACTATAAATGGATACGGATCTTTTTGGAACCGATCCTGTGTAAACAGGGTCTGAGTCTTTGACTGCCTGAGTGTTCAATATATTTTTGTTGAGAATTTTTCATCTTTGCGGTTGAAAAACTTGAAAAGCTTCTGAATGAAACCAAAAAATGTTATTGCAACAGGGCAACATACAGCAATATGTATGTCATATAGATTTACACTATGGCATGCGCATCTATTTGCAACAGTGTGTCGGTTGTGATTAAATTTAGTTAACGAATTAAACATTTTCTATTTTCTAAGACTTTCAAAATTTCTAAGAAATTTCTATTTTTATGCATTATGGTGTTAAGATATCATTTATGCTCAAATTATATCAAACAGCCAACAGAAGTAACAAATAGCCACTAGACAATGGCGTAGATAGGAATATTCGTAGGAGGGTGAGCAACTTAGATTTTCCGACAAAAATCTAACAAGCATTTATATTTTTTCATAATTTTTAACATAACATGACGACTTCGGAACTGGAATAAATAAGCTAGATTCTTTGGTTATGTTGCGTGTTAATGTCACATGTTTGTTTGTCGCTTTCCGGGAAATTTGCGTCACTGTCATCTTGTTATGTGATGTTTCACAGTGTTCCTTCGTTTGCTATCTATTAGGGGCTTTGGCTCGTTGGCCTAGCCTATTGGTTTGATTACAAAGACACCGTCTTAAGAAGAACCTATAATTGTTACATACGCCACTGCCATCAAAACAGTTTAGCCACCATAGCAATATTAGCAACCAAAATAGCCACCATCGCAATTTTCGAGAGCAATTTAAGCAATCATCAATTTTGAAAATTCCAGGGGGAGCATTCCCCGTACCCCTTAGAAGCGTCTGCCTGTCCTGACCCGGGGCCCATAAATCCTCACTGCGGCCCTGTATAAAATAATTTAATTTGGGCTGTGAAGCAGTTGTGGCGCAAGCAACTGAAGAGTTGGAGGACAATGGGCGTGGCTGGTGAGATCACGCCCCTTTTGTCTCATTTCAGTGATTTACACCACCGGGTGAAATTTCCTTAGGCGAAAAATATGATCTAGAGCATTTTAATCAATTTCTAGAAGAAATATGTGGACCATCTTTGGACAAAAATAGGGGGTCATTATTCTCCATACCTCCCTTAGCGCCGCCACTGCTAATTTTCGTTCCTTATTAAATCTAAAAAGTTTGCAGCTACCACCTAAAGACTTATTCTCGTTCAGTTGTTGTAACCTTAAAAGACCTTTTTCAATGCTTGTACTGAACAGAGATATCAGTATCACACAAACCCTAAAACACGTCATTGGCAGGAAATCATAATCTTGCTGATTTCCTAAAAATCTTTGTCGTTGAATAGAAAAACTAGCTCCAGATGCTATAAACCGTTTTTTCAAGATGCACACATAAGTAAGTCATAAACGCACACTAACTGGCGATGATATCTTAAAGTTGAAGTTGTATACTGAGTCCATTTTATTTTAAAATAGCATGACAGAATAGCGATTGATTTTCCTCCGCATGTAATGAGGCTTCCTGTTCTAAAGTTTCTTAGTTCTTTCTTATGGTCCATTAGTTACTCAATTCTTTTAAAGCAATTTTCTAATAAAAAAATAGTGCATTACACAAGGCTGGGATTGGGCATTCGCTTTTCGTTGAAATACATTTTTCTAATTCTGATGCTTCAATTTTAAATGCTTCCATTGGTATTTTATGCTGCACTTTATGAAAATGCACTTTTTGCAAATCCGCACTTTCTGCAATTACAGATCCAAAATATTAAATTGTAACTCCAAAAAGTGAGTAAGTTCCACGCGTATTTTGGGCCCTGAAATATACTGTCGACCAGTGATTCTTTTAATTTATGCAACCATCAAGTTTGCCGAGTAAGCACCAAAAGTGCCAAATCTGCCGAGTAAAAAACCAATTCATAACTCTTGAGGGGAGTCACAATCAGGGAAGGATTTAAGCAACAATGATGGGGGGTGTTAGACACTAAATGGATTTTGGTGCCACACCCTTAAGGTCACTGGAAAATGATGGAAACATCAATTTTCAAAATTCAGCTTTTAACTTTAAGGTAAAGAAGAAGAAAAAAATAAATAATATATATATAATTTTGGCGTTGTTTTGTTACTATTGGCTACCAAAAAATGATTTTTCCCAAATGGAAGCAAAATTTAACGAGGAAACACAGAAATATTAGGGGTTGTCACACCCCCCTACACCCTCCGTTAAATCCGTCCCTGTAGACAATCGCCGACACTCTTACGATAGCAACCAGGCTTTAAAAAGAAGATAAAAAGGTATCAGTTCTTTGACTGGTATACTATAGCTAGGCGTTGCACCAATTTTTTCCCGCCTTAATTCAATAACATATTAGTTCCTCACCCTGTATTCCGCATGACCTTCTTTTTGCAAAACTTCATGCTTATGGTTTTGATGAAAGTTCTCTAGTCCTTATTTACTCCTATTTAAAAAGGCGCTTTCAAGCAGTTCGAATAAATGATACTGACAGTGATTTTCAATCTGTTTTATCAGGGGTACCGCAAGGATCAGTCCTTGGCCCTATTCTTTTCAATTTCTACATCAATGACCTGTTTTATTTCATTAAAAAGGCGTTTCTTGTGAATAACGCAGATGACAACACTTAAACACATTTTTCAAAAGATCTGCCTCAATTAATTTACGTCTCGGAAAAAGAAGCAAGCATCGCCCTTGCCTGGCTCAATCAGAATAAAATGATTGCCAAGACAGAAAAATTTCATGCTCTTCTCGTCAGAAAGGATAAAAAAAAGTACCATTGGACATAGCATTTCTATTCAAGGGAAAACTATAAATTCTGAAGCTTCAGTAAAGTTGCTTGGCGTAACTATAGATCACAAACTTAATTTTGACATTCATATATCCGAACTTTGTAAAAAGGGAGCAACCCAGCTAAATGTGCTCAAAAGACTTAAATTTTTTATTGGCTTTGATGAGAAAAAGGTATTGGTCCAAAACTTTGTTTTCTCTAACTTTAACTACTGCCCTTTAGTGTGGTTCTTCTCCTCTGCTAGATCTATGCTTCTATGGAGAAGATCGAAAAAATACAGGAATAAGCCCTACGATTCCTTTACGATGACGATGATTCATCTTATAATAGAGATCTGCTTTGCAAATCACAAAAATGCACAAATGAACCTCTGTATTGAAATTTTCAAAACTGTAAAAAGGTTAAATCCTGAATTCATGCAAAATATTTTCGAACAAAGAACCTCTGATCGATCCTCAAGACTTGCAGCACTACAGGCCCAACCAAACAACTTTCGGTACAAACAGCCTCAGGTCTCTCGGACCACAAATTTGGAATGGCTTACCACAGGAAAAAAAATCTGCAGAAAATCTGATCCAATTCAAAAGATTAATTAAAAACTGGGACAGACGCAGGTTTGAACAGGGGGGGGGGGGCCAAAACGAATGAAAAGGGCACGAATATTTTTTCCCGAAACATTAGTAAGTTCCAAAATATGAACTGAATTTCCAGTCCCTATCTCTTTATAAACAAAGTTTCAGCCCTATTCGAATAATGATTTTAATTTTCCTACTTATATATTTAAACAATTTAGTCCCCCTTGGTATTCGCACCCTCTCATCCCCACTTAAACACAAATTTGTTCGCCTCCATGGAATATTTTTCTAAAAGCTACAAATTTTATGGTTAAGTAAGTCATCTTCACACAATCGGCTGAAGGTGCCGGCACATTCTTCACTGCCATAGCAAATTCAATTTGTAACATTGATTAGGTTTATCCCATCAACCTTATGAACGAAACAAATTTTTATCTCTCCTTAAAGTTGATCTCGGGCGGCTCAGTCACTTGGTCAAACGTATAACATGTGAGTTCCCAAAATTTAAAAAAAGCTAGAATTCTGGGACATAGAATCTCGAAAATTGGGTTGCATTCTTAATCAGTCAGAGGAAGCACAAAAGAGGCAGGAATTTACTGATATGATGTTGCATGTAATTTTTAAGTAGATCAATGGCATATTGAAGTACAATAAATTTTGCAATACGTCTAGTCTTGTATATTGTTCTAATCCTAGATAAGAAATTTAAGTCTTTGTTTAAGTCTTTGTTAGCATGTACTCGTTGCAGGGACACAACTTTTTCATTTCTTTATAGAAAACATTGAACACAATGTTGTGAAGCAAGCAATATGTCGCAGCTTTAGTTTTACAGATGTCTGATTTTGTTGATATATATGTCAAGAACCATAAGGGATTGTTGTTAAAATCAAATTTAGTGAACTCTGCTTTTTGACTTGCCTAGACATTTGTTTAAGAAAAAGAATGGCTCTAACATGCTCAGTGAAAAGCTGAGTTCAATAAATTTGATTTTAACAAAAATTCCTGAATATTCTCAGTGAGAAGATTTACACAATTTTAGCAAAGGCACAGAATAGGGTACATTTACTCAACCCAGAATAAGAGAATAAGGGGTCCAGTTTTTGCTTTCAAGAACACACACGATATACATTGGACCAACTGACTGTGCCCACCGGGGACTTGATCGGACCTTTCACTAATGATTTTGTTGCAGAAGAAATACTATGGAAAATTTCTCGCGAAACTGGCAGTCTCCTTCGCAGTTGATATTGTTCATCACAGGAGCTTGCGCTTCTTGCATCGAGACCAAGTAAAAAAATTAAAGGAATTTTTAGGGAATGGTCCTCCAACAACGTCCAGAGTTATTAAGGCAGAATATCTGGCAGTGAAAAAATACACGCAATATATTTTTCGAAAAGGGGCACTTGTTTATACTTTTCGCAAACAGGGTGCCCCCGTGCCCCCGTGCCCCCCCTGGCTCCGGCGGCCCTGAGTACATGCAACGTATGCAAAACTTAATGTTTTTATTGTAAATTTGTATTTAAAAACTATTAAAAATTGATAATTCAATTTGTATATTTTGTAAATAATCGAATTAGACAAGTTACGGTTGTGTAGCTTAAAATTATATATATTCGATTAAGAATAAGATTACAAGTACAATTACAACAAAATCTTTCACAAGCATCTTGCCACACTAATTAATCGTCGAAAACCTAAACATACATAATATTAACAAATCTTTACCTAATCGCTCTTAACCATGAATCTAACTAACTCTGTAAAATAACGCGCTCAAAATATAACCTAAAAAAGAACTAATTGAAATACTACATAGCTAAGCATTTACAAAATAATAGTGATTACAAAAGATACTACTCCCAAGATTAATTAGATAAACTGAGTAAAGATACTAAAATCCCAAATGAAATAATTAATGAACATAAAGGTGCAATAAGATAACAAAAGGAATTATAAATTATCGAATGTGCAAAAGGTGCTAAATAACTAAGGTTACAAGTTGCAAAACAAACTAAATTCAAACTAGCACTATTACAATTTTTTCCGGGCAAAAGAAACAGTTTTTTTTACTTACCCTGTAACCTTCTTGCAACAATTGTAATGTATTAACATTCCTGTAGTAGCTGAGCTTTCAAAGTATTACATTAAAATATCAACTTTGAAACAGAAATGCATAAAAGCAGCATATAAAAGTACTTATCTTTTGACCACGCCAGCCACGTAGCTGCAGGAGGGGCACGGGGGGCTGTGCCCCACAAATGAAAATTTTGACAACAGCTTGCCCCCTCTGGCTACAGTTTTTCCAAATGATATTTTGAAAATTTGGCATATTCATAATTCCATGACCTTGATTTTGTCCAAATATATCTGTTTGTTATAGATCTGTTTTCTTGTTTCAAAGCCTGCCCCCCCCCCCTGAGGTATATTTCTTGCTCGAGTTTGCCCCCCCCCCCTAGCCGACAACTACAGCTACGAGGTTGGACCACGCTCTTAAAGAGTGAGACACATCCTTTTTCGTCAGCAAAAAAGCACTTCTTTACCCCTTCAAAAATTTATTTTGCTTCGCCCCTAATTGCAGGCCAAATCACTCTTACAAAAACAGCTGACAAATCACAAAATTATAAACAGCTACACAAACTTAAACTTCTTGGTTGCTGTTGTCTATACTTTTTTCAGTCTTTGGCTAGCCTTTCGTGTAAGAACAGAGGACATAAAATGTTCTTCACCTCCCTGAGAGGTATCCTTTGCTGTTTTATCTTATGAATATCAAACTGGGAAAGGTTGGATTACTTAATTTTCTCAAAATAAGGCAATATTAAATATAAAATTTGTTGACTTTCAATAAATCTAAGACGGGCCGGGAATTTATATGAAAATATAGAATATAAAAAAATCAAGGCAGTGACAAAATATGATAGGGGGGATGATTGTGATTCTGGAAATAATAATAGTAATAATGTGAATCAGCCCTTGTGCATTCTGTTAATTTTTAAAATGGCAGCCTTTGGAAGGTTAGTACGGGTTTCAAGAGCTCTAGTCAATGCAGATACAATTCGGAAAACAACGAAACAACGGACAGCTATAGAATGTTTAAAGACTTCAGGCCTTTCCATTCCACAATCAAAAAGATACTTCAGATCCTCTATGGCAGTTGCGAAGAAAACGTGAGATTTTCAGGCCTAAGGCCTAGTTAGTTAGACTAGTTCCTTGAAAAGATTTTTGCAAATACAGGATTGCTACAGGCATCATTCTGAGATCTTGCTTACTGAAGGCTTGTATTTGATTTTTTGATAGGTTTATACCGTTATTCTTTAGAAAGCATTTCTATTTCAAACTGGTTACGTAATAATACAGTGAGCTAGATAGGCAATAAACATTCAACGAATGAGGGAATAAACTCTATACGAAATAATTCTAATAAGCAACAATGAAAAGACTGAAAAATGTCAAGGACATTGTTACTAAGTGCCTGGCTATGACTGTGACCTTAGACTAATTATTGATTGAGACTAATTACCATAAAAACAAAGTATGTAACTTTTGGGTATACATTTCAGAGAAAAACATTAGTAACATCATTAGTGGTGATAAAAACAATATAGCATGAAAACATTTTTCATAATTCCTAAAAATAAAAACGAGAGGGACCCAACCAGATAAGAATAGTTTCCGTAAACCAAAATTTGCTCAAACTTTGAAAACTTTGTGCATGGAAATAAATTAGATCACCTGTCCCATGTGTATTTTACTCCTAGAAATGATAAAAATATCCTTCACATGTTTGCTGTTATTTAGCATATGTAGGTATATACAAAAACCAGCCTTGTGTGTACACAAGCAAAAAGTAATAACAACCTAGAAGATCTGCAACTCTGAGGGTCTTCAAATTCAAATTTCATTAAAAGCCTCAATTATTAAGTACATACAAGATAAGTTTTTTAGTTAAAAAAAAATCCTGTGCAGCTGATCCTGTAAAGAAGATCAGTTTAATAGACATTGCGCATCTGCAATTGAGCTGATACTTGATGTGATTCTTGCCTGGCTGCTCATTGTAGCCCCCTTTTAACATTCAGCAAGATAAAATAAAATGAACCCTCCAGCTTACATTACTTTAAAGTCAATCATAATGTTTCCTGGTTGAGGTAGTTACCTGAATTTTTGTAAAAAAATGAAAATAAAAAACAATAAAGATTTTGTGACACTTAAGTAGCTGTACATGTACAGATTTTAGTAATTCTTTGAATTCTTTGACAGGTGATGAGACAAGATTTATGGCAGGGTAAAGTGCTGTTAATATGAAATAGTGCAAATAATGTTTGATATATCAGCAAAATAATAGATAATGAGCAGTTGGAATTTACAATAAGTAGTTAGACAGCTTGTACCCTTAATTTTGACAATGCCTTTGCTGTTTTTGAGTAAGGTTTACATTTTGTCTTATTTTGTTGTTGTTTTTTAATTGATACCTTGAGGTTCTGTTGGATGTTTTTTGCAGATGTTAAATTTTATTTTGAACTATAACTATTACTATAACTGTGCTAAGGACTAAGAGCCTGTCACAGATCTTTGGAGTGAATTCACCCTGGACAGACCATGACAGATCACTCATGTCAAGCCAATCTCGAAATGATAGCAAGTGTAACATCCAGTTGATCGATAATGGATGTCAGAAAAAATATTTTTAGAAACAATCATTGTTTCAGGGCTTCAAAAGCCAAGTTGGATTAATCTTCACATAGAGAATAAAAAATTTTGGTTTTATTAGAAATTTTAGTTAGCCTAAACATTCCTTTGTCAGACTTTGGGGAAATATGTCTGATCATCATGCATCATGTATCATTTTTTCAAATATCAGTTTTTTGTTCTTTTATTTTCCCTGACAGCAAGATATTTTTAGTTAAACATTGAAGTTTTCATTTAACATGCATACTGCTATTTTTTCAGAGTGAGCATTACATTTATTGACCGGGATGGAGATAAAAATGTTGTCAAAGCAAATGTAGGGGATACATTACTTGATGTAGCTAAAGATAATGACATTGATCTAGAAGGTAACATGTTTCATGTATGCTGAATATACCCTTCAAATTTTGATTTTGAAGTTTTTTTGTATAGCATTCCAAATTTTAGAACAAATTATCTGTCCACATTTACCAATTTTTTCTTCTGTTCACATGGGAACACTTGCACTTTTTGTGTCAGTTTTCCAATGGGTATGTCCCTAATTCCATACAAACAATGCAAGCATTTAGCCAATTCAGCAATCATTTTGTTGTTCTGAAAAGTTTACCTGTTCACACGGGAACAAAATGAGTGCCTGCTATTTCACTATTTCACTATTTCACTTAAATCTACTATTTCACTTTTGAGATCATTCCACTTTTTAGAAGGGAACTATATGACTTGAAGTACCCCCATTTGAATGCAACTCCTAAGCATTCTACATTTTGGAACAGATCAATATGGATCGGCAGGCAATCATTCCTGTGTGAATGAGGCTTTAGAGAGCTGGTGACTCTTCTCACTTCTTAAGTGGAAATTCAGTCATGGCAGGGTCTAAAACTCCAGATCCTTTGAACTAGTGTAAGCCGCAACAAGGTCAAGTATAATTTCATGGAAGTTACAAAGCAATAATGTTTTAGCAATTAGCAATTAAAGACCTTGTTGCCTTGTTTGGTTTTGGTAGATACAAGTGTTGGTAAATGACAGTGGAATCAAATCTAGCAGAGATATGACAGCAGAGATACCTTGGGGACCACTATTGGCTAGAAAGGCTAAACCAAGTTCTATTGAGTAGAGCATTCACAGTTCAGTAGTATGAAAACTGACATATGTATGCAGCTAAAAATGGGCAAACCAACTGCCATCCTTAGAGCTTAAAAAAGAAACACTTATTGAAAGTTAACTTGTTGAATTTTCAGTGCGCTTGTGCTGGCCATGCCTTTTTTTATTATTTATCTTTAGTGAACAGAAGTTTAATGGCTCTTGAAAAAAATAGACATTGGATATTGAATAATAAACATGAAAATTATGTTTAAAAAGCTATTTATTTTTAAGCAAGTTGTCTGTATTAAATTTAATTTTTCTGACAAGGCAGATAGCTTGGCGTTTTAAAAGTATCTTTAGAAAACTTCTTAGAAGACAACAGAGACAACAGATCGGTTTTTATACCTCCAGATAAGAAAAAATCTTCTATGTATGGCAGAAAGTCTAGTCTTACAGTTTGTAGTTAGGTTCTAATGTTGCTACACTGATAAATTGAGACTGGGGGGTTAACCAGCCAGTCATTACAAACTAAGTTCAATGTGGGGAAAGGAATAAAATTGAAGGTAAGCCACCTCAAGATGCAAAAAGCAACCCAAATTTTAAAATGGGATGATTTTTTATTAACGGGAAGTTTTCATGGAATAATTTCTCTAGTCATTTGTTGATTCATTGCATTCTTTTATGTTTAAGGAGCTTGTGAAGGGACACTTGCTTGTTCAACTTGTCATCTTGTATTCCAACCAGAGCAATACGATAAAATTGATATAGATCCACCAACAGAAGAAGAGCTGGACATGCTTGATTTGGCTTATGGTTTAACTGACACGTGAGTTTTGATGCTTGAATTATAAACAGTATACTAATTAAAAATACTTTTTCCTGGACTGGTCAGATTTGTCATAAAAATAAAAATGTCTCAGATAAGAACTCCTTAAGGTAATAATGAAGACAACATTCTCAGTATGTGAATCTAATCATCATTTCTAAACTAGATTTGGGAAAAATCTTAAATTTGGAATTCTAGAAGAGGCTGACTTTCCAATATATTCTTTATATTCAAGTAACTTGATACCTTTATTGTGTTGAGAAAACATGATTAAAAAGACACATATATACATCATACACAATAAAAAGAACCAAGTTACCTAAATGTAGTTTGTTGTATAAGACACAGGATCTCCTCAGATCAGTGGCCCAAAATACCACATCGTTTTCCTGAATCTTATTCCAGGACAGGTACCATATTTTCAGAATTTTATTATGTAGCAGGTATCATTTTTTCAGAATTTTATGCAAAGAGAGGGAAGGAAAATGTTTTCTGGTAGGCACATCTACATCATTTTTCCCCAAGGAAGATCCTGTAATCTCTAATGGAAATAGTGAAAAAGTATTATATGGCATATCTTAAAATTTTATTCAATAGTAAAAAGTTTAACAAGATGAAAGTTTTTATTTTGTTGACTTTATTACGATATTTTGTTAATTTGTTCATAGACATGTTGGTTTTTCTGTAGATCAAGACTGGGTTGTCAAATTGAAGTAACAGAGCAAATGGATGGACTTATATTGACTGTACCTGTATCAGTTGATGTTAGAAGTTAGTTTGTGTTATTTTGTGATAAATTTCAAGTATTTGCAAGTGAAGGTTTTAAGCTTTGTCAAACATAGTGCTAGAATTTTATGCTGTTATATAATTGAAATCGGATAGCAATGTAGTTTTGTACATTTTGAGGGATTTTATTAAGGCCTTACATCTTCAAATCATTCTTATTGCAAGCTGTATTAAGTACAATAAGCCATCCGTTTTCCGTAAACATTGTCATGCAAAAGTAACAAGCTTTTAAGTTGCTTTGCAAAATAGTAAAGCACTTCCATTACGCGTTGGATAACTGTGATTGCTTTAGTATGAATAACATATATATTAATAGCAATCCACATACTAAAGTGGCTTAAGCCATCTGTCAATCAAATTTTGGCCAATCGATGAGCGTTTAGTGATATCACGCTTATTGATTGGTCAGTTGTTGATTGACAGCTGAGTTAGCCACCACATTATCTATCAGCTACCTTGAACATGTATCATAACGAGCACAAAATAGGATTAGAGACCAAAACGGTGTTAAAGGGCAGCGATATTTTTTATAGTTTATTGATGAAGGTAATAAAAATGAAAAGGCGGTGAATATATTTTTGTGGTCTTAGTTTGTTGCAAAAATGGTCCTGGTATGGCTGCTTGTCCAGAAAAGTTTCAATCAAAGTTCCGTAGGCTGAAAATGTAGGAAACTCTCACTAAATGCAAACAAAATCGAAATGGCATCTGGAAAGAGAATCTTCTTCGAATCGAAACTGATGACAGGATAACCTTAGTAGCCCAGATAAAGTATATTTTTTCCAAAAAAACCCAGCTGAAAAACGACCTGCCCAAGCCAAAGGCTACTATACATTTTGCAAAGAGTATATTGTCAAATTTGAACTATCACCTCATTACGATTAAATAACTTAGAACTGTCTGGGTCTATACACCATATCGTGTACAGCTCTGTCTTCACGGCATCAAGCACTATATAACAGACTGGTTAAAAGTAATTTCCATTACTTCTATTCATTTAGCTTGTTTCAGTAACAAAAACTTGCGCTTGGAGTCGTTTACAAGGATTATGAATCCCTCTTAGAGACACCTGCTCACTACCTACTGCCAGTAATAGTTTTCATATACCCAATTATAATCTCCAAGACAAATGACAAATATAATGAAAATACGTTTCACCAAATTGTGTCTTACCTTTGGAATTTTTATAACACAGAAATCGAAACTTAAGTATCTTTGTGAGCAGCTAAAAGAATAAAAACCAAGGGAAGAACTAAGAGAGAAATCAAAATCAACATAAGTGGATTCAGGCCTTTGCTACGCTCCACTCTCAAAGGGCACTGACGCTGATATCTTGTTCAGATGACATGTTATATAATGCTATATAGCATTATTTTCGAGCAACCACGAAGCAAAAATAACAACACATTAACCTTAACAGATTGTTTCAAACGACAGTTCTCGCACAAAGAACAGGAACTTTATACATGCAAAACTGAACCTATAACCCTTAGTACATTTAATTGCCAACAATACGGAAGAATGGTCAGTTCAAGAACTGACCCGATCAACTTTTAAGGCTTCTAAATAATTCATTTTCTGTGGCCTCTGATAAGCTGAAATGATTAATTTTCCTATCAAAATCTTAACATGCTACATAAGATGTTCAAATCGAGCTGGCCTAATCTTGTACTACAAACAAGATCTACAAAGTATAGACGTTTATCCAAGTCTGAATGCAAGAAGGGCATGAAAGTCGATGCGTGGAGGACATCCAGTGATCTTAGGTGCCCACATATTCATGTTATAACGTTATTGAACGTATTTGGTGGATACCGATGCGATAAAGCTGCAAACACTGTACATTATTGACATGAAAGAATGAGGAACATTCACAACGTAGAAAGGAACAGGAGGAATTTATTCTTCAAAGAGATCTAAGGAATATCAAATCGGACACAATTATCAACATAAGAATCTAAATCACAATTATATAAGCGTTATCTGTCAACTCATGCTCCTTTTATTTGAAACGTTGTTAGAGCAAGCTATTTCTGCATGCAGATGTTTTCTCAATATGAAGCAAGCAAGACCATCTAGTGCACAGCTTGCCGGTGTTCACGAATTCTAAACAGTCTTATCATAAGAACCAAGGCCACGTTTTCATATGCTAATTTATGTCTTGTCCTTGCACAAGTGAAATGATAACGATTTCAGCAGATCAGAAAGGAAAGGTGTGCATTCACCTGCTATATTCGCAGAAAGCTAGCAGTTACTAAGCGAAAACAACAACAAGTTCCCTCAACAGATGTTTTTCATGGACTTTTCTCATTCAATCAACGGGAATTTCGGAATATGAAAGTATATTATTACATGTTACAAGAAGCTACAAAAACATTTATTAATGCTGGGCCACGGCAAGTCATTTACCAGGATCCAAAGGATGAATTTCCTTCACAGAATTTAGCATGCTTTTCTGTAAGCTAGCTAGAATCACTAGCCATTTTTCGATAGGATTTTTTCAAGGAGAGTTACCTTTCAAGGACAATCTGTGACAGCTCAAACAGCTTTGGGAAAGTGGCTTCGAGTAGTACCAAAATGAATAGTGGTTTACGGCTTACCTGTGACGATGACCTGCTTTTGTCGAAAAGACTATCGACTTTGTCTATACAGGAACCCGAATACATCGCGCATGCAAGGAGGGATGGCACCAATATCTCTAGTAAAAGTGGCAGCAATCGTGAACGAAGCTCCAAATCAAGGAAAAGTGGGAAAATATTGAGCAGCAAAAAGAAGGGAAAGAGGTCAGAGAGCTGTCCACTATTAGATAAAAACCACGAGACAATTTCGTACAGGATTTATGGGAATCCAAACGGGGTGGGCTTTTTGATTGAGGCTAGAATGTTTAGATCAAAAGATGGACGACATGATAAAAGAAGAAGGCAAGCTGACACCAGAGAGGTTACTTATATTGAGTATGTAAACAAAGACGCTGCAAAGAAGTAGCTCAAGTATGATGCTTTTAGAAAATCGCAATTGTGCTTGCGTTTGTGCTTACGTTTTTCTGATTGGCCTATTTCATTCCACAACTGGGTATACATTTTTCATGGTGTTCTTTCGGACCCTGATTCTGACGTTTTATGCTCTGAGGATTGTCAGACAAAAAAGCTTTTACTTAATATGTTGTAAAATGTTTGCTTTTATCAAAGCCATTTTCAAGTTCTGCACCGCCAAAAAAATGGCAATTGTGGAAATAATAATCGCAATTGGGGAAATAATAATTTACGATTCCATAAATAATGAACTTAATTAAGAATTGATAGATAAGATGATACCTAAAAATTGGGTATTCCTGATGTGATTAAAAAAGTTCGTATTCGGAATAGTATAACCCCTCTTTCTCTAAATAGCTGGGCGACAGGTATAGGAAACATAACCATGATACATAATATCTTTTTACACATTGGACTCGTAAGATTTTTGAAATTATTGGAAATATTCACTAAATATTAAAGTTGTTTAGCAAACTGGTATCGACAACATGGATGTAAAGTATTTGTATTACAGTATTCCAGGCCTGACTGAGGTTAAGCGTTTTGTTCCATCTAAGGAAGTTTGAATTATCAACAATTTCAACAATGTTGTAAATTCTATCAATTCTTTTTGTAAAAATAAAGGTTCTGCTAACCAATAGCCAGATAGGAGGACATTATTTGATAGTTTTTGCCCCTTCAAATGTGCTATAATCGGTTATATCTCTTACAAACTGGCTAATATATAGCTGACGAAATTAAGTTTGTGTTGTTATTTTGGCTTGGTTATGAATTTTTGAACCAAGATCAATTTAAATTAATTTTATTGGATTGCATACATTTGGATGTCTTATTCAATTTTTGATAGTTTCAATTGTTTGATATTATTCTTTAATGCTTTTTAGACTTTATCGTCTCAGTTCAGAAATTCTAAAAATATTTGAAACGTTTACTTTAGCCATCGAGGAGTATCTTCACGAAAGTAACAATGAACGTTTTCAGCGATAAATCAAAAGATGTAAGCTGATAACAATTTTCTTTTTTTTAAATCGGCAAGGCTGATAATCAGTCGACATTGTTTTTGTATAAAGTGGCATAAAGCGAAGAGGAATTCAAGCTTGAATTTATGATAAGTAAAATGTACCCTTTAAATGAAAAAATCGGATACAGTCCATGTTCTGCATTTTGTAAAAATAAGTTTTGATAATACAATGATACCTCAAAAACGGTCACCTCCGTACAACGGCACCTCCAGATCTGCGACCAGTGGAGCAAGCCCTTGCCGAACTTATGGTCAAACTCTCATACAAAATCTTCACACAGCGACCACCTCCAATCAACGGTCGAGCAGGTAGCCTTTCCAAAGCAATGAAAATAAATTACAAAAAATTCGCTTATATTCAGAAAGTATGTATGTTTTCTAAAAAATCATCAGTTTTTCAATTTTCTGGCGAGGTCATCGATGTGGATTTTTTCAGGCACTGTGTAGCCCTTTCATGTCCCTTTGTTTGATGCATTACAAGTATTTCAAAAACTAATTCACCCCTTTTGAATCAAGTCATGAAAAACTAGGTCTTCGAGAATCGACAGAGTATCGCTAGAATTGAGGCTAAAAACTGCCAAAATTTGAGAATAACTTACCACTGATGGCCACTACTTAACCAAAAAATACAAATTTTTTTTCAATTTTTTTAATCTCAGTCTGAGATCTTTGTTCAATATTTACTTACTTTTTCCTCTTCTTCTAAAAGAGTTTGACTAGTTTAACATGTATTTCCTTGAGCATGCATTGAATTGGAAGTTTCAATGAAGAGAAAGAACACAGAAAATGTTACGTATACATGTAGTGTAATGATTCTGTTCAAATATTTAATTGACAGGCGTTTATGGTCCAGTAAATGGCAAATGCCTTGATGAATGTAAACAGGCATTTTCCTTTTTTCTAGAGCACCAATGTATGAGAAACGAGCTCTATGGAGTCCTTTGGAAGATCTTCTAAAAATTAAGAAAATTTTGCCCTTAGACTTGAATTGCTTTGTTTGAAAACTCTTGTAAACGGAAAGCCGTAGAAAGTTATAAAAAAAACTGCAACCTGCAAATTGTTAACAAATTTGCCGCTTGGAGAGTCGTTTTTGATGTCGCGTTATTTGTTTGCTATCTTTGTAAAATCGGTTTGAATGAGATCTAGTACCCTGTATTCATCGTAACCTGAACCACACTCTATTTTATAAGAACCAGTCAGACCTGTCAACCCTCCCGGTTTTGAATGCTTTCGCCCGCTCTCCCGGTTTTTAAAATTTTCTCTCGGTTTCAAAGATGTCTAGCAGAATGTCTAGGAAGATTCTTTACCGAATGTTCGATTGAACTGCGCATCTTATGCTTCAAAGATAGGTCCATTGTGTTTGTTTTTATTTACAGAGGTATAATTAAGATATAATGGTCACATTGACTTCCACATGACAACAATTTTTTGTTAGTGTTTGCTGATTAACAAAAAGCACTAAAAGTTATTATGAAGATACTTCTCATGATCACTTTTGTCATAAACTGTTTGCCGAGCACAACATTTTATCAGGTATAATTATTATCTTAACAAATTACTGCGATCTTCCTGTTTTTGACCAAATCTCCCTGTTTTTCTTTAGGAAAAATCTAAAATCTCCAGGTTTTGAAAATTTAAGGTTGACAGGTCTGAACCAATAAATTGACGTTCAGGCTGGTTGTTCTTAATTTTTTCCAAAACTTTGAGGCATGATTGTTCTGAATTTATTCTTTAATTATAAGGGTGCAAGCAGTGCAGTTGATGGCTATTGTGCTCAATGAGAGTTTTCTGGTTCCTTTTCCAGACAAATGTTAGCGACATCCTTAATTTGCCGACAAGTTTTGGTAATTCGCTGTCAAAGAACCCTTAGATAAAGAAACTACTGAGGTTCATGCTCTTACACGTTTTTTTATAAGAAACTTTTTTTAGGCCCAGCCCTCAGACTTTCTTAGCTATTTCCTATTTTCTAAAACTTTCTTAACGTAAAACTAGAAAGTTTTACGTTACTAAGCATGCGCAGTGATGGAGAAGATGAAATTCTATAAATTTGCTATATTTCTCGAAAAACCTCAACGTCATGCTGTATTCGTCGTTTCCTGTTCAGCACATTACTGTATTGTTGAAATATTTCACTCTTACACCACAATTTCCTTTGAAAATTTGAATATCTAAATTTTTTCAACTTTGTTCCAAAGATCCAGCCCTGAACTTTCTTAACTTTTTGAAGAACCGAGCACAACTTTCCTATAAAATACTTTCTTATAAAAAAACGTGTATACTATTTTGTACAATTGTTCTCATAAGAAATTTTAAATGATTCTTTGGTATATAAGAACTTTACAGTATCGTTGGGTGCTGCTTTTGAAGAAGAAGACAAATGAATGCTCATTTCTGAAAGAATTATAATACTAACTTTCAGATTGCAGTTTCTACAGGAGCAAAGATCAAGTGGAAGGAATGAACCTGCTATGCTGTCGAGAAAACATATCAACGGCCTAAGTAAGGTCGATGATTTGCAACGATGAAAAAAGGATTTCATAATGAGCTATATGTGTGGTCTAACTATTCAAAAAAACATAAAAAACAACCTGCAAATGTGCCCAGGAAACGCGGAAAAGCGTTAAATAATCTCGTCAGAAAATTTTAGCGTGAGGTTAAATAGCAGCTGCTTTAAGAACCGTCCGGACCGGAACGAAACATTTGCGCGCAAAAATAGGTCATATTTTATCAACATCTGCTTCAGTGTGTGACCAGGCTGTTGTGTTTACATGTTGGACATTGTTGCTGTCACAAAACGCGTCTTGAACGAGGGCTTAGAACTGTGTCATATTGTAATAATTGAGTTGGATTTAAGAAGGTGCGCCATGTGAAATCGATTAAATGTGAATAAACATGGTAATTTTTGTTGTCATCGCTAGCTGTTTTACAAAACAAGCCGTTCCTTTTGGTAAATGATTGTGAATAGATGTATTATGAAAAGTCGGTCCACAGACGAAACCACGAGTATCTTTCAGAATAAAAACGGCCATTTAGGCTCCGTTGTCCTATATCTAAACTCCCAAAGTCTTTCGAGTTGTCAGATATATTTATAACCAAGCATCTTGGCTAATCAGAGGATTAAGAGTCGATTCAAAGACTTTCAAGTTGAGTTGAGTCTCTCCACCGGGCTATGGAGCATGCGAACAGTGAAGCAAGTAAAGGGAGGAAAAATAGCAAGAAACCTCGATTAAGGGATTCTTCAAATACGGAGGACATTACTTTCGTTGATAAGAACCACGATGTCAAGTCTTATAGAATTCATGGTAACCCAAATGGGTACGGGTTCGCAGTAGAAGAGGTTGTTTGTAGTGATTTTTATATTGTAAATAAGGCCATATTCCTACTTCATGCCATCACCATGACATCCAACTACGGCATTCACAGCATCACCTAGCACATGACATTCCCTTCACCATTGATCACACGTTCACACATCTATGTCATGCTGATTTCTTCCCAAGCCTAGATCTTTCCTTCTCCATTGCATCATCATTACATCATCACAACACATCATTACTCAGCACATTTACTTTGTATATAAGTATGTTAATTTGTATGTAAGTCAGTCAGTCAAGTTCAGTTCAGATCAGAGTTATACAGCAATACACTGCCTCTCTCACTGGCTCCGTGTTCTCTGCACGTTAAATAAGATTCGTCGAAGCGAACACCAATGATGGAAAGTCACAAGATATGATTGGAACCATTGCAATTCTTGTCACATAATAGCGTTCCTATAATGGTGACCACGACGTGACCCGCAACTCCATCGTTGGTTAATCCATCTCTACTACAACATCAACTCTTCGATGGCATCAGGCACATCAAGTTTTTCCTCAACAAGGATTCGTCAACATTAACTCAGCTTCACACACACAACCCAGCTCATTTGGATTTATCGACAACCATCAGCACTCGACTCACCGTAGTGCTCTTCAACAAAAGCAACAAGCACTCGACTCACCGTAGTGCCCTCAAACACATCGCAGCACTCGACTCACCGTAGTGCCCTCAACGCATCGCAGCACTCGACTCACCGCAGTGCCTACACGCAACATCAACGCTCAATAGCTCCTCAACAAGCTGGTTCCTGGTCATCCAACGTAAAAACTTCGCACAAATCTCCCAAATCACAAACAGAAGAAAACACCGGCTACGTCTCGAACTCTCATCGAATTATAACGGTTGGACATTTAAATTTCGAACAATTAATATTTTATCGCAATTCACTCATACTTTAATCCATCTATTTACAATATTTAAATTTATTCCTAGTTATTTCCCTTACGTATCGAATGCTTCACAACCGCTTGCATTCTAAGGGGGGAGCTATTGTAGTGATTTTTATATTGTAAATAAGGCCATATTCCTACTTCATGCCATCACCATGACATCCAACTACGGCATTCACAGCATCACCTAGCACATGACATTCCCTTCACCATTGATCACACGTTCACACATCTATGTCATGCTGATTTCTTCCCAAGCCTAGATCTTTCCTTCTCCATTGCATCATCATTACATCATCACAACACATCATTACTCAGCACATTTACTTTGTATATAAGTATGTTAATTTGTATGTAAGTCAGTCAGTCAAGTTCAGTTCAGATCAGAGTTATACAGCAATACACTGCCTCTCTCACTGGCTCCGTGTTCTCTGCACGTTAAATAAGATTCGTCGAAGCGAACACCAATGATGGAAAGTCACAAGATATGATTGGAACCATTGCAATTCTTGTCACATAATAGCGTTCCTATATGTTTACAAAGCAGGCGAAAGGCGTTCAGATGCCGAACGCCATGATATCAATGCTTACAACACAGTAAATATTGAGACGGATGGACATCAGCGAATTAAGCACAAGAAAATTGAAGCGAAAAGAAAAGCAAAGTAATAGCAACGGAAGTAATAGGCCGATTATTTGAGAAAAGATTTGCAACTTAAAGACTCGAGTTGCGCACTTCAGTTTCCCGGTGATAAAGGTGGCTTTTCTTTCCGAGAGAAGATTAAAAGGATCTCGATACAATGGTACATTGTTTATCCGTAAAGAAAAAAGACTTTTTTACGATCAGTGGATTAATAACAGAGATAACACATGGTTTTAAGAAGCTAAAACAACCGAACCATAATTGGTAACGTCACCAAGGCCTAAATCTGCAAAGAATGGCGAGAAAGCGTGTCTACAGTTTATTTGGAATAAATTTTCAAATGGAATAGAAAATTTGAAGTAATTTATAAAAATATGAATCGCATAATTGATTTTGGACAGTTAAAGCATAGATGAACATCACTGGCTGTGCTATGTTAGATGGTTATGGATCGAATCTGCCAACTATTCATGGGCACTAATTGATTGATTGTCTTCAACAGATCGCCCAAAGGCTATCCTAACAAGACGGTCTGGGTACCTCTCGTCTTGACGATGACACAGAACGATGATTCGGCAAGGATGGAAGAAACAGGAGCAGTTTCACTCAGTGCCTCAGTGCATTGCATTGTTGATTGTCCAAAGCTTAAGAGAGACATGGTTTCTAGCGCAGCGGAAGATAAATTTCCCATCTATATTGAGATGAGCACATTAACACTCATCGAGATTAAAGAGGATTCAAGAAAAAAACAAGATTGTTGTTGTGAATTAATGAGTAGGATTTTATGACTAGCATTAATGTCAACCAACAATGAGCTTTTTCTTGCTTTGTAGAATTCACATAATGCATCGTTCTATCTTGCACCATCTTCAGTCACCTTAAATTTGAAAAATCATTGTAAATTACTGTTGTGTTATGTATTTTAAATTTAGATTCTTATAATAATTATCATAAAATATCTTTGACTTGTTCACTACGAAAGCAAATAGTATTGCTGATTGTCCTTGTTTCTACTTGCATTGCTATGAATGGTCTATTGAGTTGCAATCACAGATAGCTAATCACTGGTGTACGCGTTTGACCTAGCAAGGCTCTGTTGCGTAGGGTTGCGTGGGGCTGCGTGAGGTTGCATGGGGTTGCCTGGGGTTGCCTGGAGATTCTTTGGGTTGAACGGAAGGCAAGAGATAATATACAAAAGTATAAGATTTGGCAGCTTTTGAAGAAAGAGATGGCCGTTTCTGAATTTCTAAAATATTTCTGAGCAGAAAATATCTTGTTCTCAAGGATGCCTGTGGTGATAAATTGCACCCTTGTGTTCCCCTTCACCCCTTTTTCGAGTTACTGGCCTTCTATGAGTAATGAAAAACTTTTATTTAATAAGATAGGAGTTTGTTACTTAGAAAAATCAAAAACACAATGGGAGCGAGCAGGCCTACAATCTTTTGGTGGTATAAAACTTGAAAATGGCTTTGAAAAAAGCAAACATTTGAGTATACTAAAGCTTTTCGTCTGACACTCTTTAGAGTTTGAAACGTCTGAACATAGATCGAAAGCTGTACGCTAGGAAATATATATAGTTATCCAATTGTGGAGAAAAATAGACCAATCAGAAACGCGAGCACGTGACTGTTGAGGTTGCCCAGTTTACCCATGGAGTCCTAAGGTGAAAACGAACTCCTTTTGTCTACACAATAGCGGTTTTTTCGTGTATTTTCAAAGCCATTTATAGAATGTATTTATCAATCACGATAGGCCTCAATACGCAATTTTTGTGACTCGCTATTAAATATTAATCGCATGAAATACAGAGGAATATTGAATGGAAAGATAATAACGAAAATAGTTTTACTATTTCCGCACCAGTGCTGCCAAGGTAACGTCCTGCGTTAAATATAAATTTATTTAAAAGCTGAAATTCTGATTTGATATAACCGCAAAATTTGATAAAAGAAAAATCTTATATTCATTAACAGCTATCATGACTGGCTTTTGGTCAACTAAAGTAGACATGTTATAGACCAGAGGGTGGAAGGGGAGCACCACCACCCGAACGGAGAATTTATGAGACCAATCTATTCTGGTTCAGTTTTTTGCGTAGATTTCGAATTTGGGTGTTGATCAACGGTTTAAGGGGGCTTTCCCGAGATATGGGGGGTCTAAAGACAAATTTTGGGGTTAATTGCTACAAATTTGGCTATATCTATGATTGTTGGCTGATATTTGAAAGTGTTTTTCTATATTTAGAATTTAAGGGAGGTGTAAAAAATTAAATTTTTTCCAAAAGAAAACATTACTGTTACAATATATTTGAATACTATCAAGTCTACCCAAAAAATTATTCATCTTCATCCTTATCCTCAGACATATCAATGTCTCTTCTTATGTCTTCCACTTCTACAAGATCGTCAGCCTCCACTAGTAGTTTCGAACATCCTCTGGATTTTGCAAAAGAAATTCATTAAACAGAATTAGAAAAGTCACCTTTCCACACGTGGTGTACTTGAGCCTTCTTGCTCTATCATTGGTTAAGAGGCTTGTCTGCACATATGTGCAATGTAATTTGCAACGCTTGATGTATCTTAAAAGGCTGTTTTTGCATGGTGGCTGCAAAGAGAAGTCTGTGATTTTTGACCCCTTGAAAAATTTTTCGAAAAATTTTTCCGTTGAATATCATGAACAGACGATAATCTCTTTTCTCCAAACAACGCACACGTAAACCTTTCAATACCCCCAATTACATAATTTATAGGATTACTTGATGCCCCTAGCTTTGCTAAAGTTGTGACGAATGCTTTTGTGCCTTGCATAAGCTTCCAACTTTTTCTGAAAAATACCTACCTACCTACCTCCCTTTCTACCTTCCTCCCTATCTACTTACCTACCTACCTCCCTATCTCCCTTTCTACCTACCTAAATACCTAGCTACATACCCACCTATCTATCCATCTACCTACCTGCGTTCCTGGACATCGAGCAGCCCCTCTTCATGTACACACTCTTCGTACATGAAAATAACGAAATATAGTCATTTCCACTAAATGCATGCAAGCCAAGCGGGACTTCTTTTTGATAGGCCGATAATTCACAAGCAGCTAGAGCGAAGATTTTTCTATTTTTACCTGTCCCACTATCAATAAATATTTAGAAATGAGGTTCCTGCCTAGCAAGCAAGATAACAAGGATGTTATTATATTATATATCTCCAAAACAAGAACGCAAATCGTTTCTCGACCTTCGTTTTGTTGGAGAGCATGATGTAGAAGGAAGCAAACTTAAGCTAGTGATATTTATACAGCGATATCTATATATATTTTTTTCTTTGCGAGAAAAATTGATCACTCTGTTCCCTAAATGACAGCCTTGACGAACCCAGACTTCTTTAACCAACTCAAACAACCGCTCTTTATTCTGTCTTTTCCTCAGAAACGCAACGAAGTTAGGAGGAATCTTTATGTTTGGCGATTTGATGAAGAAATGGTTCTCTGCATTCTTGATGAACCAATCGGCATGTTCGAATGCAATATATACACAGTTGTATTGTGTCCATAATTCATTCAGCAACTTCGTTGCAAGCCTCCTGAAAGTGTCCGGTATTCTAACTGTAGATCGAATGGTGGCAACCAAATCAACAACAAAGCAAATTGCCTATCTCCTCTTTTCTGTTCTTCATAAGGCTGGTAACTGTGGTATTTATATGTGCCTCATACTTCTAAGTACCTGAGCTTCACGAGACAGCGAGGAAGGGGATACTATCACCGAACTCGGCTTCTAACCCCTTTTTAACTTAGTCTGATGTTCTCGTTAATGAAACAATACATTCCAGTTAAAGTCTTCATTGCGACGGATCGGTTCATGATTTGTTATATATGAACACACAGGAAAGAGTCAGCTTACACTGTTCTTCGCTTGTTTCAAGTACTTCGTTAGTGGGATCGTGGACAGCTGTAGAAGTAAGGGTAGTCGACTTCTTACTACAAAATACTGTGTTCTTATTATACCAGGAAAGCTTTACCCTCTCTTAATGCTGGAGCTTTTTGCAGAGTTCGGCATGATGAAAGTTTATCTAAGTTTCAATAGTTGCTTCTTCCCCTTATTAACATTGATAGGCCCTTGTTATTAGGCGCTTGCTTTCGTCACTGTTCTTTTTTAAGGAGATGCCTTTTTGCTTACTTTCTTCCCCTTTTGCGTTTTGTTTGCAAAGACAGATACGGCCTTCGTAAAGTTCAGGTAAAGCTGGCGATATCGTTAAAGGGCAAAGGATCTGATCTTCAATGACTAAATGAGTGCAATGAACAGCTCATCTTCTTTTTCTGTTTGCCATATATTCTAACTACTTTCATAGTTTACTCTTGCTTTAATCACAGAACATTGAAAATGATAATGAATTTGTAAGCAATGAAATTGCAGTTTCTAGGTCATTTGAAAGAAAATCCAAACCTTCAATGTTCTGTGTTTACACCTTCAATGGTCTTCAATGTTAACAGGTAATTATCGTTTAAGGCTGTGAAGTACATACAAGTTACATTCCTAGGTTATGACACAAAACCATGTGTTAAAGTACTTCTCATAAAGATTTGCTTTTGGGCCTCATTTCCTTTCTGATCCATAGCAATAAAGTTGTAGATATATGAAAATCTCCATATCAGTCATTACACATGTCTGAGAAAGCCACATTCCTGGTGAGTACAAACAGCCATTTCCCTATGTGATCATGCTACAGTACTCCATTCAGTTGCGAAAAATCAGTTTTATGTGGAATTTACAGTATTTTGTACTCCTGTTTCGTTTTCTATGGCCCCCTCACTTCCAAATGGGAGTCAACAAGCATAGATATCATCAAAAAACTGACCTGTCTATATTTTATTGACATTTATATTAGCCCTAAAATCGGACTTTAGACCCCCTATATCTCTGAAAAGCCCCCTAAAACGGGGGATCAACACCCAAATTCGGAATCTACACGAAAAACTGATCCAGAATAGATTGGTCTCATAAATTCTCCGCTCGGGTGGTGGTGGTCCCCTTCCACCCTCTGGTCTATTAAGCTAAATGTGCACTGTATATTTTTTCAGAATTACAAACGTGGCCAGTAAAAACTGGAAATACTTGAATTTCTTTATTTTTGATGATAAAGAGAATCGAGCTTAAGTTTTGTTTTTGTCAGCGATCGATAAAGAATTTGAGCAAAGCCTAGCCTAAGTTGAACTCGCTCAAGTAGAAAATCTCTCGTGTCGAAGAAGGTAGGTCCCAGACTGGGGCTCCTAGCTTTTACCTTTCTGCAAGCTTCTTTAACGCCTGCATCGATTTCACCTAGGCCAAGGTATACTCGAATTATTAGTCTCGTGCAAATTTAACCTGCATCCAGCCCTTTCTTTTTCGATCTAAAATCACTTCAAAATAAGTGGTTATTAACTTCTCCTGACTCAGCTTTTGACTTTCTTTTCATTTTGGGGCCCTGGGCACTATTACACATGCTTAATACAATAGCTTTAACGAAACTGTAAGAAATGGCCTGTTTCTAACGTATTCAACCATGTCTTTATTAAAAGAGATAGAGAAACGCCACACTACTTTTACTAGTTCTAAATTGTGACATCTTGTTGTAGTTTTGTGATATATTTCAAAAAGAGATCAATGCTGATGAAGTTAGAGACCATTGGTTGGGTGAGCTCACCTTTAACTATGTATTGAAATCCGTTAAGGAAAAACACAGGTAATTAGAAAAAGTTTAACTAAGATTCAAAAACATGACATTCGTCTGACTTCGTGTATGTTTGAAAGTTCTAGTCGAACCAGGGAGGAGCTCTTTCTGCCCATATGGACAGAGACGGCTGGTCAACAAAGCACTTTTGCTCCAGGGTTTTCTTTGAAGTTTGCAAGCATTAAGCCTTAGTAATAAGGTTAAGAAAAAACAAATGAAATACCTTTAGCAACAACTTTAACCTCGCAAAGTGCCAAAACTTTCTCTGTTCCAAGAAGTCTAATGTTTACATAACGCCCCCGGAGCTGTTTCATGCAGACAAATGTTGCTTTTTCGCCTGCATACATCGAAAGGTTTTCCCTGCATACTGGGTTTTGGTTACCGTTGTCTTGTAGGTTGGAGCCTTAAAGAAATAGCGAGATGGATCAGTCGAAGTGTATTAAATCGAAGATCAAATCAGGATTGAACCTGGTGAAGCACAAAGTGATAGTAAAACTGCTGTGGATAGTAAAACAAAGTGATGTGAAATAATTAATGATAAGGCTAGAAAACCTTTTTGCTTACTCCTTCTAAATAGCGTATTAGATCCTTGAGCCCCAATTCAAAAACGACTTTTTAGAGGACTGGGTTGAGCTTAGGCTTGACGCAGATTACGTGATATCTTTGCATCATACAAAGTGTAGTAGTTAGACAGCTCTTCTAAAAGGTATGCAAAATTGTGCAAAATTTGATTCAAGCATGTCAGCGTCGAGAAAGATACGGCGGAGGCCTTATTTTTGGCAAGGGTAGTAGACTCCAGATCCAAAAAGTGATCACTATATTATTTTTGCTGCAGCCAGTTAGCAATTTAAAATAAAAATTGGTAGAGAAAAGTGTAAAATTCCCCTAAAAGGGCTATTTTCCTGCAAGGAAGCACGTCGACCTTTAGAGCCAAATAAAACACAGCAATTCGAATTTTAAGTAAATTGAATTCCTCCTTATTGCAAAGTAAATAAAACTCCGAAGCAAAAGCAAATCCAGGTAGTTTACGTCACCACTCGCCCAGGCCTTTGTGAGGTGTTTGGTACTTGCATAAAAAAGAGTGAAGTACACATATTCGGGTATCAAATTACCCCTTTTAACTTCGATAAAAAACTAGAATGCATTCTATAATGTTTACGCCCCTTATTCTTGATCTATCAGCTGGTTAAGCTAAAATAGCAGGCTGGGTTTACCAGAATTTGAATTAATATATCATTGGTAGGCAAGGGCGATTGTAATTAGTGCTGTTGCTAATATGACATCCAGGAGGTCGTCCTTTTTATCCAGATTCGTTATGATTCGTTATAGGCCAATCATTTAAATGCCAGTGACTATTTGAGGCACTTCATTTGGCAAAGGAAGCAGGCCTGTTGTCCCCTATTTACCGTTATCCATTCTCTTTAAGAATCAAAATAAACCTGCAGAATGTAAAATTAAATTACCAATTCGTATTTGCAAGCCAGTCGTTCTAAATACACAGCAGCCTGCTTTATTGTATATCTTTACTTCAAAGACTAGCCTCTCTTTTCCTAGGTCAACACGCCACCAAGGGTTACTCTCGTAATTCGTCCAAGCACATGATTTTCCAAAAATATTATTGTCTGTATTCCCATCAACAGCATAGGAGCTTGATCCATATGTGCTACTGGGTGTTGATGATTGTGTCGTGTTTTGTTTCAATGCTACGTTCACGAATTTCTCTGCAACAAAACAGGAATTTTAAGAAATCTAGACAAGGGCAAGAAATCAGCGAAAAAATTAGTAACCCAATAAATTAAAAAAATTTCCTAAATTAAAAAAATTAAGAAAGTCTAACTCAAAGGGTGGGAAATTTTGCACAGAAAATAAGGAGAGAGACGACAAATTGAAACAGGAAACTACTTTCTACTTCATATCAAGGTTTTAAAGTTCAGAAGGCAACAATCTCATTTTCAAGAATATACAAATTTTAATACGCTTACCACCGCATATAATTTCGGCAAAGCGGGTCGCAGTTACAGCTGGGTAGCTAAAGTCTGAAACGTTCAACGAATGCTCAAAAACTGGCGAGCTTACGATCGCATTGATCTCTGATTGCGGTACATTGCTACCCAAGGAAGCAGTAAAGATCTTGACGTCATGAGATCTGAGCTCAGCAGCAGGGACCATCACCGATTCATGCCAGTTGACAGTTGCGTCGATACCTAAGGAAAGATTATTCGATTCGATACTGAAGAAAGATGATTCAATACTGGGTAAATGTGATTCGATAATATGAGGAAAGATGATTCGATACTAAAGAAAGATGATCCGATACTGGGAAAGGAGGTTCGATCGATATTAAGGAAAGATAATTCGATACTTGGCAAATTTGTGGAAGGATGACTTGCTCTGTATTCACTTTTTATATCAACTTGTAAAAACCCTATATCAACTTGATGCAAACATGGATGTCTTTCAAGTAAACTGTTTGTCAATAAATGCGTTAGTGAAAGCTTCTTTGAACGTCATTGTATGTTATCACTGGATAATTAAAAGTTTTGTTTTTGATGCCCTGAACAAACCAAATCAACTGGAAATATTCCAGTAAGGAGATTATGGACTCTTACCGTTCGTCTCACCATCTGTGATTAGTACAAAGACTCTTTCACTGTCTTCTCTCATCCCAGAACTTGGTGTGAAAATGTCTCTTTTTGCATGTTCTAACAGAATGTCTGTTCTTGTAAAACCTTAAAAAATTGACAGCTTTTATTTTTCCAGCTCAGACCAGAATGAAAGTAGAATAGTATAATGTGTATAAAATCTTAAACATTGCAACATGCTATTAGGCCAGAATGATCTTCACAGGAAACTTTGTAAGCTAGCAGTGATTAATATGAAAGTAAGTAAAAAGGCTACTGCCAGTCGCCTCTACTCCCATCTCCCCCTTGCAATGCTTTACATTACTAATATGACGATGTACTTCTGCTATGTACAAATAGTCACTAGATGATGCATAGAAAAAAAAGCCAACATGTAATCATTGATGATTCATAGCCTTTTTGATTCATTGATATTTGAAATGTTTAGAATCGAAAAGAATAATGTTGCAAAATCGATAAGCCATACTAATAATAATAAGAATAAGAATGTCTCAACAGGTATTTTGTTATAGTCTTTATTTTGGAAAAATTGGTTACTGAAGTATTTGGACAACCAACCAAAGCAGATTAGCCCATGTATGCAGAGAATTGTTTAGTAAAATCGCGTCTGCTTAGAGAAAGTCATAAAAGCATGCATGAATTTGACTATACCTCCTTTCAAGACGAGAGCATCGACCTTATTCTTCAGTTCATCGGCGTTTTCAATTTCATTGAAATAGTTCACCACCTTTGGTATAGTACTGAATGTCATGATTGACATTTTGACGTTGTCAGCACCAATCACCATCGAGTTTATCATCCCTTTGATAAGACTCTTTGAATACTCCCAATGAGCGGGGGCCACGCTAAATGACGCATCAATGGCAATGCCAACATCGAGCTTCTTACTGCATTTACCCTTAACTAGATGTTGAGAAAGATGAAAACTACAATAAAGTTGACACGGTTGTTATGCTACTTATTATTTTGCAGTTTGACATAAAGATAACAACTGTAAAGATACCTCAAACACAAACAGCAGTTTTGTTCTTACAGGTAACTTGTTTGCCTGTAAAGAAACTTTGTGAGCGCCTATTTTACTACAAAAGTCGATAACAGGTTCAAACCCTTAAGCAAAAATCCAGAAAAATACCTTTCTCTACCCCGGTTTGACATCTCAAATTTCCCTATAGCGGGCGTATCAATGTTTGATTTCCATTCCACGCCGAAGAAAGAGATTTGCAGGCTTCAAAATCTCTATGTAACACAGCTAATGTGCTCTTGAACTAATAAGCGATTTCACAGTTTTTGCCGCCATTATGAATTGGCAAAAATGGCGGACACGCAGCAAACGAGCAAATTACCGCAGAATTTCCAGTCAATTTTGTAGCTAGAATTGCTGATAAAATCAGGCAGTAATCAGCTAAATTAGAATTTAAATGTTCCTTTTTTACAATAAGCAACTCACAAACAGCGTTCCTTGTTGTTTTCCTTGTGATTTCACTGCTGACTTTGACCAGGCTGAAATCAGTCCCCTTTGACCTCTCGTACAAAAACTTCCGCTTTTCGATTCAAACCTTGGTGAAACTCGTTATTTCTAGCCTGTTTACAACCATCTTGAGTTGGACTCTCTTCAGAAATTCATTTGACGTCAATAAAACCTGTAAATGACATCAAAACATCGTGACCACTTCTATGATCCTGACGCATGTTATTGATGGAGGATTCCCCTGTATAGCATGAGAGGCATATCTGCTGGGATGCCATACAGGGGAATCCTCCATCAATAACATGCGTCAGGATCATAGAAGTGGTCACGATGTTTTGATGTCATTTACAGGTTTTATTGACGTCAAATGAATTTCTGAAGAGAGTCCAACTCAAGATGGTTGTAAACAGGCTAGAAATAACGAGTTTCACCAAGGTTTGAATCGAAAAGCGGAAGTTTTTGTACGAGAGGTCAAAGGGGACTGATTTCAGCCTGGTCAAAGTCAGCAGTGAAATCACAAGGAAAACAACAAGGAACGCTGTTTGTGAGTTGCTTATTGTAAAAAAGGAACATTTAAATTCTAATTTAGCTGATTACTGCCTAATTTTATCAGCAATTCTAGCTACAAAATTGACTGGAAATTCTGCGGTAATTTGCTCGTTTGCTGCGTGTCCGCCATTTTTGCCAATTCATAATGGCGGCAAAAACTGTGAAATCGCTTATTCAGTATCACTAATTGTCTTATGACGAATGTATAAGAGTTATCATTATCTTTGCTGTATGAAATACACTACCTTTTTTAACCCCTTTGGTGGAAAAGGGAATGGGGTGAATAAGTTTCACGGAAATCTCCACACGGTCATTGATTGGTTAATGGTTGCTCGACAAATGGCTTAAACTCTTAAACTTCTATCCATGGCCGTTTATGGGGGAAAATAACCCTTTTATTTTTGACTAAAAAATGCTCTAAACATGTGAAACGATGTTCAAATCAAAATTTAATTATTCTTGAATTTCGGATCTTTCACTGCAGATCTAGTAATGATATCGAATAAGAACGACAGAAAGAGAGCTGACTAAGCTGATTTTAAATAAAATCTTTCTGGCTAGCATGATAAATGTTTTCTGGCTAGCATGAAATAAAAAAGATTCCATAATACTTGTGATAGTTGTGATTCTATAAGTTGCTAAATTTAATAATCTGTACATAAGATGGCTTTGAAACAAACAAATATTTTGAGTCACACGTAAGCTTTTCGTCTGACATTCTTCAGAGTATAAAACGTCAGAACAAAGATCAAAACACTAAGCTAGGAAATATATATACCCAGTTGTGGATCGAAATAGGCCGATCAGAAACGCGAGCACATGACTGTTTCAGGTTGCCCAATCAGTGCCGCTTTGACTCACAATGTTTTCTTTTTTCAAAGCCATTTTTAACTTTTGTACCATGAAAAGATTGTTTGCAAATTGTACATACCTGCTTGGAATACAAGCACTGACGTCTGAAATCCAGTACACACTGAGTCCTCAGTTGAACAAAAACGATTGTCACCGATACATTTGTTTGAACTAGTTGCAGTCGTGGGTTGAAAATCGTGCACGGAGGAACATTTGCAAGTGCCATGAAGAGCGATGTATGAGATTCCTGCTAGGCTGGCCTTTTTGGAACATTCAGCAAGAATGCTACAATGAAATGCGAAATAGCTTACAAGTAAGTTGGTCTGAGCATTGTCTGAGCGAATCAGATCACAGAACAGCTTTACTCAGGTCAGCACTTCATCAGCTGCTTTACCAATCGTGTATGGAATGTACATAGATATTTTATTTTTAGCATACCAGATACTGAAACAACAAAGATACCAAGTTGCATTATACAACTCCATACTCCTTGCATGAAATAATATAAAGCATAATGGCAGGCTGGTTTCCTGTCTTTTTCAGCCGATGTCCGCTATCAATTCAAAATCCTTAAAAGAATCAAAGAAATCGTCACAAATGTGTGCAAAATGATCTTCCTCGTTGCTTTGCAAAGATTCTGTAGTATTTCAACTCCTCTCCAAGAAACCTCTTCCAAGAGAATATGAATAAATGCACGCGCCCCATTATAATGCGTCATTGATCGAACTGACTTGCCAGAGATAGAATTTTTTATGCTTGTTTGGCCATTTTTTGCTACGTCATTCTTAGGAAATAACCCTAATCTCCATTTTCTAGTCACGGATCTAACCTTTAAAGAATGTAGGGTTTTCCTGTTTTTGTATGGATGCAAAGAAAAACTGATAGATATAACAACATGGGTTCTGTGAAACAAAATTTTGTTAAAAGATCGACAGAATATTTTAGAATACATGGATATATCAGCTCACAAAATATTTTTGCATATATTACAAATTAAGATGAACTGCTTCAATCTCTTTATTTCATGTTGAAGTAGCCACAATGATAAGACGCTAATTTGCTGATTCAAACCAAAAAAATGCCAAGTATCATACATGCATACCTTTTAACCGAATCTGCAAAGTTATTCCAGTCTAATTCGCAGTCAGAATGAAGCTCTTCTCCAAGAGCGACGCTTTCAAAGCATCCTACACGAGAATAGACGGTGCCTTCTATTGCCAAGATGCTCGTGAGGCACAAAAGCAGCCCTAGAAAAATGGAAGCAATAGTGAGCTTGGAATCTGTAATACTTTTGCTTGATTTCATGATTAGAACAATCATACGAGTTTAGTAGTGGCCAACCTTGATTTGTGGCCGTTGTATATTGGTGCCTTTCTAGGCATGCCATGCACAAAAATAAAACGAGAGGACGCTACAGTTTTGCGGTTGATTACCCGCCTATGAATACAGACATAACACGAGGTGTAAATGTAGAGAACACCGTAATTGTCATTATTACAGGTACATGGTGGTAAAGTGACAATGAGATGTAGCGTATTGAATCAACCGTTGCCGATTGGATAGGCAAAAAAAAGCTTATTGTGAATTTAAATGGCTGTCCATCGGGACATTGTGCTGAATTTACAGCTCAATGTTGACTGCAATTTTAAAACATGCAATGGTAAAGAAGTACATATTCGAAATTTGACAATTTCCCGTTGTAACTATCCTTTTTGGCCAGATTTGATAATTCGAGATTGGCATTTTGCTTCCGAGTTTAAACTATGACACGTAGCTGTAGGTAGAATGATTAGGAAGGGGTGCACCATTGTCTTTTTAGAGTAGCTATCTCCCTGTGTTGAATGTAAAAGTATCGACCAGACTATTCTCGAAAGAAAAACTCATTATAGAAAAATCACCAAATTCTGAAGTGATTTGAAAAAAACAACGTGCCTATGCATAAAAAGAGTTAACATCAGTCGGACGAATTCGGAATTCCAGCAATTAATAAGAAAATAAGTTTTTGGTAGCGTAAAATTTGAAGATGGCACGAAATAGCGGAAACAGTGCATACTGAGCATTTTTCGTTCAACGCTCTGCGGATAATTACGGAAAAACGCAAGAACTTTTTCAAGGTGTGGATCGAAAGCAATTTGAGAGCAATAAAGATGCGTTTGATTGGGTTTTCTGTTTTTTTTCTCTGATTTACTCTTTACATTATCTGACTTCAACATTCTGTAGACTGTCGGAAAAAGTGCTGCAGTATGTTATGTTTCTGCTATTTCATGCCATCTTCAAAATGAGTAAGGAATGCCCAAGATACCTGATTCGCCTTACATCGGACACGGGACAACGCGTTTTTCAAAGGATCTCACAAACTATCTAATTGGATAAATGACACTCACTCCTCCTTATTTAAGGGATTGTTGATCGTTATTCCGTTACAAGTTTCAAGTTTTAAGTTTCGTATCAGACAGCTAAGGATATTTGCCTGTGGCATAATGGCAGCTTTCACGTGGACCTGGTATATATTTATCAATAGAACGCGAGTAGAACTTCTAACGATAATGCTCACATTGAAGAGAAACATTTTAAAAACGTGCATGTAGGTGAAGTAGCATTTGCTTACCAATACTGAACGTCTGCAACCCAGCCATTCTGTTAGCCCATTTGAAGGAAAACAATCGTTAATGATGTTCTCTGAGCTATATATTTATAATTCGAGGGCTGCCTTGGTGATAGGAAAAGGATCAGCCAATTTAAACTCCTATTTCTTTCGTATTGAATAAAACGAACAATCCAACCTTAATCAAAGTACAGGTGCGGGTTGCGAGTGATTCCACAGTAAACATATTTCAAGCCATTTTGGCTCTACTTTGTCAATACAAATTCCAATGAAAGACAATTATTGTTGAAATGATGTTACTTCTAGCACTTCTTTATGGTTATATTGGTAAAATACAGATTATCATCTCTAGCAAACGAGATAAAACACCTCAATCAATAACTGCTCACCTGCATGAAAGAGACTTAATTTCAATTGCAACCAAAAAGATGCAGTTGATTTCTCATTCACAAGAAAATCAAATTAAGGACGAAGCCGACACCTGCATAATCAGGTTACCAAATATCATAGCAGAATATTTTGTCCATGAAATCAATCGAGTTTTTCAATCAGAAACTGGTGAAACTGGACCTACGGATGTATACCCCGATCTATGATCAAGAACATAAAATAAAAATAGAAACTGATAGAATAAATTTTTAGTCACGCGGTTTACTTGTCGACAAAAAAGGTTCTATGTATTCTGATAAATAGTTAAATACATTTTTATCAAGCACCCGAAGGGAAGTTAAGATGCAACGCTGAGAAACAACACTTGTTTCGGAGCTTTGTAGGTCCATTTCCTTTCCTCCAAGACTGCTTAGAACACGTCATTTAAAAATCTAGACTTGCAGCGACTCTGCAACTCTGGGATTCATTGCCAAATGCCAAGTCCTTAATGCCTATGATTGGTACTGTACCACTTCCAGTAACCAGGCTATCCAGTAACCGTACAATCATACACACACACAGCCCTCTCATCCTTCACACACATACACCCCTCTCATCTTTCACACACACCCCTCTCATCCTTCACACACACCCCTCTCATCCTTTCACATGTAGACATATAAACATTAGCTATAAATCTGGTTCGCTCTTTTTTGAAAAGACGAGTTAAAGGGTGCAAGGACTTCCAGCTTTTGAATACTGACTTAATGGCAAATGAGACCTTTTCTTGCTCTACACGAATTTGCAGAACTGTCGAAAGGCAGTACACCCAAAGATATCGACGATGATGAACAGACGATATTTTTACAGCTAAGAAAAAGTAGACGAATACAATATACAAATGACCTTCTTAATGTTAAACGACCCCTTTGGCTTGCCTTGAAAAGGCAGTATAAAGAACGCTATTCTGTAAACCAGCATACGTACATTACGATAGTATTTCCACAATAAAGGAGCGAATGATACTTTATTTACAACTCTACAGCAATACATTGCTCTGATGTTTAAATGTTCAAATGCTGCGGAGATAGAACACGATAAAGAGAGGATAGAGAAGAAACGAAAATTCATAACAGAAAATGGATAGAGAAAAAAGGACAGTACAAAGACAAAATCAATAAAATGAAAAATACAAACAATTTTTTGTGGTAAAAAGATTTAAAAATGGCTTTGAAAAAAACAAACCTTTTGAATCATACTAAAGCTTTTCGTCTGACACGCTTCAGGCAAGCGGAACTGATTGGTCAACCTCAACAGTCATGTGTCGCGTTTCTGATTGGCCTATTTTGATCCACAACTGGGTACCTATATTTCCTAGCGTAGAGTTTTCGATCTATGTTCTGACGTTTTATATTCTTGAGAGTGTCAGACAAAAAGCTCTAGAATGATTCAAAATGCTTGCTTTTTCCAAGCCATTTTTGAAGTAAAAAAAAGGGAACAAGAGAGAAGGGAAAAAATGATAAGAAACGAAAGAGAGAAATTTGCATGAAAACGCATTTTAAAGACAAATTGAAAGGAAAAGTATATAAAAAAGGCGACCATGAAATGTTCTACGGAGAGACAGAACATAAAGCTTTCTGCACTCAAGAAGAAGGAAAACGGGTACGCATTTTAACGTGACATACAAAACGACACGACGCTTAGATGAAAGCTAAAGATATAAAATATAGCTCTGAAAGGTGAGCGTCGATAGTTATCTACAAATATTGTAACCTGACGACAGGAAATGCAAACTGCGAACTACTTGATCAAACAAATCAAAACAGTTTCTTCTAAAACATCAATTTTAAGATCACAAACATTTTCTATGATAAAAATCACTCACAAGAATACCTGAATTTTTGGGAAGGCTAAAATCACAACCTTAAAGGCTCTTGCGCAACCGTCATACTTAGCGGCAGCTGTCTTGAGAAATTGACCGTTTTGTATTTTGTTGCAGTAAGATATTAGGCCGGTTTTTGAATTATAGTCGCAAAGAGTGCAGGTTGCGCAAATTCCTTTGACGAAAGCTAGGCAAATTAAAAAAACCCCGAGAGGGAACGTTTGTAAACATAACAACCAAAGATGAAAGTGAAAGATATAAATTAGAAGATGTTATCACAAAGGGGGAAGAGAAACTGCAGTCACTGTTAACACATGACTTAATCTGGCTATTGATTTTCCAAAAAAAGTTTACTCTTGAAAACTAAATGATACTTTTGAAACTTTAAACAGTAACCTAAAATGAAATAATCTCGCTGTTATCGAGTAGAAACTTTGTTGATAAACTTTGACAATAGTGTTGGAAGCAAAGCGCGATTTTGTTGATTTGACGAACAATCTTCTTATGAGAGAGACAATCCTACTCTCTAAGATCACAGGGAACGCGCATTGTCTTTAATCATTATTACGCATGCTCTTTGCCCTAAAGATGAAGGGATGACCAAATCATCAGAAGACTTTGTCTTTATCATCTTCCCAAAACTAAGCAAGATAATATTGTGGAAAATTGAAAAGGAAACTTAAAAATCTTAATAAGTGAGATTTGTCGACACGAGAAAAAACGTGAGGCGTTTTGTTCGGGATTTAGAAATACCAGGTTTTATGTACGCGGATTCTGCTTTCTTTTAAAGCAGCTTATTATTCGACATCTTCAAAAAGATTCAGACATTTTTCGAGTTGAAAAGACAGGTATTAGCCAAAGATAAAGAAAAATTGAACTTAGCCCGTAGAACTGGGTGTCTGTAAAAAGGACACTACTCTTTCTAGTGCTGTTATTATCATACTACCTTCTTGACATTAAATTAATTGGATATCGAAATCCTCAAAGACATAGGGTCAGTACAAACATAAACGTTGCTACCATGCATCAATTCTTTCTTTGCGAGAAGTCAAGCATCCAAATTCAAAAAATAGAAATCGCAGCTGCAAAATTGCACTCTCGTAACCACATAAAAATACTTTACCATGTCATAAAGAGTCTCTATCAAAATCGATCCATTGCACGACGCGTGCCAAAAACAATGCTTGCATCACATTTATAAATGACGGATCTGACTAAAACATGTACGGCAGTCCTATAAGGGTAGTTAAATTGATCGACAAGTCAAATGAAAGTGAAGAGGAACTTGAAATTCTTTTTTCACTTTATTCGTATTGAATGCTTTTTCTTGGAAATAGACGGCAAAACTCGAGCTACTTGGAAGCAGTGGCAAATGGCAGCCTAAGCAGCAGCCCCTGTTGATCTGCTTTCAACAATGTACAAGCAAATTCAGCACTTGCAGTGGTGGGGCTTTGAGTTGAAAGGCCCTGTCTTACTATATTCTAAACGTGAAAAGTTGACCATTTATGAAAATTGATTATTGCTTCTGGTCGCCTTCGGCGGCCTGTTTCTGTTGTTACACGTTCTTGTATATAAAATGTTTGAAACGTGAGGTCGGTTATATTGTTCTTGAAGAAGCCTTGGCGATATTAGATTATTTCAAATTGCATGGTGGGATAGGATTGGGTCGCAAAGGATCAATGTTGATGTAAACTTCTTAAAATGGTTTTCTAGCATACAGCCGCATATTACTATGTTCTGCAAAATTTACAAAACAACAAAGGAAACTCTGCTGATTTCAAGTTGATCCCCATACCATGACAATTTTTGAAAACTTTGTAAATACTCCGTGATCTTTCTTGCTGAAAATGTAAATAAGGAAGTAAAAAATATAGGCAATTCGTTAAAATGTACAATGCAAAAGAATATCAGATTAATGGAGCGACTGGTTACTTCATCTGCTTCTGATCGTAACTATATCTACATTTTCTGTTAGTTTATTAATGCTAAGAAAGAAGTTGCAAGGTATTAAGTCTGGTTTCCATTTGAGCCAAACATTCAGCGAACCCTTCAGTGAATTCGCCGAGCGTGTTCATTGGTTCTCTTCTTGGCAAATTCGGTTGGAAGTTGAACTCATTTCAACTATCATATTTCACTAGCTAATTCGCCTATGTCCGGAATTCGGCCTTTACAGTAGACAATCTTCACTGGAATATGGAAAAGGTATACATAACAACAAACAAGATATCATATAGAAGATGAGCTTATCCCGCTCTGTTGGATAGTACTATATCCGTACAGATAGAGCTGTATACACACTGGTGAATAGAAAACGTCGGTTCTCAGTTGCTACTCGAGTTGCAACTCAAATTTTCACTTAATACCACAAATAGGGCACAACATCAAAATATCTTACCAGTAGAAATATCTGCAATTATCGAATATCCCATCGTGCTTGCCATCTAGTAAAGAAAAATGTGGACTTAGAAGACTTGAAATACCCTTGCATTTCCCTGGAATTTATTTAATGCTCAAGAAACGTGGATATTTGAGGTGCGTGATTATTTTAAGATAAGGGAGCTGCAAGGTAAACAAGAGCGGCAAGGCAGTGATATTAAGTTAAATCTAACCAATGAATGTTTTCCCATACTACTTTTAGAATTACATTCATTAAAATACTTTAGAATTTTGGTTCCCAACCACTTCTTGGAATGGGCGGCGCTAATTGGGCGAGGCGTATATTCCAATCCTTGCCAAAAAAAAATCGAAATAGAAAAAGAATATAAGAAGATCTCATGTAATAGAAAAGATTCACTGACTTGGAGCCTCCAGCTCAATTCCAATGAACTGTTCATTGTGTCCGGCGAGTCGTCCCTTCCACTTTACAACACCTTTGCCTATGCGTCCCGAGCTTGAACTTCGCGTTATCAAAACTTTCATTCCTATTAAGATATCGTCAATCGAATTCGGAGCAAAAGGCTTCAGATGTTGAGTTGAGTGATCTACAAGAGGAATTCGTTAGCGCGGTTATTTAGTAATCGGTATAAAAAGCCCTAGTTGAAATTCGCATTACTAACAAAGAACAAGTTTTGCCATTAGGACTGCCTACTCAAGGCTCCAATATCGGGACTATTCTGTTTTATCCATTTCTTTGGTTCACAATAACTGTGAAACTTTCATGAGCTGCCTTTAATGAAAATAGCACTATATTCGATGAAGAATAACGATGAACTAACACCTCATCCTAAAGACCCGAGGAGCAGTCTGGGTTGTGCAAAAAATACTTGAAGTAATGCGAAGAGCAAAAAGACAAGTCTCAACCATACAAGCAAATGAATAAAAGAAAAAGCCCTTGCTATTTACAGATTTTATGTAAAAAAAGGTTGAATGCCGAAAAATTGGAAAAAGGTACCAAAAATATCAATTCAGTGAATTCATTATATCTGTAAAAATCTTTAACAGAAGCGTATTGAGTTCATCGATTATTTACTTTAGAATGCAAAAAGACATGTCACTACCTTAGTTAGCCGATTTGCTTTTGCACCGAGAATAAAAAATCCCGCTATGACAACAAGCTGAGTAAGAGTTACAACTGAGGGAGCCACTAAAATGCACTAACCCTGCTTGACCAATGTCGGGCTTAGTCTTGACCAGGTTTATACTAAATAGTGCAGGAAAATAAGACTATTAGGACTCACCCTGGGGTGACGTCGTGTGTGCGTTGTGGCGACTGGGATATCCTTTGCTGACAGTGTAAATGTACGGGTCGTCTTGTTCGTGTTCAAACGGAGCCAAATTTCGGCTCATGTGTCTAGAATCACTCTCGCTGGCAGACACTGCAGAGACAAAAATTAGCTTTGTCAAAAAGAATGAGCATCTAAACAAAGATGATACAACATAAAGTTTCTGTTCAGGCTACGACAGTAGCTAATTTTTCACTGCCTGAAAGCCTAGCTAAAATGCCCCGTGTAGCTTGTACTATAGAATAGCCATAGGGTCATTCCATGTCAAATTTAAGGTCAGTGTCACCCACCCTCTCAGATTTTGATGAATTTTACAATAAATATTCAGTCCCAGACACCTCAAACCACCTCACCCAAAATTTCAGCACAATAGGTTAAGGCGTTCCGGAGATACGGCCAGTCAAAAGTTGGCTCATTTTAAGGCGTGGTCCGCCCAAAATTTGTGCCAGCGATAAATAATAACATTCAAAGTCCTGTGAAAGTTTTTTTTATGACAATATTTACATCAAATTATCAACACAGTACATTCTGATAGTGCAGATTTCAAATATGACCACCAAAACATCAACAAAGCAAAGCTAGTTACTCAAAAAGTAGGTTAAAAGTTTATATTAGACTTCTTAGATTTTGTGACTAGCCAATTTGAATGTCATTTTTCGCAAAGTCTGCAAAATTTTCAAGAATTGAAAATAGTACCAGCTGAAAGCTCTTGAATTGGGCTTTTTAACCATATAAATATTATCATTTGTATATTCAGCATTACTGAGATTATTTTAGTTATAAAAGAGTAATAAAATTTGCGAAACTTGCCTCACAACCATTCTGTATGCCAAATGACTGGCAAAATATTTGTCAAAACATATAGCATTTTTTTCAAGAACAAATAGAAGTAGATGCCTAAGATGAAAACTATTACTAATCAACTTCAAGATACCATCTCTTGAGAATGAGCTGAGGGTGATGAGCATTTGCTTTCACCATGAATGGAAACTGGGAGCAGACTTTGAAAGGAGATTTACAAAATGCTGCAATTTACTCAAGAATCACAAAAAAGTGTTAAAGGTGGTCATAAAATTTCCCTTGCACTGGCTAGACTGCTAAGAGCAAAAAGGTTTGTGTGTGTTCCAGGGTGGCAGCTTTGTCGAAATTGTTTAACAAAGTTAGAACATTTGGAGAAAGATAATGTAATGACTGAATCTCATGATAAAGAACCAATGGATTTTGGTGAAACTGACCTTGAATCATCCTTCAGCAGATTTGAATCTACAGAAGCTATCAATGAAAGTTTGGAGGTTTTGGGAGAATCACCAATAAAGCTGCACAGTGTACCCAAGCATCGTCGTCTTGCTTATGCCAACTCAAAATTTGAAGCAACGGTTACTTCATTCAAGCAATCATTTGCTGCAGCCGTTGGAGTCCAAAAGGAGAAGATAATGGAGCCAGAGGCACCCCATTTAAGCCGAATTGTAATGACCAAAGCTAATGACTTTGATAAACTGATGGAACAGATTCGTGATAAATTGTCAACTGTTTCTTCCCGTGAGAAAGTCCAGCTACTCACACTTACACCAGAATCTTGGAGCATAAAGGAGGCATCTTCTTATTTTCAAGTATCTGAATATTTTGTAAAACGTGCCCGTGAACTTAAAACAGAGTAGGGTATCTTAGCTTGCCCAGGAAAAAAGAAGGGCAAAGAGCTTCCCAGCAGAACAATTGAGGCAGTAAATTCTTTTTTTGAGGATGATGAATTTTCAAGAATTATGCCAGGGAAAAAAGATTTTGTGAGCATCAGTCATAACACTCACAAACAAAAACGCCTTCTTTTGTGCAACCTTAAGGAGTTATATGCAACCTTTGTGAGTCAACAGCCTGACATCAAAATTGGATTCTCAAAGTTCTGTTCCCTTCGTCCAAAATAGTGCATCACTGTTGATTCAAAGGGATCTCATTCTGTTTGCGTGTGTGTCACACATCAAAATGCAATTCTGCTTGTTGATGCTATAGATCTGGACAAAACCTACAAAGACTTAATTGACATGATAGTTTGTGATCGAGATAGCAAAACCTGCATGATACATAGGTGTGATGATTGCCCAGGTACACAGTATCTTCAAAATTTCCTAAGTGAAACTCTTACAAGTGCAGACGAGGAAATATCTTTCCAGCAATGGCAGAGTACTGATAGTACAAAACTTATAAGCCAGACTCTAGATTTAGAAAGTTTCATTGACCTGGTAGTAAAAACCATTGATAGATTGACCTCACATTTATATCTGGCAAAATGTCAAGCAAGGTATTTGAAGATTCGCAAAGAACAAATTGGAGAGGATACAGCTATTGTATTAGGTGATTTTGCAGAGAACTACAGTTTTGTGGTGCAAGATGAGGTCCAGTCTTACCACTGGAGCAAACCATGCTGTACCTTGCACCCACTTGTTGTATATTTCAAAGAAGATGAGACACTGATGCAGAACTCCTTCTGTATTTTATCAGATGATCTGGAACATGACACCAGCTTGGTATATCAGATTCAAAAAGAATTAACACAGGTCATCAAAACTAAATTGCCAAAAATATGCAAACTAGAATATTTTTCTGATGGTTGTCCTTCCTAATACAAGAACTACAAAAATTTCTTGAACTTGACACTCCATCAGCAAGATTTTGGGTTATCTGCAAACTGGACATTCTTTGCATCAAGCCATGGCAAGTCCCCCTGCGATGGCATCGGAGGAGCAGTTAAGAGACTGACAGCTAGGGCAAGTTTACAAAGACCAATTTCACAACAGATTTTAACTGCAAAGGATATGTTTCTCTTTTGCAGTGAAAATATAAATAACATCAGTTTCATTTTTATAACAAAAGAGGAAATGATGTCAGTCAGAGAGGGCTTGGAAGACCGTTTTGCCTTGGGATCAACAGTACCAGGAACAAGAAGCTTCCATTACTTTGAACCAATTGGTCCCTATGAGATTGCTTACAAGCGTACATCAGAAGATGACAGTTTTTCAGGAACCCACAATTTCAAAGGAGAAATATACAAAGCTCTAACCTTAAAGGATGTTCAAGAGAATGATTTTGTGGCATGCGTTTATGATAACAAGTGGTGGATTGGCATGGTTGAAGTGATAAACAAAGAAGAAAGAGATGCAAAAGTAAACTTGTTTCATCCCTCAGGCCCAGCACAGACCTTTGTATGGCCAGCTAGAGCTGATGTTTGTTGCATTCCAGAAAATGATTTCTTGGTGAAGATTGATGCTCCAGTAACAGCAACTGGAAGGACATACAGCATAAAACATGCTGATTTAAACAACATTAACAAAACATTCCAGAAGTTTTTTAACATAAGAAATGGTATCTTGAAGTAAATGAGTAATAGTTTTCATCTTAGGCATCTACTTCTATTTGTTCTTGAAAAAAATGCTATATGTTTTGACAAATATTTTGCCAGTCATTTGGCATACAGAATGGTTGTGAGGCAAGTTTCGCAAATTTTATTACTCTTTTATAACTAAAATAATCTCAGTAATGCTGAATATACAAATGATAATATTTATATGGTTAAAAAGCCCAATTCAAGAGCTTTCAGCTGGTACTATTTTCAATTCTTGAAAATTTTGTAGACTTTGCAAAAAATGACATTCAAATTGGCTAGTCACAAAATCTAAGAAGTCTAATATAAACTTTTAACCTATTTTTTGAGTAACTAGCTTTGCTTTGTTGATGTTTTGGTGGTCATATTTGAAATCTGCACTATCAGAATGTACTGTGTTGATAATTTGATGTAAATATTGTCATAAAAAAAACTTTCACAGGACTTTGAATGTTATTATTTATCGCTGGCACAAATTTTGGGCGGACCACGCCCTAAAATGAGCCAACTTTTGACTGGCCGTATCTCCGGAACGCCTTAACCTATTGTGCTGAAATTTTGGGTGAGGTGGTTTCCCCTGGGACTGAATCAATATTGTAAAATTCATCGAAATCTGAGAGGGTGGGTGACAATTCATGACTTTTATATAAAATTTGACATGGAATGACCCCATACAAAAACTATGACAATCGCTAGCAGAGGAAATTCAGCAGAGATGTTTGTTTGAATCTTAAGGGATCGAAAAATTTCGAAGAGCCCATTGAGTTTCAACGAATTAACATTTCAGGTATTTTTGTAGGAATGATTGGAGACAGGCCAATCGAACTAAAAAACGGCATGAGCTTAGACCAGTCACAAGGATGGGAGGATGCAGATATTCTTAGGTAAGTAGGGTGGGGGGGGGGGTGTTTAACTTGAAAAATGGTCGATAAAAGACATCTACTAGCCGGGTAAATAAATTACATCCTTGCAGACTAATCCTAACAGTGGCCAACCATGATTTATGCAGGTGTCTAAAGGCCGGTTTCTTTGGTCGCGCGACAAAGCGAATGCACATTACTAACATATGCACAAATTGAGCTTCCTCATTTGCTGCGAATGCGCAACCATTCGATGAGTAGTTCAACTCAGCTGAACTACTGAGCGACTGGTCGCGTTCGCCGATTCACTGATTTGTTGATTCGATTTCGCCGAAGTCATGCGACCCGAGCAAATCAAGTGGAAACCCGCCTTAATGCCCCAGCCTTCTTAACCAGACGATCCTTTCTTAGATAACATATGTTTGAGACAAAGCCATGTTAAAGGTGAATAAAGATCAACACTTACTTCCATGGTAGGATCGTGGTCTTTCACGCCTCGGTCGTCTCTCTTTCCTCAGAAAGTCTTTGGTATCCACATTGTCTGGTTGATCCCAAGCTGAATTTCTTAAATTCTCATTATAATTATCCATATAATCGAAATGTGATGCTTTTAATGGACTTGTGCCTGAAGTCACAGGGGTGCCATGACGCTTTGAAAAGGAATCTCGAATCTGCCTTGCTGTCATATTGTCATCCAAGAGACTATTGTGATTTCCATCCGAATATTCCTTTACGTGATGGCTCCTCTCCGGGACCTGCTTTGTTCTATTGTGTTCATGATACTCACTACGACTTCGCTGAAGCGTCGATGATTGAGGTTCTGCTTCGTAATTATCACTCGGACTATAGGACAAGGCTTTTCGATAAGATCTTCCCTTGTCAGCCTCAGATCTTGGTGATACATAACTGTCTGGCCGCTCCCTTGTCAAACCATATGAAGCTTCCCGTGAGTATATTTCGTCACCATCAGAAACTGTTTTTTCAGCTGAATTTACTTCCCTCTTTATCCTCGATAATTGTTTCTTCAATGTCTTATTTTCCTCATTCAGTTCTGCTACTTCTGATTGTAGCTCCCGGATTTTTCTCATCTCCTCGTATTGAAAAGACCGGGTTCCAACTTTTACGCTATCGAATTTGCTTTTCAAAGCTTCTACCTGAATCGCAATAAAAAGGAAACAGATTGAATTAAAATTTCTCCTTGAGAAAAGCACCTAAACAAGAAAAATTCAGTCTGTTTGAAATTGTTTGAGCGAGCCTGAATTGCTTCGCAACGTGACAAATAAAATGAATCTGATTGGTAACAATATAGCTGTCAATCGTCACATGACCAAGCCAGTAACCAGGTTTTTAGCATAAAACACACGGAAGAACATTTCCAAATCCTACACAGAGAAATTCCACTTCACTAAAACGATAGGAAAAGTCTAGCCGTCTTAACAGAATGAAAGCTGAATTCAATCTGATATGATATTGAGTGGACACGACCTACATTGATAAAAATACACCCGCCCCGCATATTAGGGTGCAGTTTTGTGGCTTGATATTCAATTCTGCAGTAAGAAATTAAGAATTGAGGGGGGGGGGATATAAAAGAATTCAATGAAAAAACTCTAACCTCATCTTGGATAATTCGATCCATATCCTCTCTTTGCAGTTTGTTTGCAGTTTGAAGGCTTTCATTCTCTTCCTTAACTGTCTTGTTGTCTTGAAGGATTGATTCAAGTCTTGCTTCTAGCATAGCAACTTCCTCACGTTTCACTTCAATTTCCTGGATTATACATAGACAGAGGTAGAATATTGGTTCAATAAGCTAGGCTTACACTGAGCACCACGGTTAAAAATGACCCGGGGTAAGATTTTAAATTCAGATATATTATAAGCGTGCATTACATATCTACTGATAAAGCACACACAAATTTGAGAAATCGTTAGAAAGAAGTAGATAACAGAATCTGGAAAAGACCATTAAACGAACATCGACATCAAATATGTATTCAATACAATTCACAAACACCAGTTGCAAATACCGTAAGTATATACAGGTATGCTTGTATACGATAAGTATATACAGACATACACAAGAAGGTTTGCTGTTGTACTCTGCATACTAAAGTAACAGGAGATTAAAAAAGATTTCATAAAATAGTACACAGGCAGTAGCTCTTGCGGATCACGCTTATGAAATGACAGTTACATTGTGGACCTGTCTAGTTCTCCAACAATAGGTATAAGTGCGTGTTTAAATCTGTAGATCATATCATATAATGGCGGATATGTCAAGAAGGACGTCCCTCTGAAGAAATTATCATCCTAACTTTAAACTTGCTAGAGGGTTATTTTAGATCTGGCACTGGAACGTATCGACATTCCAGCTAAAATTGAAAACACTGCTTATATCGATTTTTAAGTGCGTAGTGAGGCTTCGAAAGAAACACTTAACTAGGGCAAATAAGTAAACATTGACAATTCTATTTCATTTTTCAACAAACCTATCATTCGAAATGAATAGCTGACTGATCTAGCCTGAGATCGAATCAAAGGATAAATGAATAGAAAGTGTCTATCTACCTTGATCATATGTGAAAGATTGAAAGAAAACAGTCGAATTGAGACTAGACACAAAGCTAAATCTCATATTGAATTTATACTTTCAAAAAATATTAAACTATCATTATAATTTCATAGGCGATCCTTTATTGGCAGGAAAATATCAAAATTGAACGCACCTCTTGCAATTTTCCAAAATCATTTGTGATATCTGAAATTTCATTCTTCATTCTCTCTAATTCTGTTTCATATGAATCGCATTTCGCTTGTAGCTCTTCAATTTTTTCATCTTTATTCTGCAGCTCCTCATCTTGATCCTGTGACTTCTAAAGGAACAAAAAAAGTACACATCTGTCAAAACAAAACAGATTTTAGTGAAGTTTGATTGCCGTTATTCATTTCCAGGTTGAAGCTTCTGTTTCAAAACGTACTGATTCTACCGAGGGCAGATAGCATTGCAGGTGCGGGGATGGCTCAGCGGTTAGGGTCGCTGACTACAGACCCAAGAGTCGCCAGCTCTCTCTAATTCCAGGCGTAGGAATCACGAAGTGTGGTCACATCGAGAGGAAGCACCAGGACACTTATCGAGAAGCATAGCTTTTCAGTGTCTTAAAAGTACCTTCAGAAGCTAGGTAGCAAACAATACAATGCATTGCTTCTCGTAACAACAGCACAGTTTGTGATCAGTCTGCACCCGTTTGGATTTGTACTAAAATATGTTAATTAAGGGATAAGCCCAAAGGCGTGTTGAAAAGTTGCTTCAAATTATAATGGATCCAACAGACCTAGTGCAGTAGAGACATCTACACTGTATTTGCGGGTCTGTGTAGAAAAAAGTGTAAAAACTTTGTTTGCTGTTCTAAGAATTTGAGACAGCACGAGAGGGCACACAGAAAAAACATTGGGAGAGGATAGCTTTTGAAACTTAAGAATTTGCAAGACTTATCGACGCCACGGGCAAGAAATCATCAATCCAGACAAAGTTAAAAATTCTTCGTTAAAAGGTTAAGGGACTTTTACAGCAATTGATAATACTTTTGATTCATTCTTGTTTTAAGGAACTTGATATCTCTATATCAGTATCTGCTGTTGCCTTCTTGGAAACCCAATTTACGCCTTTTACCAGAATAGCAAAACTGGACATCCAGGTTGTAGTCAAGCACTCTAACCTGAGGTCACATCTCCTTCAAAGTTGATAATGAAGAACAAATAAAGATGGCAATGAAAAGTAACAATCAGAAACAAACCGTTAACACAATATCATATCTAATTTGCGTATCCTCGTTGTCAGCCTTGGCTTTTTCTAGTTCGGCTTTGTATTCATCGCACTTCTTGATGAGGTCTGCAATCATTTCTTCAGAGGTTGGAGACACCCTCCGTTGATCCTCTTCTTGTTTCTGATTAAAGAAAAAAACTATATCCGTGAGTTAAAAACCTCAAATGATTTTGCATAAATGCTAAGAACTGAAACTGCAGTTATTTCAGAGGCGTGTAAATGTTAACACTTTAAGTAAATCAATATCATTTGGGATCATCACTTTGTTTGCTTCATCGACTTCATGACATTGTTTTTAAAAACAGTTTGTCGAGAAAATGCCAAATTGAGTTTAACCCTATAATACTCTAGTTGACTTGCCTTAAGTCTATTCCGTGCTTGAAACAGCAGTTAAGTTTTATTAGCCCCTCCCCCCTACCTCAGGAGCTGTGGGGCATATTACAGACCTCGTGGGGGGGGGGTTAAATAGATATTTTGGGGAGACTAAACACACAAAACGCAAAATCAAGATTGCTTTGCTCTATTTTAAGTAGAGTTTCAAAAATAATTACGGGGGTTTAAACCCTCCTGTCCGCTCGCTTCCGCAGTCCCTGCTCCATCAGTACCGTTCTCAGAAATCCACAAAACAAAACAAAACAAACAACTTCTGCTCCAAGCACAAAACAGACTTGGGGCAAGTATAAAACAGACTTGGGGCAAGTATGAAACAGACTTGTTAGAGGATGGCTCAGTTGTTAGAGGCGCTGACTACAGACCCAAGGGTCCGTGGTTTGGGTTCCTGGCATGACCAAACTTTCACCCAGAGTGAGGAGATGGTTCTAGGCTCTCTGTAGTTCTAGGCATAGGAATCACGAGGTGTGGTCACATCGAGAGGATGGACCAGGACACTGCTCGATAAGCACGAGCATGAATGACTATGGCACAAGATTCTCAGTATCCTAAAACTACTAGGTAGGATGCTAGGTAGAAACAAATACACTAGACCTAGGACAAGTATGAAACAGACTTGAGGCAAGTATGAAACAGACCTGGGGCAAGTATGAAAATTCTTCTCGGGGAATGTGTTTAGCGCGTGAAATTGCTTTCAAAACAGACACAGGTCCGAATTGTATTTCATTTGAATTATTTGAGTTCCAATATTTGTAAACCTTTATTAATTGATCGATCAATTAATTTGTCAATCGAATCATTAAAACCATGCTCGTTTAGGACCTTGTGTAAGACTAGAAACTCAAGCATAAAAACATCGTGCCCTGCCAAATGAAAAAGCGATTCATAATTTTGCAGACTTTGCAGACTCGTGCTGCTTCCAATAAGATATTGGACCGATAACTGTGACAGCAGTTCTAACTTTATTCAGATCACTAAAGATTATCAAAATAGTGAGAAACATGGTACAGGCTACTTGTAAACCGAAATATGAAACTGAACCACTAAGCAACAATCAGTACCACTGACTCACTTGTCATAAATCTGCTATCATTAAAAATACTAGTAGTAAATTGATTAGATATAAAAAATGAACCTACCTTATAGGTCATTAGTTTTCTTGAATAACTACTGTCACTTTGTTTATCGAGTCCACCATAAGAATCTTCATTATCTCTGTAGACAGCAACAGCTCTTTTTTCTTCTGGTTCCTCGAATCCCCAAGAATATTTTTGTTTTTCGTCTAGTTGACTATCGTTGTCATTCCCTTCTGTTTGCTGCACTTTTCTCTCATTCAAACTATCAGTAACTGAGCCTTGATCTGAAAGAGAGTCAGCACTTATCTTTGACTTCGCTATCTTTGATAACGTTTTGTGCCTTCTGGTGCTATTCCTATACTTACTATCAGACGTAGTTTGAAAACCATTCGGCGGAGTTATCACACCATCCCTGCTTTCGTTTAGTCTTTCTGGAATCGAGCCTCTGCCATATCTTTCTGAACCGCGCAGCTTTATATCATCATCTTCCTGTCTATAAGACTTTCTATCTTCAACATCATTCTCTCTGTTTGTATGAATCTGAACCTGATGAAGGCCACTTTTCGCTATTTCTGTCAAATTTTCCTTTTCAACTTTTGCTAACTCTTCAAGCTGTTTCTCTCTTCTCTTAACTCTCATCGTCTCACAGTTGGAATCGTGAGACAACATTGAAGTTCTCTCGTCCTCTGTTTCTGCAAATGCCTGATGCTTACTTTGAATTTCTTCTAAAAGCTTTCTTGCATGGCTAGGAGTAATTTCATCCTGAGCCCATGCACCCATTTTTGTTGTCTGTAACGGTGGGGTTGACTCACTAGATTTGAAATAATGCGGAGGTGTTTGATTTGCTGCCTCGCCTCTAGCATCAGTTTCGTAGTCTAAAAAAAGGGAAAATGTAACTAGACAAACTTACAAAAGAAATGCCAATAAACTAGAAATTATATTATCCATACTAGGCTACAATACAAAAAGCAAGAAGGTTTTGAAACAACTGTACATAGAAAAAACCAAAGCTCACTTTAAAGATGCCAAGAAGCATAATTTCGAACTCTATTGTTATCTGAACAAGTAGCTTTTTAAGGCTATAAATCATGCTAGATATGCAGGATGAATCAAATTGTTTTTTGACAACTAACAACAAAAATATACCAATATCTCATAGATGATACTTCAAATGACAAAACAAAGTATGGAGTACCTTCTTGTAGAGCGATATAAACAGTTTCTGAGGCAGGGTTGATATCAACATCAACAACAGGATAGCACTCCTCGTCAACAACAAGTTGACATGAATGCACACCACATGGGACAATCACTGTAGCTGACTTGTAAGACCCCTCATTGCGTGATCTTTTCATCTGTATCTGGCCAGCCTTAAATCAAAGTGTTGAAAATATTAGGATTCAAAAAGTGAATCAAACACAGTATTTTACTGACCACAAACAAATCACTGAGTGGAAAGAATTTCGCGTTTCAGGCAATAACTAGCAGATCTGTTGATAAAACTTTTAGGTTAAGAATTAAAGATTTCTTGAAAAAGATCTGAAAAATACCTCAAAATTTTTATCCTTTTGTAACATTTCAGTAATATCCAAAGCTTTGGAAAATTGATGATGTTAGAAGACATTTATACAGATTACTTAAAACAACAACCCATAAGCGCTCATCGTTTTACCCCCCCCCCCCACCCCAAACATTATAATGCATCACTTTTTCACCCTTATAAAGCTCTAAGACTTAACACTGACCAACAATGCAGAATATCATGTCAAGTTTGCTGTTAATAGATTAATGTAACTTAGATTAAATTTCTATTACACGCATTTCACAAATAAACATCAAAATCAAAAGGCTGAAACAAATGGAAAGCAGAAATTAGACAAGAACAGCACAGAACAGAAAGGAGAAATCACATATGCATACAGCGTAAATTGAATATTTTGCCCTGACATATAGCTTTATCAGAGTAAAGGTCAGAAACTAAATGGATTTTTTGGACAAAACAATTATTATATAATTGCTTACAAGCTTGCAGCCAAGAGCCAAACCAGGTTGCAATATGTAGGAAGAACAAATGTTTTAGGTGTCACGCCCTGTTCTAAAGATATTGCAAAAACAATGATGAAACAGTTTTTTGTCCTTAGCTTTATTGTCAACAAACATATAATATAAAAAAGACATATTCTTTATAGGCTTTTTAGCAAATTTTTTCAACAACCAGCTCTTTTAGATTTATCTACAATACAATGGAGTTCTGTTATCCCCACTGTACATGTCTAGACTGAATTGAATAAAGCAATTTTAAGGTAAGTATTGATTAAACAGAGGAAAGACAAAATTGCTTAACTTGCCCATCTCCAACATTGTTTGTTGTTTTTGGACGAAATAGAAAATTAATCATTGAAAATCGTGGGACAGACATGTCCATCCCAAGTCCACTCTGTGGCACTGCTCAAACATACATCTCTAGTAACTTTCTTTTAAAGAAGCAATTAACAAATGGCTTGCATTGTAAATGATGAATAATGCCAAGGTATAATATATATATATCATTTCTATTGACTTCTCCAAAACATTTATTTACTGAATTGTATAAACTTAATGATATAATAATACATACAAGAGAAGTGATAAGGACAATGACTTGTTGAACTGTGTCTTTTGTATTGATCCACCTGAAAACAACTTCAACCAAGTCTTCAACTGGCTCAGCTCTTTCCATTTTCAGTCCGTCTATAACTAGAAAATTTTACATGTTGGCTACTGAATGATACACTTGTGTCTAGTTTTGACTAAACAAATTACTTCAATTAAATATTTATGTTATCAACAAAGACAACAAATAATGAGCTTAGTTTTTTGTAAAAATATGAGTGAACATCTTCAAACAACCGCAGCACAGCGGTGTGAATTTAGTCCTGAAGATATATTGGAACCAGGCTTTTCATATCAAACTGGGATATATTTTTTCACTGCATGTTTTCTCCAAAAGCGACTTTAAAATTGAAACTTTGAAGATAATGCACTCTAATGATAATTATCTCACTGATCAGATATTCAAACTTCTGTCTTTGCTTATTGCCAAAAAGTGTTCAAAAATATATTGCTTTATGATTTAAATATTTTGACCAGTCATGATCAGTATCATCAGTATTCAGTAGTGAAGGAATAGATGATATGGAAAAATCTTTGTAATTAAGTTTTAAGGTATATTCTGGATAAGCACAAAAGATCCTTGCTTTTCAACAAAGATTTGATTTTTGCATAGCCAATTCAGTTATAAGAATGATTCAGATCATGATTTTAAAATTTCCAACCCTTCATCTTATTAGTTTGAGCAAAACTCTAAGTATGTCAGTGTGGATTGACCATTTGCTAGTAATTGTAACCAATTGAGCTGTTTACTCTAAATTATATTTTTAATTTTTTTTTCAATTTGCCTCCCTTTGAGTTTTTAAATTTCTTAATTTTTTGACTGGGCAGTACTTTGTTCTTTTGGCAAATTTGTTATAAAAAATGAACATGTCATAAGACTCTGCATCCTTATTATCCAGTCCAATGTATCAGCACATACTAATAATATGCCAGATTGAATCTTTGAAAGATGCATGTGGGATCTGTTTCATGTCCATGAAAGTTACACATTTGCAAATAGCACAGATAAACATTTTGTGTGGCTGAGACTAATTACCATAAAAATACAGTGTGTAACTTGTGAGTATAAGTTTAAAAAAAACATTAATAACATCATTAGTGATGATAAAAACAATATAGCAAAGATAAACATTTACAAACCAGCCTCATGTGTACACAGGCAAAAAGTAATGACGATCTGGAAGATCTGCAACTCTGAGGGTCTTCAAATTCAAATCTCATTTAAAGGGTCAATTATTAAGTATATACATACACGATACGTTTTACAGTTAAAAAAGAACCCTGTGCAGCTGGATGAATCATTTTAACAGAAATTGCGTGGCTGCAATCACGGCTGATACTTGGTGTGGACGGGGGATTTATCCCTTGCGCAAGGCAAAAATTCCAATCTGGATAATATGCAAGCAATTGTATGCAGCTTTTGAATTCATGGAAAACCATTAGAGGGTGAACGCAGATCAATATTTTGATAAGAAATATAGTCCGAATATATACAGTTTATGGAAGAATTTTGGTGGGACATAGTTGTTTTATTGGAAGATACATTCACTGAATATATTCACTGAAGCCTATTATTGATTCTTTGATTTAAAATTTTTCAAAGCAAAGTTTTCAATTATTGAAAGCACTACTACATATACAACTTACTTATTGCTAGTACGCATAAGAGGCATCTAGCCTAGCAATAACTAAATGTAGTATAATTGAATGCATACGTGACAGCAACAAAAACTTTTGATACAGAAAAGAGCAATATAACTGACATCGAAAGCGTTAGGATACAGCTAAATCGTAATATGAAGCGCCGAAAAGGGCCTAAAAAAGAAGCAAAGGAATTACCGTCACTTCGAGGATCAGGGCTCTCTTCGTTTCCAACTCCTTCACAGCTCTCTATATAATGAATTTGCAATGCATCTTCATTCTTAACTCTAGCGTTGCATATAGGACATCTCATGATTTGTTTTTGGTTGTAACGCCTACCGTTAAGCTTTGTAACCAACGATCTCCATCAGTAAACTTCACAAATAAGCACAGGGTCCTGAGAAATAAAAATAATTGTTTGAATTCAATAGGCTGTACCACCTTAGGTTTTAGTGTTCACCTTGAAATTTCCTGTTCGTGGAAATCACATGCGTACTGAGGATCGTTCGCGGGCGGTAGAAAAAACTTTTGTAAACAAGTCTTTAAAAAGTAATGGATGAATTTTCATCAAATTTTGTTGATGGAATAATTACACTCCAGGTTGGTCATTATTCTAACTTCATTGGAACTCACTGGTGGAACATACAGCATGCCACAAGGAAGCAGCAAGCAAGCAGGGATAAGGAAAGTCAAATCAAACACGAGCTATTTCTTCGAGAAGAATTTTCTAGACGTGAAGGAGCAACTACTACCCCTCGGCTACTCTGTATTGATTTAAAAGGAAGCTTAAAATCTTTAAAACAAGACGGAAATTTTTCAGACTCGACCAATTCAAAACAAACTGATGAAAATAGGAGTAAACATAATGAGGCATCTGACAATGTTGGGTTTTCTCTTGATTCTCCTAATCAAATATCGGTTCACTATACAGACCCTGAACGACACAACAGTCTTGCACCAAAGTCACTAGCAGGAGATCTGACAAACAATCAACAAAGCAACAGTGGTGATATTGACAATTATTTCAACCTAGATGATGTTGTAGAAGTTTGGTCTGATTTTCTTGGGAATGAATATAATCAAAATTCTGTATTGCTTGTCGAGGATTACTGGCACAGTGGTGATGGCCGAACATTTTCTTCTTTTGGACAAGGCTATTCAACAAGTTCAAATGAAAATTTCTGGGAATCTTGGGAGGACAAAATGCACTTTTTTGTTGAGGAATGTGACTCTCTTCAGGGCTTTCAGGTTGCTATGAATTATTCAATTATTGATATTGCTAGTGTGGAATCCATGTAGCTTTCGCCGGAGATAATCGGCGTGGACTAACAGTTTCCCATTGTCTCTCTAATTGTTTATTGGTGTATGTCTGGCGTGAGCTTTACATTGGATTCCACCATGGTGATATTGTGGGTCATATGCAAGTGCAAGAAATCAAACATAGCTATGATCATAGTTTTCAGCCTGGGAAAGGAAAAATAGTCACTCCTTCTCCCAATGATCTTGAACACAATTTTCCACATAAAATTCCTCATTTGACCAGGAACATCAAGGACAGTGAGGGAACAGTTAAGACTGACATTATGTACAACAAAATGTTTGTGAAGAATTCATTGTCTTCCCTTGATTCCTCTAATTCATTTGTATGTTCTACTAAACATATTTTCAAATCTACAAAAGGAATTGATTTGCAAACAAGTTGCATTTATTTCCCAATGAATGAGTAAAATCCATTGCAGAATATTAGTAATTATCATGTTTTCAGGTACAAAAGTATTATTTGATTTGTACAAAGATTAGATTGAGCCCCCAGATTCTCAACAGAAAAAAATTCTTACATGTAGGATTCAACTGTGCAGCATCAGCTCATATATTTTCAAATGTTGAATAAAAAAGGCATCCCTAGCAACTGAAATCAGCTTAAAGCTTTTGCCATTTAAACAGGTTCTAACAGATTTAGCTGATGGTTTTGGAGGCTTAACAACAAGGATGCTACACCATATTCAAGACTGTTTTGGATCAAAAGCTATTGCTGTTTATGGAAGCTGGCCAGGAATACCTGATAAACATATTGACGAAAGCATCCAAGTTATCAATTCTGCCCTTGCTCTGGCTCGCATTTCACAGAACTGCTCATTTTTCACACCATTATCTCTTCAAAAGAATTACTATGGAAAGGAATGGTTACCAAGACAATTTCCTCATCTGTCATACAAGGTATGGCTATTAATCAACTAAAGCAAAATTCTTATGTTGTTTATTAATACCACATGTGATATTCAAATCCAAAAAGTTCATATTCTGTTTAATTTGTTAACATTAATTTGTTAATGGTTACAATTGCTAACGTTTGGAGGGGGAGAAGTTGATTGGGTTTTGAGCAGTCTTCAGGCAAATTTCCTTGGAACATGCACTTTTTCAGGAAGTTCTCCCACTTTTTCTTAATGAATTCCCTTCTTTACACAATGTTGTATCAACAGATTTAGATTTGTTTGCAACTGCTGGGTTTTGAGTAGTCTTTAGGAAAATTTCCTCAGGAACATGCATTTATTTTGTTTCTTCTTCTTCTGAAGAAATTTTCTTCTTTACACTATGTTGTATGAGCTTATATAGATAGATTGGTGCAGTTTTGATATCAACCAAACCTTTTCGCAATATAGACATGTTTCCTAAACACAAACCTTAAATCACAAAGTATCTTTTTCAGTTTGATCAAAACTATTGATGTATCGAATTCTCTAGCATAGTTTTTCCCCTTTCAAAGTTGTAATTTTTTCTCTCTAAAACTCACTGATGGGTCTAATGGCAATATTTTTTTCACTTAAAATGCAAAAAAACTCAGTTAAAATTACAGGGTTTTATATAAAGTTTCTTGAACTGAAATTGATACTGAGCTCTTCTTAGAAGAATTTCTTAATTTTGATAGAGAGCAGTAGTGACAGATTAAGCAAGAAGGATGAGGGGTGTCTAATAATGGCTGGATATTGGTGCCACACCTTTCAGGTGACTGGAAAATGATGGAAACACCCATTTTTGAAATTCAGTTTTTAGCTTTAAGATAAAGAAGATAAATAAAAGTAATTTTTTGCATCATCTCATTACTACTGACAACCAAGAAATTTAATAAATCAAAGCAAAATTGACTGAAGGACACAATGGGGGTTGTCACATCCCCACACCAGCCCCATGTAAATCCATCTCTGATAGAGAGGGTACACAGAGTGGCTTCTAAATAATTGGTTTTTATGTAAAAGCATTACCAGGAATAGATTTCATGTTTGACACTGTACATTTTGATGGCTGCATGAAAGTTTGTATTGGGATAAAAAATTATGCAAGCTGTACCCTGTCCCTCAGCATCAATTTTCACATCTATTTTGCTTGCATCTCAAGGTGAACATTTCTGAAAATCTTGGGGGACTAGTACATATTTCATCTTTTATAACTTCCTTTTTTTTCTTAACAGGCCAACTCACATTACCATACAAGTGCCATCATAGCATCTCTGCTGGATACTGTATCATTACAATACCGACTAGAGCAATCCTCATTTGGTCATTTCTGTAACAACTTAACAAGAACAGGACACAAAATTGCAGCTTCAAGTCTGTCACTCCCATTACCACTAAACTCAAACTCATTGAAAACGTTATTCAAAGATTCATCCTTGTATGGAAATGGCTTGCTGTGTTGTCTAACACCGTCACACAGCAGTGAGTTGTCTACTCTATACTCTAATCAAGTTGTACTGCGTGGGATACCAAACTATTGCAAAGAATATGACCTTAAAAATCGAGCTAGTTTAGGTATGACATCAAACAAAAATACATTTGAAGCTTTTGTATATGAAAAACATGAAGCTCTTGTAACTGGGACTACATTTTGCACAGAGCCACTCAAGACATCATCCTGTTATCCCCAATACTTCTTACAGAGTAGTACAGGGAAGAATACACAAGTTAATGAATGTCCTGTGCTAGCAGGGTTGTTCACATCAAATGGTATGTTTGACCTGATGTATGACATGTTGCTGTCAGTAAAACGAGTGAAGAAATCCAAATTGGTGTTAATGGAACAAACAGGTTTAGAGCAAGATGAGTTTGAAGAAAATATGGAAAGTTTGGCTCAAATGGCATATCTTTATGATGAAAGAAGAGCTATAGATCTACTGTAACTATAACCAGTGTAGCCACTGTATATATAACAATACAGTTATTTAAAAAAATGACAAGTTTAAAGGAAAATAGTATCCATTTACAAGATCTGTTCCCAGTTTTCTTCCATAGATGGGGGAGAATTTAAACCCTGACATTTTTCAAATTCAAAGAAAAAAAGAGATACATGTATATTATGACCAGATAAGATAATGCATTGTTTGAGAAAAGCTTTTGGATATTCTACAGAATTGGACAACAAGATTTAAGCTGTAAAAACACGAACTTACTGATAAAAATATCTGCTTTGTACAAGTGAATGATGGAAACATTATTTTGATATCTTTTTACAATTTTCTTCAACAGATCAATTTATTAGTACGTCCATATTCTTTATAAAATGAGTCCAACTTCTTATCTATCCATGGTTCACTGCATTCCACTGCACATACAAATACAAGTAGTTTGTATCCAGATCTGTGTGTTCTCAGTGTGAGAGAGTTTAGTTGCCCAACTTTTGGGAAGAGGAAATACATTGAGCGGTTGCCCTACAATTAAAGGAAACATATTTTAACACACTCTATTTACATGTATTTATAGACAGGTCACTATTTAGATACATTTTCATAATTAAGAGCAGTAATAGACACTGAGAGTAGCAATGTTGGAAAAAAGAGCCAGCAATGGGGGAAATTTGGGTTTTCATTCGGGGGGGGGGGGGGGGGAGGGGGGTGGGCTTAGACCCACAGTTTCATAGCAAAGAGACAGCACTAATAGGATATTAAAAAAAAGAAGACAAAATTTCTGATGAGAAATTTGAGACCTCAAGACAGCAAGTTTGCAGATTGGTCTGAACATTCACATGGAAATATCAATCGATGTTGATAAAGTTTCTGTTAGATATATTTTACTATGCAACCTTCCAGACATATGCAAAAACGGTTCAAAAAATGAACATCTCTAATGATTTGCAAAAATCATCATGCCTAAATAAAATATGATTCTGCAATAGGTCAATAATTACACAAGAATCCATTGTGTAGCCACTGTGTAAACATTTAGTGACAAAAATTTTAAAATCGTTGTGCAAAAAAGGTCATCTTTTAATTTTGGTGGTTTTGAATGTGTCCACAACAAAGGAAAGGATCCCAAACTATGTAGATAGAAAGGGTTCTTTGTCTCTCTAGTTTTTTTATAGTAAATAAAACTAAACAGAATCAAAACTGAAATTTTATTTCTGTTGAGCCCAAGCCAAAAACATGGCTTTATCAAGCTGCCTCCACACCCAACCTTATAATTCCCCATTTGATTTGAAACTTAAAAAATTAGACTTAAAAATGGCTTTGAAAAAAGCAAACATTTGAGTATACTAAAGCTTTTCGTCTGACACTCTTCAGAGTTTAAAAAGTCAGAACATAGATTGAAAACTCTACGCTAGGAAGCGTATATACTCAGTTGTGGATTGAAATAGGCCAATCAGAAATGGGAGCACATGACTGTGGAGGCTTCCCAGTCAGTGCTGCTTGCCTATTGAGAACATTCTTAATTGATCACCGAAAGATTTTTTGGAAATTAGACTTCTACATTATGTTCTAAGATTTTTCAATTAGGTGAATCACATGGGCCATTCTTCTGGAAATATATTTTCTGCTGTCCTTTGATCATGAAAGTTCTCATGAAAGTGAACATTTATAATCTCAGGAAAGTTCTACTAAAAGTACCAAGTATGCTATGTTGCTACTTGTCCGTGATCATGATACATGTCAATTGTGCAAAAAAGAAAACTTGCTTAGTATAATTTCCTCAGTAAGTCTGAACTAAAGATTGATTCAATAAACGATTTTTATTTGTGAGACAGATAAGAGAAAGTCTTTTGGTGAATGAGACAATCCTTTGTCCTGCGCATGCACCTTGACGACAGGACAGAGGACTGCCTTACACATTTGAAGATTTTTCTCGCTCGTCTCCCTCAACAAATTTAATAGGAAAATTACAGCCGCCCATAGTATCTTTATAAGCCTGAGCAGTCACGTTAAACAATGCTGGAAACATTTGAATACGCTAAAAAATTGTTAAAATATTTACTGTTTTTTTAAAAGGATTATGCAAAATAAATACCTCTACAACAGGAATTTGGTGTTCTTTATTCAGTATCACAGTTTCAACTCCATTATCCTTCTGGCGATCCATGTGCAAAAATATATGTCCGGACTGAGTGAACTGAGCACAAGCACATAGCAGTATCACTGTTATCCCTAATGATCAAAATGTAAATATTATTCACAATTTAATTACATCAAATAACAATGTTAGACGCACAATTGAACTTATCATACTAAAAAGAATCTCTAACCCGATGTGTACTATCGGATACGATACTGTTTGGATCCGATCGTGTGTGAACAGGGCTTTAATCTCAATATCAAGAATTATACAAATATCAATTTACAATACGATACGATACGATACTGTTTGGATCCGATCCTGTGTAAACAGGGCTTTAATCTCAATATCAAGAATTATACAAATATCAATTTACAATATCAATTTATAAGATATAATATTTATTTATGAGTGAATATACGTCAAAGTTGCGTCGTAAGAGACAATTGAAATGACTGGGTATTATGTACAATCAGGGGTGTAGCGTGCGGGGGAGGGTGTGGGGGGTGTACACCCCCCCAACTTTCAGAGAACTTGTCGGTAGAATTAAATTTATAGCAGAATATTAATGTAACAAGAGAATTTCTGTCGGTAAAATATGGTTTTGCGTTTTCGCGCCACTGTGTACAATTCTAGAAAATGTCATTAAATTAAATTGATTATATCCACTTTTGCTTGCCTCTAAATTAAAGCTCTTATGGCCAGGGCAAAAGTTACGATTGGTTACAAAAATATCATTTTTCCTTCAATGAAATCCACTTCATATGTATATTTTAAGGTTAAAATACTGTTAAGCGATTTATCTGTTTAAGTTTTATCGTTGCTCTTATACCCACGTCTCTTGGGCTCCAAATTCTACGTCCCTTACTGCATTCTTATATATTTGTCTCTTATCGATTCAAACTGTTGATCAGCTAAATTCGAAAGGTACTCAGCACCTGCATGATGACGCAGAGTCGCAACCCCAATTAGAGATGCTCAAAGTGGGGGTATTTAAAAACATAAATTCCCATACACGTTATAGATATTCTGATAGAAGTTACCCCCTCACAACAAAAAGTAAACAATGAAAATGCAAAAAGACACATTGAAAGAACATGTAAAATACCGTCCTGTTCATTACTTAATAAAGACAAACCAATAAAAAGAGCGGCAACGTCAAATTTTTATTTATTCTCATTCCAAAAGCTCAGACCGCAGCGGCAGTTGCAGGATCGAAGGCAGGGTGTCATTAGTGCTTCAAATTGCTTTTGCTATTTCAATCCATTTTGTTGACCTTTATTTTCCACATTATTATTGCCCACAAAGGCATGCCAGCAAAAACTGTATTAACCAATTGATTTTACCAAGTTAGAAGATCAAAAGATTCCATTAATACACTAAGAGTGGAAGGTTTCCTCTTGTCCGTTTGTCATCTGGTGACAGAAATGTTACTCCCAACTCCAAAATACTTATCGACTGGAAATCAGTCGATGCAGGTATCTGTCCGTACTGTAGTGGTCAAAACAAGTACACACATCATTATGCAGTTGAAAAGTCAAACCTGTGTCAATGCACTGATCTATAAAAAAGACTGGATCGAGCTTCTAATGTGACCAGAGTGCCGCCATCCGAAAAGAGGGCCCTAGAACAGCCCATGCGAGGAGACGGCCTTCTATGTCACCCCTAGCAATGTTTTCAAATACTCTGGCCTTGTTCTTTCTCAGCAATCATACGCACAGCATTAGAGCTCTCGCGTATCCATATCGTTGAAGTATTGGTTTTGAGGAATGGCTTCCCGCTATCGATTGGGGCCCTCTTCCTTTTGAAATTGAACGGGCTCCAAACTTTGGTGTTTCAAGACAATAGGAAGCTCGATCCAGTCTTTCTATAGATCAGTGTGTCAATGATGTATAATTGCTATCAGAAACTGCCCAGCTGAAAAAAGCGGGGGTTCTAATAGCTGTTACTAAACCCACTTCAACTGTGAATTAAACTTGTATATAAGTTATATAACAATGTCCCAAATCGTGACATTAAGAAAGAGCAAATAATCTGTTGCTTTAAATCGTGTCAACCTCAATCACATTTTACAAAATCCTTAACCTCACCCTAGTGCACGTCGTTTATGGAAATCCTCTTACATAATCCTGATTACATCTAGTATTGTAAAATAGTTAAGTCTCAATTTTACTAAGCGAGACAATACAATAAAATCACAAACCTTTCTCTCCAGCATTCTGTTGGCAGTTAAAATACAGCTCTGTGATGGTTTTTTCTCCAGGTGAAATAATTCTACACAATTGGTGTGGGTGCAGTTGTGCACCATTTGTCTCCAAAGTTAGTTTCAGCATAGTCTCTGCGGTGCTCACCAACAGCCGGTTATATTTTTCAATCATTTTCTTTATCGAAATATGTTTATAGTCCGGAGAAAATTCATAAACGTCTTTTGGGTTCGACTTCGGAATCAATTTTGCATCAGCACCATAGCTTAACAAAATGCTTATTATGTCTTCATGTCCTTTCCGACAGGCCTGGCAAAAAAGGAAAATAAGTTTTGCCTATATCATGAATGATCGATTTCATGAGTGCATATTACACAAAATATGTTAGATAAAAGCTGTACTGAGGTGAGATTTAATACTTTCTAATGTCTGAGAAACAAGGAACTGCCTCAAGTTAACCTTTTATTGCAACTGGTAAAGAAACAATAAAGAATCATATAATTTTTACTTTCTTAAAAAGATGGTATGGAAGGGTAGTGGAACAGCATACTTCTCTGTAAACAATATATTTTAAGTCCAACTAATTATAAAAAAACCCTGAAATATAAATAGATAGGAATAGCATAAACGCTATAGAGACAGCAGTCTATTCATTATTATACAAGAATGAAGAGTAAATAGTAGTATCTTTGATGATTGAATCTTAAATTGTTGCAGAGCTTTATACTTCAATTCCAACCATATCAGAAATCCCACATCTAAAATAAGTGCAGTCTCTGCTTACCAAAATAAGCGCAGTTTCTTCATTGTGCTGTTGAGCGTTGATATTGGCTCCTGCTCTCAAAAGTATGATTACAAAGCCAGCTTTTCCCTGTAAATATGAAAAAGCGAATGGCAAGATAAGAGACCGTAAGAAAGAAAGGAGTGACAGACCTTTTCTACGCTGATTAATGCCAAAAAGGTATATCAAAACCATTTAATTAGGTGGAAAACACATCTGAAAATAACAGGTATATGAAAATTTTCAAAGAATGCAGAGTTCTTATTTGTATCAATTGTCATCGCAATGAAAATTTTATATAGAGTATAAGTAGCTCAGTCTTAACCAATCAACGTACAAGGTGCTTTGTCTGACCAATCAATGTCTGGATTCTTGTCCGCATTGCAGGAGCAGTTTTGGCATTCCAGCACGCAGCTGCAATGTTTATGGACAAAGTGCCTTTAAGAGATTTTTGGGAACAAAGTGCCTGCAGATTTAAAGTGGGTTCACTTTTGAAATATACAGTGCAAGTGCCACTGGTATATGCCACCAAATATAAATGCAACCGGTAAGAAGGGGTATACAGAGTGACTGCCATTCAGACACCGTTGAATAGCTTGCTGAGATCCAAGCAAAGCACAGCAAACCAACTACTTACATGTTCAACGGCTAACATCAGCGCCGTTTTTCCATTCTCTGCCTTGTAGTTAACACTGGCTCCAAGAGCAAGCAATTTTGTAGCTACATCGTATTCGTCACTTTCGATGGCTTTCCACAATAGTGTTCCTTTGGTTTCTATATCCCAGTAATCAGCATCCATTCCCCAAGCTACAGCACCGAGAATTTGCTCCCAGTCACCGGCACGTACAGCTTTCACAAAAGTGTCTTAAAAAAGAAAACTTTATTCAAACACATTGAAAAAGATTCTGAGGGAAAAATCTGAAATTTGAAAAGTTTGCGCCAAAAGTTAAATACCACGATGAAAAGCAAAGAAAACAATGCAGGACTAGGGCGTGGTTCTTTAATTCATTTTTCCTAATTGCCATCATTAAGGTCTTAGACCATATAACTATGTTTTCAGGGTTCTGTCGCTTTAGAAGTACAGTAAGGATAAGGCCTAAGAATATTTGGATCAAAATATGGCCTGCTGTCAATACTTTATTGTATGACCACTTAGTTAGGATGTCTTCTCTGCAAAACTACAAAGCAAACTATGGCAATGATTTTTGGTAAAGAATTCTTGTGACAAAGAAATTACTATGCAACATGTTTGCAACACGGATCCGTTCACTCAAAAGGAATATTACATAATTAACGTTTCTCAATTCTTTGCTAAAGTATATATATACATCGAGAAGGCTTTGGGAATTAAATCCCACTGAGAAACTACATTCCTGTGACTTGACCTAACTTCATAGGCAAAAAGCTATGCAAAATTTAAAATTTCTTATCTTTAGCATTCTGTATTTCTATTTCCGTGAAAATGGTGCAAAGATTAAAAGTACAATGTTTATCTGATACAAAATGTCCCTTGCACTGCTATATACAATTTTTTTCAGTCATTCAATGCTGTAGGATTGAGCAATATCAGCACTGAATAATACTTAAAAATCTGTCGATTATATTTACGTAATGCAGTGGACTGGTTCTACAAACTGCAAGCCAACCTCAAGTAAAGCAATAAATGTGCTACAAATAATTGTATAAAACCCTTTGGATCTAGGTATCAACATGGTATCAACGGTTTTCGTTTACAAACATACATTCCAATGTGAGAAAACAAAATGTCTGTCAAAGATAACATCAATAAACGTAGATCTTAAGTTCAGTAAGACAAGAGGAGTTCTATATACATAGAGGAGTCCTAAGAGAAGCCCTATGAATATTGGAAACATGTATGTTACTGGGGACGTGTGTACGAGCGAACAACACGATAGGTTGGTTGGTTAGTTTCTCCTATGTGGCTTCAACTTCCCCAATGATCTTTACTCAAAGAACATTTGTGTAAAGTTGCTTCGTAGCTCTTATTCTACGCAGCACCATCTTGCATTCTCCCCATGCCCCCGAATTATAACACGTTTAAACAAAGCGTGGTTTTAACCACATAAAAAAAGAAGTTTGAACAATTTTATAGCGGTACAAAATTTGAAAATGGCTATGAAAAAAGCACTCATTTTACAACATACTAAAAGCATTTTATTCAGACACTCCTCAGAGCATAGAACGTCAGAATAAGGGTCCGAAAGTAGAAGATGGAAAATATATACCCAGTTGTGGATATATCCAAAATTGGCCTATTTCGATACAGGCCACGCTTTAAAGTACCAATTTTAAAGCCATTGATAAAACACGGACTCGAATAAACACCCTTCACAACTTTACTGAAGCATTCTAATCACTAGGCCTCCTCTAGGATGTGTTGTATTTAACTTTAAACATAATCAGCTAAACTCACAAAAAGCTGTTACCTTGGCTCGTCTGAACAGGATAAACGTCATTAGCAGAGATTGACTGGAAAAATTCATTGTCATCGTCATTGTCACTTGGAAACTACAAAAATAAAAGCAACCAAACTTTTCCTTCTTAAAGTTCTCGCAACAATATACCCTCAAAATCAATTTATCAGATCTTCTTGATTCCACTATGCAAATTTTGGTAAAAACTCATACCATTGTTATCAGATTAGATATGATGACCAAGATCTAAAGATATTTCTGTTAGTCTAATCAGGAAAAAAACTCTAGAATTTCAATATACATAAAAACCAGTTTCATTCTTCACTTTGTTATAAATTTTAAATGCCTCATAACTGTTATATAAAAATTCACTCTTCCAATAATAACTTTCAGTCTTACAACTAACAACTAAAACTTATTTGCTAAAATATAGGCTGTCTAGTGATTAAGCAGTTAAGGCTACGATACTCTGCATAAAACCATCTTTCAGTCAAATACCTTTTCAGAATCAATTTCAAACCTTTTATCAGATATCTACAGAGAGATTTAATCACATACCAGTCCTCGCTCATCAACATGGAATTCATCAAAATCAAAGATATCGTTTGCTTCACCCAATTTCTTTGTGTTTTCATTTTCGATTGCCTGCAGTAAGCAAATCAAGTAACATCAAATAAATTCACAGCCTTAAGCATCTATTTCAAGAAAAAAGGACCAAAAATGAGTTAAAAAGGACCAAAAAGGACCAAAAAGGAGCAAAAAGAAGCAGAAAGAAGCAAAAAGAAGCAAAAAGAAGCAAAAATAAGCAAAGAGGAACAAAAGCTACAATATGCTTCATCAACAAAAGTAAGCTTAACATTATTAAACTGAACTTGACAAAAATCGGACTGTTAGATAACATTTTGGTTGATAAGTGATAAATATACTTTCTATGGTTGTTGGCAGTTGCAACCGAGGGCTTTTGGAAAATTGAAGTTAGCATTGACTAAAGTTCATACGTAATTAGTAAAAAGGTTATACTAGCTATATAGTACATAAAATATATTATATACTATATAATATAATAATGGTATATTGTCATATACTGTCTTTTATATAAGAAATTATTTAAAACAGCTTCATAATTTTAAACAACAAACGTCGCTCTTTTAGCTTTCCAGAGGATTATATAGAACATCTTTTAAAATAAATGAAAAGACACGGTCTTCAGTGAACTTTTCTGAAAATTTCTCCAAAATCTTTAACAACAAGCAAGTTCAATATTCTCACCTTTTTCTGTTCCAGATTTTCTTTGGCCTCCTCTTTTTTGTCACCTTTGTCATCAATTGACTTCATCATGTCACTACGTCCGAGGATACCACCAAGAATATCATCCTTAGTTGGAACAAACGCTTCTTTACTAGGCTGCTTTTGGTACGCATATCTCGCCTTTTTAGACGGATCAATTGAAACCTTCTTCTTTTGATCAGCGTCATCTATTCCTTTTTTAGATCCAATTTTCGGTTTTATGCTTTGCTCATTTGATGCAACTGACTTCACTTTTGTAAATTCAAACAAATTTCCTTCATTCATAGATGGACTCTTTACCTTCGTCATCGTTCCCTTAACTTCACCTTTCTTCTCAGGGCGTAAAGACTTCTCTTTATTCACTGTTAAACTACTGTTTCTTTTACCACCTTTCCCTGAATTTTCGTAATCATTAGTTTTGTTTTTCTCACCAGTTTCGTTTTGTGACTGCTGCTTATTCTTATCTGTTTTGCTTTCCTTTGAATCTACAGACATGCGTGTTTGTTCCTCTTTTTGTTCATTGGGCAACTGTGGTTTCTTATCAGCAATACCATCTAGAGGGGAAGTTCCTTTTCCAGCAATATCATTATTAAGGTCAACATTTTCACTTATATTTGTAGGCGCAGCTTCAGGTTTATTGTTTGTCGCAGCATCAGCGATACCTCGATTCCTGTCTTCAGCATTTGCAGGAATACCAGCCGGATTTGTCAAATCAGTGTTTCCATTAAACCTTTCCCCCATGTCCTCGCCTTGCAACTCACCACAACTTTTCTCGTCCTCTACTAGGCTTTGATTCGTTTCAGTTTTAAGGCGTTCTTCTTTATAAAAAGGTGCTTTCTCATCTCTAAGATTGTCATCTTTTCCAGTAGATGTATGCTCAGAACTATCACTGTCCGATGCTGCAGCATGTACTTTGTTTCGAGGTTTTTCTTCTCTTCCAAATTTTGCTTCAAAGATAACCTTAATTTTTTCCAAGTCAAGATTAAATTTATCAAGCGAAAGGTTCATTCTATTTCTCTGCTTTTGTTTTTCTATTGAAGACGTAACCGTAGAACTGCTTGCATCCACGATACTACTGGTGATACCGGATTCCTTCTCTTTATTTTCTCGTTTCTGTTCTTTTTCATTACTAGCAGTTGCTGAATTATCACTTTCTTTATTTTCACCATCTTTCATATCCTGTTTTGTAAAAGTTTCATTCAATTTCAAGTCAGAATTCTCAATTGTTTCATCCGGAGCTGTTTTTTTACTTTGAGCATTCAGATTACTTGGTTCCGGTTTACTTTTGGAAGCAAATGCTTTGCTCTCGGTTTTCATTTGTTTTATATTAACGTCCAGGTTCTTAATTCGCTTCATAAGATCTGATTCAACGAATAAATTCTGACCAGAAGGTATACTATCTTTTTTCGGTCCAATCTGATTTTGTTTCGAACCAGCCTGATTTTCTTTTAAAAGATCTGAATCAACCAATAAAGTCCGACCAGAAGTTATAATATCTTTTTTCGGTCCAACCTGATCTTTTTTCGGATCAACCTGAGTTTCTTTCAGTCCGACTTGACCCTCTTTCATTCCCCCTTGATCATGATCAGACAAAACCGGCTCTAGATTTGATGCCGACAATAACCTTTTTTCTGCCTCGACTCCCTTATGATTTTGACGTGGTTCTTGATCTAATGTTACTCCTCCCTTCTTCTGCAAAGTGCTATCTTGAGCGTTTAATTCTTCCTTGGGACTGCTTGTATCCATTTGGTCCATTCTGGAATACAAATTTACCTTTGCAAAAGGATTGCTAACTGGCTTAAGAACTGGCTTTGATGACGTCACTTCGAGGCTGGTAAGCGGCGAACTTTCGACAGACCTTTTGGCGGGAGAAATCCCCTTCGTAGTGTCCTTAACTTTCTCTGGAGTTAGCCTAAGCTTCTCATCCCACTCCCTAATATCTTCTTGTAAGATATTAGAAATTGTATTGAAGGATGCAGGCCGATGCTTTTCTGGTAGAAGAAATTTGCTCTGACCATGAACATTGGTGCAGTCAACGACAGGCTGGCTCTCTGCTTCTTTGTGGCTTACTTTGGCCATAACATCAGACAGCTTACCACCTCTCCTTGCCAATGATTCCTTGGCAGAATTTTCAAGGCCATAATGCCTTTGAGGTGTTTTCCCTCTTTTCAACTTATCTTTAGGACTTGGCGTATATTTATTTTTACTTCCAGGAGACTTACCTTTGGAATTAAGTCGCATCTCTTGCCATTTTGCAATGAGCTGACGTGCTCTCCTATCTTTTTCGTCCTCTTCACTTTCAGAGCTACTCGATGAAGGAAATGTTGAAAAAACAGATGTGTCATCTTTAGCTCTACCCTTTGCTACATCATCGTTATCTGAATCACCAATAATGAATTCTGTTTTAACCTGCATACCACCACTGGTCTCACTCTTATTTGAGTGCCCGAATGACTTGATAGACCATGCATCAGCTTGTGGCTTTGTGTTTTTTCGTGCCTCTATTGATGATTGTAACTGTGTAGATTTCTGTGAGGATGAAGGTTGCGAATTGTCTACCATATCATGTCTGGTTGCACCAAGTAATGGTGGTCTTTCACTTGATCTATTCTGCAACCATTGTTCACTTTGAGAGGCCACCTTTTCTTTAGTCTGTTGTTAGGAAGCGAAACTATTAGATGCAGGGAATTATTTAGATGCTTGAGTTTCATGACCAACAAAGATAAGTATGATGGCATGAAATAGCAGAAACATTGCATACTGAAGCACTTTTCGCCCGAAACTCTTCTCAGAGCATAAACGTCAGGAAATGACCAAACGTAAGCAGAAATGTTTATTCAGGTGTATCCAATTACTTATATCTACCCCTGGATATAAAAGATCTGCTTATTTCATGCCATCTTCAGATTTTGCTCTACCAAAAAAGATAAGTACCTCTTTGAGCTGAGAGTATCGAAGCATAAAGCAAGAAAAAGTAAAATTGTACAAGATGTGGCCTGGCAAATTTACAAAAAGTGATTTACTTCACCATGAGAGAAGCGACATATAATAAAGGTATAGAGCAAAAAAGACTTTGTTTTTGGTAATGGCATAATTGGTTCAGGCTGAAGATTCCATGAAAAGCAGATGAAATGTACATTAATGAAAACCTTCTATCTTCCTTGATTACACATTCAACTTTATAGCAACAATTTAAGATCTACACGTATATAATCTTCACTTTGAATGAATACTACCTGTACCTGACACAGAAAGGATAACGAAAAAGACAACACACAACAAAAACTTTCTCTCTTCCTAACAGTCTGTTATAGACTTATCAATTCAAATTAATGAAAATGAATCAATTTGTTACAAGGTAAAATACATCTCCATAAGCAAGCTTTTTCTCACCAGAAGAGGTGGCTCCTTAACATAATATTCCCAAATACTTTGGTATATATAAAAACAATCAAACCTCTTTTGCCTCAGCCAACTGTCGCTTTCTCTCCTTTCTCAATGCTTTCCTATGTTCACTTCTCTCATCCCGCTCCTTCCAATAATTATCTACAAGCTCTTGACATGTTAATAAGTTTTCGCTTGGTTCCCAAGTATCATCTGCAGAGGTGTACCCTTTCCAGTGAACCAAATAATATAAATAGTTGTCCTAAATTGACGAGAAAACACATGCTTTAATGTTGTCTTCAAGACGAAGTTTTGTTATTCAATGAATGAAAAAGAAGCAGACAAAGTTATCATCAGTGCCAGAGGTACAATACACATCACCTATTCATACATGTTTTGTTAAAGTCATACACAAAAATTCATATCAAACCATGCAATGAACATGGAGCAGCTTAGAGTTGACACCATCGTCTAGACAAGAAATTTCACCCTTAAAAATCTAGAATTGGTTTTTGAGCTACTGAGTGCCTACCAACTTTCAAAAATAGCTTTAATTTGCATTATACAGTAAAAGTACTATAATATTAATCTTTACACAACTAACATCAACACTGTGATAAAGCCAACACTATTTAACAACTGATGTGTGATTGTCAATTTATAATTATATCTTCCAATTGTAGCACCTAGGGCAGTCATTAGTTATTGTGCTCAAACAGGGGGCTCAGACCCCATTTGCTGACAAAGTAGGTGAGGCAACCTTTATTTGTCAACAAGTTTGAAAACTTGCCCACAAAACTCTCCAGATGGCAAAAAACTCCTCTTTTTTGGAGCAGAATTTTTTAAAAGGGAGGGGGTCACATCTTCAAGTGCCTGCCAAAGCAACACCCATGTTTTAGCGTAAAAACACTTTACTGTCTTTGTTTCCATATTAACAAAAACAAACCACCCAAATTGGTATCATTCAATTGCAAAAATTACTCAGTAAAGCAATTAAAATATTGTGCTATAAATTTTGTGCTATAAAGTCTCTAAACTGATTCACTATGTTTTGCATGGTGAATAACTAATAAATAATGTGAATACTTCACAAAGGTCATATAAGATTGTAATTATTGTCTCTAATTTGTATGTAAATCTCATTTTCAAGGTGTCCAAGATTAAAATTTCATGGTGATTTGTTTACGGATATTAGGTTCATGCTTTTATGTGTATTTTTTATACTATTTATTTATGCACATCTTGAAAGAATTCAATAAAGACATTCTTTCTTGCCATAAAAAGTATTTGAAGGTGATCCAATGAAGTGGAAATACTGACCTGGCTTCTAGCATCTAGAATTCTTTCAACCTCAAAAATATCTTCTGGCTGTTCATAAAGAGATCTTTCAGCCATTCTTGATTTCAATTTTGTTCTAAAGAGATCAAGTTGATCATTGATCAAAAGACTGTTGAGTAGGAAGAGAAAGGTATCAGATGACTCTTGTGGTTTTAAGCTTGACAAACTATTGACATAATGAGCATGACAAATGTTTGCATAAAAAGAGCTTAAAGGTAACATTTCCAAGTTTCAGCTTCATGTTTTTTTCAAAATTTTCAAACCATTTGAAAGGTACAATCAATAGTTGCTAGAGAAAAAAGTCAGCTCATGTCTATATGTCACTGTATGGCTGTGTTAGGTTTTATATACTAATCAAAGATTACCTAAACCCTGAAAAAGTGTGCCTTAATGGAACATGACCAAATAGAATTTAAGTCTGCACTGATTAGAACTTATGTCATCATCAATTGTGCAGAGACAGGAATGTGACAGTTGCTAAAAGTAATGTGTGATAGCTTCAAGAGCTGCTACAAATAGCTAAGTCTGGATATAGGTACAGTCGTTGTAAAGCAGCATAGAAGCTAGCAATAAACTGGTCTGCAGTGTAAAACCATATTAACATTCCTTTCAGCCATATAAACCTCTTTTTGCCTCAAATTAGAAAAGTTCAAAGAATTCAAATTTGGGTCTTACATAAATGCTACCTGTATTTATATCAGTATGGTATTTACCTATAGGATTACAGTTTTTTCAAAATGTTGCTTATCAATCCAACAAAATCATTTCTGCCTTGAAGATCTTTTCTGTGTGATTTTTCCTTAGGAAATTGCTTCAACCTTGTGTACTTTGACAACCTTGTCAAGCTACCAATAAAACTAGTTTCTCTGGCTGGCAAATATTGCACAATATTGTCTCAGGCTTGGCGCCAAATACTGGAAAAACATGCCAATGACTGTATAAATTTCACTATTTAGCCTTTTGTCAAAATTACAAAACTTTTCGCCTTTGAATATAATTGCAGGCCTTAATAAGTTATAGACATGGATATAAACATTCATCTGAACTTCAAAACCTTCGTCACCAATTACAGGTAAACCTTATCAAAAATCTGAATGGATAAGCCAATAATATCAGAAATCTTAAAACAAAGAGCACCTCTCCTTGACCTTGGCCTAGCGAGCAAGAGCCCTTTAAAAAAATTACTTTAATAAGTTTAATATTATTGCATTGAATATCGAGCCTCTGTAATTTTTATAATTTTATGTAGTAGAATTTTAAATATATTGACTGAACTTAACTGAAACTGACACAGGAAATGGTTTTTGCCGATAAGGCAATATAACTACACACCACACACAGTAACGAAAGTTGGCGCTTACATCCAAGAAAGCTGATTGATATGCTGTTAGGTGTCCACACTTCAAATATTTCTAACACTTCATATTTCCGTCTATTTTCCTTACTTCCTACTTCAATGACTTTGTAGCTTTTGAGTCTGTTTTTAACTCACGTTCTCCATATCGACTGCCATTTTAAATTTGTCAGATTTCTTGAGATCGAGGCTGAAAGAGGCGATGTTATGATGTGTTGTTTTTCTGGGGCAAAGCAAGTTCTCTTGAGGATCTGGATAGAAACAGTTCTTAAGATAAAAGTAAACCTTGCTGAGATTCTACATTTTCTAGGAGACTTCTTACTTCGGAATCTCAAAACAACTTTTTGATTTGAAATCGCCCTATATTATTATTGACAGGTATACAAAAAAGGCCAATGAATATTAAGTTGAAATTTGACACACGACTGTTGACAAATCACAAGATTCACAATGAACTACAGTTTAATTTCCAAATAAATCAAAAACCTTTATGCAGCTTTTTGTAATACATTGCTTGGGAAAGCTCTTCTGTCCCGCTTATAAAGCTCCAAAAAGAAGACAGGAATAAAATATTTGTTGGAAGGGCAAAGTATCAGCTCAGTTTTTTTTCGAATATGTAAAGAAATTTTGCACAACGAGTAATTCAACCGATCAGTCCTTCGTGCTTTATAAATTCCTGTTGTTCTTGCCTTCTTTATTGCTATATACATCACAAGATTCAAAGTTTCCAGAAAAAAAGCTCTTTTCTTCTGGCACTGCAGACAGAAACTCTTTGGGGGCTACAACTCTACCAGGTCGGGCGAAATGTGATTGAAAATGGGAAGAGACGCAACGTTATCATTGTTCAGGGGTTTCATGCAGGTCATCAAGCATTTTGAAAGTACAACATTATTGGGACTGCTGGAAACTGCATCTAAAATTATTTCAATAAATTGTTGAGATTGAAAAAAGATTCTAGGCAGTATTCATAAATTTTCTTTTATCATTATGCCATTATGTTTTGATTGTACATGGGTTTAATGAAGGGCGCCACCATGTTTACCAGCAAGAAAATTTTTACAAATATGACGTTCTTGAAACTCTAAAATCTCAACTTAAGTATTTACATCATTTACATCACATCATATCATAGATCTGGAAACCAGGACGATCCATGGAAATGTTCATAAATTTTTCGCTATCATTACGAAAAAATTTTAAGAATTCTAAAGGGTTTAGAAAAAGCCGTCACCATTGTTGGCGGCAAGAAAAATTTTGGAAGTATAACTGACTAGGGATGACCAGAAACTGCACTCGAAATATCTACAACATGCGTCCTAAAAAATATTCATTAGGTTATTTTTATCATTATTACCATAGTTTTATTTGTCTTGCATTCGAAAAGACCGCGACATGAAGACGATAAAGGTATTGCAAAATTTCAGGAACACGTTTAGCAATAAAACAAAGGCAAGTATCTTCGTAAAGTTGAAGCATTATTTTTCGGAACTTTCGACGCGTTTTGTGAACGAATCGTATCATTGACATGAAGAAGATTATATGAACCCCTGTATTGAGATCCAATTCAAATCCTGTACCATGTCTGGGAAAATTGTGGGTATTGCACAGGGCCGTAAATCTGTCATGTGAATTGGGGGGGTCAGCAGAGCGAATGAATATAAAGTATGCAGTGGGTCATGGCACCACAAGGGATTTATGGTGTGTGTTATGGAAACAGTTGAGGGGCAAATTACTTTAAAAACAAAAGTCAATATTTTTGGATTTCTCAAGACTTTTTGCTCTATAGAAGGTATTTACAGATATTCCTTAGTACATTGACTGGTGTGTATGATTGGATGGATAACATTTTTCAGAGACGGCCCCAAGAAATTGAACCTTGGGAGCTAAGAATCAAGTTTACTCTCGTATGAGGACCCACCATGGTTGGGTCCGACGCGGAAGAAAACTTTTGAAATTTTACCTTCTAGAAAGGCTAAAAAAGCATCCCCCAGACTAAATTTAATAAAATACTAGAATCGCTCAGGATAGAAAGTTTGGCGTTTCTCAGAAGAACACAGATTATTGTTTATTGGGTGAAATTTTGGAGGGGAAGAGTCATGCTTAAACCTTAGAGACAGACTTTGGGGAAATATGGGACACTGTTGTATTGATTGGTAGAAATTTACTTTCTGAACAGAAATGTGCGTCTTCCTTATTTTGACTGATTTCAGTAGGCCATGTTTACACATCAAACTGAAAACATATTAAAATTATTTACGTACATACAAAAAGTGATTTACTAAATAAAAGTAAATAATAGACAAATAAAAGAAATGTACGTAAATAAGTTAGTAAATAGGTCAAATAAAATGACAGATTGCTCTCTTTTTATTTCATACTCTGTTTTCAAAAATAAAACGGTAGAAAACAGTAGAAAACGGTAAAAAACGGTAGAAAACGGTAAGTTTTTATATTGTAAAAATTATAAAAACCACTCTGCTTACAAAAATAACCTTAGTGGCTGAGGTTTGTTGCAATAACACAGAAAACGTTGTTTGGTTCTAACCCGGCTACCAGGGATTTCTTTCTTCCAAGAAAAATAATGGTAATTTCTCCAAAAGAATCGTTTAGCTCCAGATTTTTGGGGGGTCCAGTCCCCACCGTCCCCCCGGGATTTACGGCCCTGGTATTGCATACTGATGTCCTTTGAAAATGAACTTTGCTTCAGGAATAAACCCTTCTGGACCTGCATAAAACCAAAAACTTCAAAGGAAGCTTCAGGGGGGGGGGGAGTACCTTAAAATGTTTGAAGGTACGAGGACGTGCCTTTATTTAGGGGTACCTTTTTTCTGAAAAGTGCGAAATTATTGGTATCAGTTTTTGAAATATGTGCAGAACCATTTAAAGAAACATGCAGAATTATGGGTACCATTTTGGAAAATTTTGCAAAATTACTAGAAGGGAAATTTAGCATTGACAAAGTGAATGTCCAGCTAGAAATAGAAGTATGAAATATGTGTAATTTTGGGGCAAAGGACATTTATACAAAATTTATTCGATGATTTTTATGTGCTTTAAAAATTTTATTGGCTCTGCAGAAATATGTTTATAGTTTCGTGTTTGCGGAATTATGGCTCACATTTTTCAGACATTTGCGTAATAATGGGTCCAAAATTTTAATCAAAATGGCACGTCCCAGTCCAAAATAAGACTTAGTTTACCCCCCAAAAAGGAAGCTCATGAAAGTTATGCAAACTAGGGGCATAGAAAAGCAAGGGGCAAATTACCCTGGGTGCCAGAGCCTAAGCAACACTTTTTTGGGCTCCATTCGGGCTGTTTTATCTCAATAAAGCAATAATATTTAGGCAAGACCCCTACTAAGCCCCTTAAACGTTTTGCATCTACTGCGCCAATGACTTCATCTTCCATATAACCGGAAAACGTACCTCTATGGGTTTCGAAACCTTGCACTTTTATCTGTCATTGAAAGTAAAAATGTTCATTTTCATCTGATTTACTTGGTAAAGAAAAATCCATGGAAGCTTTTAAAGATTCGAGGAAGCAAAAATGGGTCCAAAGACAACTATGAAATTACCGCAATATCTGAGAGAGCCACAAATAAAATAATTTCTATGTTTATATATGGGAATAGCACTGCTTGAACAATATCACTGAAAGCATTCTAAAAAGGATTTCTGTAACAAAGACAAGGGTTCTGATCGCAATAAGGGTTATCGTGAACCCCTTACCCCCAGTCGTGAAAATGAACTAGGCTTTCCTTCCAGTGTTAAGTTATTTCCTTCCCCTTTCTTTGTATAAATATAATTGATTAAAGCATCTAAATTCATCAAACAATTTTGAAAATCATTTTGTTCTTAACTGCAAGCGACTGCTTGACCATACCTGTAAAATGACAGTAGTGGTTAACTACGAAATTTGCGGTAGAAAGGCTGCTTTGATTGGCAACTTTTGTCGTGTTATGAAAATATTCCGGCTTTTGCAGTAACAGTCTTATAGTTTCGTTCGTTCAGAAAGAACTTAAAAGAAATTGCTAGAATGCTTTGTCGTGATCCTATCCAGAATCTAGATTTTCTTGCAATCTCGCCAAGAAGTAAACAAATTTTAAAAACTTTCCTACAAGTTGTTCTTTAAAAGGTTACAGAGTTGCAACCACGTAGTTGTAGGTGTCGGCTAGGGGGGGGGAGGCAAACTTGAGCAAGAACCATACCTGAGGGGGGCAGGCTTTAAAACTAGAAAACAGATATATAACAAACAGATATATTTGGACAAAATCAGGGTCATGGAATAATAAATATGCCAAATTTTCAAATTATCATTTGGAAAAACTGTAGCCAGAGGGGGCAAGCTGTTGTCAAAATTTTCATTTGGGGGCACAGCCCCCCGTGCCTCCCTGCAGCTACGTGGCTGCAGAGTTGTTGCAATTTGCTCCTCATCACTGTTCTCTTGGATATAACTGTTAGTCAATTAGTGAAACTCTTTGATCCAAGAGTCCAGGCTTGATGATGCAGTAGACTCCCGTTATGGTAACATCAAATGTTGCTTGAAAAGCTGTGATAGTTCGCGACAGTAAGTGGGGAATGACTGTAAATGCCGCACATCAAAAAATTTGGCGACTTTTAAACTAAAATTTGTGTTTCTGTAACTGGTAATATGACCTTAGGCAAGAAGACTTTGACTGGAGTCGACTGTTTCACCACGAATTTAATTTTTAATCTGGGGCAAAGTAAGTTTTCTTGACGATTGGGATAGAAACAGTTCTTAAGATGAAGGTAAACATTGACAAAAGTATTGAGTAGAAATTAACTTATGAAATAGAGGTCTCCATTTACAAATTCTGCCTATATTTTACATTTTCTAGTAGACTCCTTCTTTCGAACTTTCAAAACATTTTTTTATTTGAAATCGCCCCGAAAAATCTCCACGAACCACAGGAAGTTTTCTATGCAATCTCGGAATTACACGAAAAAAGGAATATTCGGACATATCAAATATTTTGATGTATTGAAATATTAATGTTTTTAACAAATTTCAAGGACTTTTCAGAAAAGGCATTACCAGAAAAAAACACCACAAGTTGTTACATAATAATCTTATTTACAATAAAAATTATTTACAATACAATTAATCCGCAATAAAACATAAAAATTTACGATTGAATTTGAATCAAATTGAAATTAATTGCAAAAATTACTGACGTAAATAGTCGATGTCTTCCCTACGTCAGAGATACAGCGAAATGTCCCGAAAGGACGATAAGGTGTCAAGAGTTAACAGCTTATGTAACAGCGATTCTTTGAATTATAAATGATAAACGAATGATTATTAATAATAAATTCAACAAATCATGTGAGAAAAGTCAAGCTCATTAATAACAAATTAGGTTGTAGATACTGGTTCTAAAACGACTTTACTACCAGACCTGCTTAAAATCTTTACATCCTCCAAACGGCATTTTGCATTGTTTTTTCGTTTAACAAGTGTCACAATACCTTGCAATTTCAGTGAAATTTGTTTATCGAGTTTATCATTGCAGCTCTCATTAGTCATTAGGCATTCGAACTCAACCTTGACTCTTTTTCGCAACTCTTTATCGATTATAACCGAATCAATTATCTCCTGGTTCAGCCCGACACGCGTCACAGTGGCAACGCCAATCTCAGTTTTTCCAATTTTGGCTGCGAATCTGTCCCCAACTGAAATTGCCTCAATCGTGAAAATGTACCCTCCACGATTGCTGTCTGTCCAAAAGAAATTATCATTTTCAAGAACATCCTCTGTCTCAAATGTGAGTCTTCTCCCGTAGCCTTGGCCAATGCGTTCAAGATATTTAGCCTGTCCACCTAACAGGAGTTTATTTGTTCCATTTTCTTTTACCATGTAGCGGAATCCTGGTGCTATATCGTCATGTATAAAACTCTCACAAACCAGTAACTCATGTTTTTCTAATGCCTTTAAATGTGAGAATTCTTCGTAATTTGCTAATATCAGCTCCGCATGTTCCTTCGAATAAGAAGTGTATGTAGCCGAACACGATGCTTTTATTCCAGTTTGTGCTCGATGCAAGCGTTGCGAAACTTCGTTTTGGATGTGTAAAAGCTCTTCCATAACTTGACCTTGCTGATTGAGTTCTAATTCATAAATCGCTGTTTGTTTTGATTCTAACCTTGTGCTGTTATCGTACCCCTATTTATATGCTGGTGGGCATTCCAAAGTTCATTTCTCATGGGAAAACGTGACCAGTTTTAGCTTCCTCGTGTTTTCACTGAAGAAGCCTTCGAGGTTATAGGCTTTGATTGGCTAAGCCAGTGCAGGTAGCAGTGGGAATTCACTAGCGATTCATAGCGATTCATATAATATCCCGAGGTATCAAATAGCATGTGCTCAATAAGATCAATGGAGCCTGCATGATTGACATATAAACACAACCTTTTAAGCCAATCATCATAAAGAGCTCTCGAAACAACCAATAATAGATGAGTATTGTCTACAAAGAATGATCTATTCATCCAATCAATGGCCACTTGCCAATTTGACATATGGCGGGATTCACGATGGGGATTCCTCGGTAAACTTTGGTTCTCGTGATGAGCACTCGATAGGCGGACTGGAAAAACACTGAGCATAGGAGATAGGCCATTGCAATCGAAGCTTCGCAGGGAACTTGGTAGTTGAACGACTCCAAAATGGCTCTTACTGGGGAGCATGATGACTACTCTCCGCTGCTTAAAGAGCGTGATGCATGTGGTGTTGGCTTTGTTGTCGATATCAAGGGCAATGCGTCTCACCAGGTAAAATTTAAAACCAAAATAAATGCATGTTAATGTAGTATTTTGAAATGAAATACGGCAAGTCAGCTTTGTAACGATAGCATCTGAACGATAATTTCTCTCCTAGGCTTCAATTTTCTCGTAAGATTTTGTTCATGGTTTTGTTTTGTAATGCTTGGTTGCTTTGTGCTCACTTTTCTCTGCAAAAGGTGTGAACCCTGTCAACCGTATCGTTCGGTATGAAATGTTCGTATTCCGTAGAAGAGGGGTCTCTCCCGAAAATGTCTCAAACAGCAAGATAGCAGTTGGGCATTAACCATTGGCCCGAGTCCCTCTAGTTTGGCCCCCGGGTTCCCTTAGTTTGGCCCCCGGTTCCTTCTAGTTTGGCCCTTTTGCCCCCTCTAGTTAGGCCCCCGCCCGTTTTACCTAGATCGGCCCCAAAAGTCCTGCTTTAAATGTTTGATTTCCTTTTCGTAGATCCTCAGAGAATCGCAAAGAATGCTTGTTCATATGAACCATCGTGGTGGATGCCAATGTGATGACACCGGGGATGGGGCAGGGGTAATGACAGCATTGCCCCATAAATTATACAGGAAATACCTGGCTGAAACATTGTAAGTACTATTACCTGCAGCTTTCATATCACTATTAAGGAAGCAATCATTTTAAAGAAGAACGTTTTGGTTGTAGGGAAAGACTTTCTTGTACCTGTCCAAAATTGTCCCATAAAATGTTTATTCATATCAAAACACAATACATTACTGAAGACAATAAATTTGGACCCACGCCCACATTCGGTCTCTTGTTACTCAGCCCGGGCTTGAGCATGTTCCAAATAATGTTCCACTATTTTTTGCAATGAAAAAGTCAATTTGAAATTGTAAATTTAATAAAATAAAAATCATGATGATAATATGAATGACATTACAAATAAACGACACATGATGACCGGATGATACTAAAGAGTGCTGGCTTGTTTGGCTTGATATTTTTGCATTTCCGGACCAAATTTCGCATGCCAGTGCGGATCGAAAGTGCCCTTGAGGAAAATAGCACGCTGTGTTGATTATGTTTTCACCAATCAACATGAATTTATCACGTGCAAAAGCCACGAGCTAATTTTGGCACCGCGAAGCAGGGAGCTGGGGGAATTTAGCCCCCCCCCCCCACATTTTGCGAAAAATGCGAAATATTAAGAAGTGAACCACAAATAAAGTCTGTTTTTTATTCGGTTTTAGCCCCCGGACTTTTTTTAGACCCCCCCCCCCCCATCTTCTCAACGCTTTGCGGTGCCTGAACCGGAGTTAGAATGAGCTTAGAATTAGACAAAGAAACAACCAGGATTTTAAAAAAGAGAGTTCGCTTTTATCTACTAGACCGAAAGAAACGATTTTATCCAAAAAAAGGGTATTACGATTTGCAAACGGTCACAATTAACTTTCACTTGTCCTATCAAGCAAGACTAGGAGTTGAGCCTTGATCTCACGCCCCTTTTTTCAAAGACCCTTCATTCATCTGTTTTGGAATATAGTACTTTGTCTGACAATACTGGGATCAAAAGTCTGATTGGCAGAAAATGGCCCAGGATGGTTGACTGCGCATTTTGGGTAGCATGTCTCCATGATCCTTTTGTTCAAAAACAGGTGGCAAAAGCTAAAATAAGCATGCTAATGGACATTCTTAATGAAAAAAGCATCTATTGTCTATTTAATCAAACTGTATGTAATTTCCATGTATTAACGGGTAGCGTACAAAGTGACTTCAAGCAGCAAATTGATAAATCATTTATTTAGACTTGCTGGAGGCCATCTTTGTTGAAGAAAAGACGCCTAGGTCAAACTATCGTTTCACAATTTGCTTACCACATGAGTACCGCAAAGTGGTATCCAGGGGTTGTGAACTTCAAATGATGGTATACAGTCATATGATGTTGTGAACTTGGCTGGGCCTGGGCAAGAGTATGACATATAATAAGAGTAACTGCAAGGTTATAGTCTGTCTCATAAACATGTAGAAAACTGAATACTAATCGATAATGGAATGAGTGTACATCTCACCCTGCCTAGCATTATGAGCTCTTTGCTCGATATTTGCAATCATGACGAAATAGCGGGCCTAGCATGAAGGAAAAGGGCATGAATTGCTAAATATGAAGATAAGTATCGCCAAGTGCCTCCGAGCTCTGGACTTGGATCAAGTTTATGTTGCATCCTTCAAAGGTAACCTCGCAACACCATGGGTACTCCATATAACACTTCCTATTGTTTCAATTTTTTGATTTGGTTGCATGATTAGGGTGACGCCTCCCATCAGTCCTTGAGCGACACAACCATAATGGGACCTGTCAAAAGTAACGCGTCTTCTCCTAATACTCCTCCCTCTATGCAGCTGTTGCTGTTGTAGATTGTGATGTAGCATACGAAGCCAGAGCTACTGTCTGTTATGACGAGCTGTCCTTTTTGGGGGTTACACTGCACAAGGATTGACTGCAGAGAAAATGCTCGGATAAAATTGGCCGTTGTTTGTTGATGTCCGTTATTTCTCGGTGTCCGCCAAAGGAAAATTCGTTATCCGTTTTCAACTGAAGGGGATGCCTCTCATTTTGTACCTGCTGAACGGTTTTAATCGTAACATATGAATTGGATTACCTTCCTAAAAGAGCTGAAATCTAAAGCCTGAGATTTCATATTAAATATTTAATCTGTATCAGCTGATGTTTCTGTCATCAAATTTTCAAGAAATTTTATCTTGCTTAGCGTGGGACCAAATTATGGAAAATTTAGACAAAGAATTTCAATTGTAGGAATCGTTGAGAAATAATTTAGTTTGAGGCAAAATCATGTAGCAAATACTGCGATGAATGGTTGAAGATAAAGAGAGCTTATAAGTTGTTAGGCTTTTAAGTACAGGAAAAATGCATCAACAGCATCCATAGATGGTAAATTCTTTGATATGTAAATAGGTACTGTGGCTTTACAACAGCTAAGTTTAACTTATGGGCGCTGTTGTAACTTTTCAAACTCCACAGAAATGCTACAGAGGCTGTTATTTCTCACAGGATTTTAATACAACCACTAGAAATATTTGTGACTTACCTAGGTTACTTATACAACCAAAGTTAATCTTGCTGAAATAAGAGTTGAGATTATATAACAGAGGGAATTAATTTTCTGACTCAGGGCAGAATTAACAATGCAAGATGTAGGGCAAAAATGCCCCCTCAGAAAGACATGGAAGTCAGTCGTGAGGCTACCTTCCTACGTCATCGAGAGCGAGTTAGGCCGTTGGTGCATCGGCGCAAATCGCTCAACCTACCATAAAGCTCTAGCAGGTAGAGGTTACTAGGGGAAGTTACAGACAAACTTAAAGCATAAACGATATTTGGGAGGGAATGGGCAAGAAAAGAATTTTTTCCCCAATATTAGCAGATGCATCAGTCCTACCTGAATGCATCAAAATGGCAAAAGCATAAGAGATACACAAAAGTATGAGAAGTTTTTATCATCCTGGAAAAAATACTAAAACTGTCAAAGTTATACCGAAAGAAGCAAGTTTTAAAATAAAGAGTGTGTGGGTTGCGAAAGAGCGAACGACACTCTTGTAATGAGGCATCGCCAAGCAATGTGAGACACACTTGGGTTATTCTAAGGGGTACGCCAAACAATATGAGACACACTTCGGGTATTCTAAACTTGAAAACCCCAGGAGGACAAAAGACTCGACACTATTGCGCATGTTCTTGTAGAACGGGTACGTGAAGAAGTACGCCACAAGAGACCAGAACGAATCGGAAATAAATATCAACTTAGGCCGCATTATTTGAAAGACGAATTCCCCTCGTGAAACTCATTTTGATTAAATTTCATTCAATCACCATTTTACTTAATAACCAAATTGCTTAAAAATCTTCCATAGCTTTCAATTCATAGTATTATTAAAAATAAAGCAGAAAATTCCTACACGCTTCTTCTATTTGTTATGCCTATATTGATTGAAGTATCAGAAGAAATCCTAAACTGGTTTTGTCACCTTAATACATAATATCTTTTACGGGTTGAATTTAGCGATTTAATCTGGTTCGTCCACGACTTTTAGTTATGGAGCGACACTTCAAAGTAGGCGATAACAAAACCTTTTTTGTTCCTTTATTTACTTCGGTATGAAAAAAACCCATATCCATCTTTTATAAGTTCTTGTAAGAAGGTTGCTATATTTCCAGTTTTCGTTATAGTCTTGTTATTGGTAGATAATTTGTTTTTCATCTTTAAAAGGTACAATGGAGATGAAGATCAAGTTCCAAAAATTGGATCTTACGCAACTGGCATTCTGTTTTTGGATCTGGACCCAAAAAAGGTTTCTTTATATTACCAATAAGTAAAAATCATTGTGAATTTTCGGATTCAGGATATCGAAACTAACTACAGAATTGCTACCTCGAAAACAGGCATTTTACGAAACGAAACCATGTACCGCACAAAGAAAACACATCTGTACTAGAAACAGGAAAACGTATTGAGTTAGTAAGCAACGGAATTACAGGAATTACAATAGAAAAGAATGAAGAAAATACATACCGTATTCAAATGTAAACATCCCCGTCCCATCCCCCCGTCCCTATTTTTACCAGGTTTTTAAAAGTATTTATTGGCTTTGTTTGTAGTTTGCTTTTGTTCTTTATTATTAGCTTGAGTTAGTTACCCCCTTAGTTCTCTATAAGGCTGTGCATGGCTCTAAAGTCTAGGAATAACGTGATGCTAAGAAAGAAGCTCTTCGGTTCTGTATAATTGCAATTACTTCACTACTTCACTACTAGGTGCCTGAGCCATATGGACAGAAAAAATGTGGAAGGCAATAAGAGGAGAAAGAGGAAAGACCTCCTTTCTCCTCTCTCCATTAACGGCTACACCCTGTTACACCCACTAATTCAATAAGGCTCTATCATTGCTTTATCCTTTATTTCACTGTGGCTCTGATACCCAGGGTATTACTTTACATATGCCAGTCGTCTTAACGTACATACCAGATAGACATTGCATTGGTGTAACAGACCGTAGCTACTGAACTGTTTTGACATGTACTGATTTTGTTACTTTTTATTTTCTTAAAATACAGGCCTCACATTGTATGTGTGAAATGGAGAAGATTGCTCATGAATGCTCCCTTCAGGTATTTTTTGTAAACCCTATCAACCTTTCTTGTATGCCTTAAACACTGCCTTACTAGTGGTATAAATTAGGATGCTGGCCAAGGTGAGTTTGAATTACTTGTGTTGTCTAAGTGTAGGCGATCTTTTGCAATTCTTGGTCCCAAGTAAGCATATTTTTTTTACACAATTCTACATACCGTAATGCCTCGAATAAGCGCCCGGGCGCTTATTTAATTCCTGAGGCTCGAGGGTGGGCGCTTTTTCGAAAAAAGCGCTTAATCGACGGGGGCGCTTATTTAAAAAAAAAATTTGGAAGTGACTAAAAAAATGAATGTGTTTACAATTGAAGCATGTTATTACGATGCGAAGGCAAAAAATGAGAATGAAACTAAAACAAACTGTGTTGGTCATTCAATCTTTCTTGGTGAATTGCCTTCCAATTACGTTTTAGTCGAAAATTCGAATAAGCGCCCGTTTCTGAAGGTTGAAGGATAGGCGCTTATTCGAGGGGTGGGCACTTATTCGAGGGGGAGGGCTTATTCAATAATTTCACCTCTAGAGTGGGCGCTTATTTGAGGGGGCGCTTATTTGAGGGAGGCGCTTGTTCGAGGCATTACGGTATTATATTTTTCAATGTTTACTAAATGCTGAGGAGAACTTCACATTTCCCTAAGCTTTAGACGCTTGAAATCACCCTAGTGTTATTAAAATGTAAACATGGCAGTAATTATCTTGGCTAAATAAATGTGCCCTCTAAAGATCCATTTATCCGAGCTACCAAAAATTTGCGTTCACTGCAATGCCACACAGTGTCAACTGTTTCCACAAATGGAGCAAATCTTTTGTTATTGCAATATTTTTTCAAAGCATTAGGTAAGAGTTTGAACAGAGCTGCAGGGTTTTATCTCTATGTATAGACAAGAAAGAGCTATTATAGTTAATTCTTTATGTTTTACCATAAAAAACCAATAACAATAGCACCGTTCAGAAATTTACCCCCATCAACGTTTTTTATTTCGATAATATCAGAAAACTATAAAAAACAATCAAAGTAACAACAGGAGACCACAGTTGCTACTGCGGTAGAGATAAGTAATTCAGATGTAGCCATCGTTACCATTAAATACCCTGCCTAATTATTGTCCTAGTAGCTTCAATAACACAATAAGACGTCTCCGAGGCATTAGAACATGTCGTTCTTTTCAAGATGCTGGAAATTTCACGTGTCCAGTTTCACGTGATCATGAGCCTTGGCATCCCCTTTAATCAATAATGCCTGTCCAGGATCTTTTTATAGACGTCCCAGAACTGACAATGTTAAAGTGTATGTGAAATTGTAAAACCAGGTGGCAGGTGTAGATCAAGCGAATTATCCAATGGCAGAGCCGGGTAATCAAAACTCAATCTAATCTAAGGAGGTAAAAACAACATAATCAAACGAATTGTCTCTTTCAAGCTTACAAAAGAGGAAAAATTGTCAACTCATTGACGAAAAATAGGCCAATGCCTAAACGCCTACCTTACACTTTAAGGCCCTGTTTACACGGGATCAGATCCAAACATTATCGGATCCATTTGGACTCATTTTTAAGGGGGTGTTTACAGGGGATCGGATCTGAAAATATTTGCGTTTACACGGGATCGGATTCTTATGGATAAAAAATGCGCAGATTTGTGTGCTCATTCCAATAACTTCACCAGTTGGTTGAGATCCTCAATCTCCTGTTTAGTGTACCTCTGCTTGAAAATTGTGAACAATTTTTTTAGCGTTACAGAATTTGAAAATGGCTTTGAGAAAAGCAAACATTTTACGACATACTAAAAGCTTTTTCGTCTGACACTTCTCTGAGCATAAAACGTCAGAATAAGATTCCGAAAGAACACGATGAAAAATATATACTCAGTTGTGCATCGAAATAGGTCAATCAGAAAAACGCAAGCACAAGACCGGTATAGTTGACCAATCAGTACCGCGAGCCTTAAGAAAAATTACCAATGGAGTCCAAGAGAGAAAACGAACTCCTTTTGTCTACACAATGGCGGCTTTTTCGTTTTTATGTGGATTGACTCCAAAACTGCTAGATGGAAGGACGACCGGGCTCTGCCAATTATCAAAAACATGTCGTCATTATAGAGATTTGCACAATCTGGGTTGTCTAAAAGATGTTGACCGATGGCAGAATCACTTGTTTTAACAGTGTTTCTAGACCTACAAGATCGAGGAGGCTGTTCTCTTTGGGGGGCAGTTTTGTTTCTTATGTTGGAAGGAACATGCTGTTTTATCCTATATTCCAATCTTTGGGTTGTGCGTCCTACGTAGCCAGAATCACACTGGCACGTAAATTCATAAATGACGGAACTTTTTTGGTTGGTAGGAATGAAATCCTTTTGAATGGATGGAAGGGCTCTCCTAGTGCTGTGAACAATCCGAGGATTGACAGCAAAGAAACATTTAGTTATGGCTTGCCTAATCTGACTCTCGAATCGCAAGGAAGTGTTACCAATCCAAGGTAGTTTCAAATAAACTGGGCACTTTTGCGGATCAAACTTTTAAACAGCCGAAAAACTTGCGATCTTCTCCTTAGTATAAGATAAAATTACGTCTTCTGGATAGGCGTTGTCCAGAAAGATCGTTTTAAGTTTTTCCAGTTCAGCGTGTAGTTTAGATTTCGAGCAGATCATAAGTGCCCTATGTACTAATGTTTTGACAAGGTTGACTTTGCGTTGTTTTGGGCAGAATGAATTTCAGCGTATGTACTGACCGGTAAAAGTAGGCAGTGGTGTAGTGCTATCAAAATAACAAGGGGGCCCTTGCACAAAATTTTCCAAAAAACAATAGCAAAAGTAGGAAATTGCCAATTTTATGCATAAACAAGGGGGGCTCAGCCCCTCTGAGCCCCCCCTAGCTCTACAACCCTGAAAGTAGGATATACACTGGTAAGAAATCCAGTGTTAGACTTTTCGACCAAAACATCTAATAATGGCAAGGAATCATTTTCTTCCTTTACAGACGTAAACTGGAGGGCTGGGTGTAGGCTATTAAGGTGTTTTAGAAAAATATCACACTCAGCCTCTGTTTTGAAAATGGTATATCTGTCATCCACATACCGAAAATAGACACCTGGCTTTTGGTCGTAGTCGAACAAACGCTCTTCATGAAAGCCAACAAAGATATTGGCCAAGGCAGGTCCCAGAGGGCTACCCATAGCGACACCATCCTTTTGTTGGTACATTTCGTTGTTAAAACTGAATTCAACTGAACGTGTTGTAGTTTCCATCAGTTCAATGAATACTTCCTCTGGGAATGGTGGGCTATTAAGCTAGCTCCGGTACAAAGCGTCGGCACATATTTTGATGGTCTCACTTTGGCGGCAATTATTCAACCTCAGAAGGGAGAAAATAATTGATCCTTTATAGCGATTGAAGGCTATTGTATTTGCCTTTTGTTATTTCTCAATAAGTTGCCCCTTGGATTCTGTTTACTTTATTTTCCAGCAAAACTTTCAGCAGTAGAGCCATCTCCTTAACAGTCCAACCAAAAAATTTGCTCTTTGGTCCTTTATCAACCTCTTTATTCATTTTTATAAAGCAGACATTTTGACCTTTTTGAATCAGATCCAAACGGGACCATCTTCAAAAGCGATCCCAAACGGGTGCGGATAGCAGATCCAAATAGGATCGGATCCGCCAGGTCCCGTGTAAACGCAAAACCTATCCGTACCACTTCGGGTACGGATCCGTTTGCATCCGATCCCGTGTAAACAGGCCCTAGAAATAAGCATAGTTTGACTTTGCAAGAGACTCTCCCAATGTAGCGAAAGTATTGAATAAAGCTTTTTTGAAATAGTAAGTAGTATATAGCTCCAACAAGGCATGAAGCAGCAATTACGAAAATATTTCTGCTTTTGTTGTTAGCACAATAAGATATATTTCCAGTAATTGTATCTCTTTACATCAGTATCATACCGTGGAAGAATAATGCTATTTTGGCATTTTGAATCTCCTCCCTTTAATTAAATGGAAATAAATTTTAGTTCTTTCTGTCTTTTTCTTCAGGTAATAGCATGGAGAGACGTGCCATACAATAACGAGTGCATAGGAGACTGGGCACGAAATTTGAAACCGATAATAAAGCAGGTATGCTAACTCTTCTCCAACAAACATTATGAAATAAATCTGGCCGGCTTCAAAAATGCGATACCTATCTAGCCATAAGGCCATCTGTTGCAAACCTGACACGTACAGCTAAATCTTGTTATAACAATGCGAAATTAGACTACTTTTAGTGATCAGTTTTAATGTTTATCGATATGTTCCGCCAGGAAATGTCATCTGGACGTCCAGCTTTTAATTCAAAACAGAGCTGTTGATTTACTTTGAAATAAGAACAGAAATCGCTGTAAAGGTGAATAAGAAACATCTATGGAGAGCTTTGGGTGCATGACCCTAGAAACCAAGGGGTCACTATAGGCAAATGCTTCTATACATTTTCAGAAAATCACGTAGTCCGGTTTGGTTCAAATTTACTTTTTTGAATTTTTGCCGATTTCGATTTTTTGGTTTTAAAGTGTTTTTAGGTGACAATCGTTTTTTTCAACCCTTGTCTTTCAAAATTCCTTCATTGAATAAATGATTTATTGCAAAAGTATACTTCGCTTCGAATAGGTAGCATATATCTGTTTAAATCTATTGAACTAGGGCCTCTCTATGGCTTGCTGTAACGAAAAATGTCCAACATATGGATAGAATTGTCATATCAATCATTTACTTTAGAATCAAAACGAAATATGATGCTGAACATGCCACATATCTCAATCGATCAATACAATGTTGAATACGACCTAGTAATACCATACAAAAATTAGAAAATAATGAAATTTTTCGTCCTGGTAAAAGCACTGCATAGCTTTTATGATCGTTGAACAATATTTTACAGAACAATATTTGACTAGTTAGTTAGTGCCATCTGGAGAATCCTTGATAACAAAAATGGGCATTGAAAAATACGACTAGTTTGAATGCAAGCTTAGAACATGCCTTAACATTGCTGTTCTCCTCTACTTTTTAAATACCTCTCTAATGTGACACCGCTACTGCAACTTGGGGATCGTTCATAAACCTACTTTAAATAAGAAACTTGAAAGTCTTTCACTGACTTCATTTTTGACTGCATCTGTAACTTTGGTTTTTTTCAGATTTTTGTAAGCAGCAATTTGCCACAGGATGAGTTCAAAAAACAGGTTAGACAAACTATATCATATTTACCACTTCAGATTTAAAGTTTGTTGATCTGAACCTCTCTGCATTATATAACCTAAAACGTTATTGCCTACTTCCAGGTTTACTTAATGAGAAAAACAGCAACCCACAAAATACCACAGCACGACCGAAGATTCTACTTGTGCAGTTTATCGTCTGAGACTGTTGTATACAAGGTTTGTTTTTTATTTTTTTGTCTCTAGTTATATAAGAGGTAGTGCCAAAGTTATTATATTTCATATTGATGGTATGGTTGACTCATTCAGCTTTTAATTCACCATAATTGTGAACATTCCTTTTAATACAGTTATTAGATTAAGATGATGTGCAAAAAATGTTTGCTAAAATAATTGTGCCAAAGCTAATTGAAAAATTCTCAAACTATAAATTAATCGCTAAGTTTTTCATGTATAAATGGGTGAATTCATCAGAGCCAAAAAGCAATGCAACAAAAACCAGAGAATCTGAAGTGTCAACTCATGTCCAGGGGCGTGCCTAAGAAGGGGAGGGGGGGGGGTTGGGGAGGTGGAAAGTTTGTCGGTAAATTTTACGGGTGGTCGGTAAATGTTATGAATTGTCGGTAAATGCGTATCTTGACTTTATATAGTATTTTGATGTATATATATTGACTAGCAAGAGTTGAATTTTGGTCGGTCAATTCACCTGTTTACACCCCCTACTCCAAATCGTCAAGGTACGCCCCTGCTCATGTCCCACCTGTTTTATGAGGAACGTTATCAGAACTTTAGGATATTGTCCCAAGGAAGGGTTAATAGCTTTCTGGATTCTGGCATCAACTAACATTGAACCAAATGGAATATTTTAAGTTTGGTATATGCTAGTTTTTATCAAATTATCTTTTTAATACCGGCCTAGTATTAATGTCTCCATATGTCATTTAGGGGCTTCTAACTCCAAAACAGTTGCCGCAGTTCTATCTGGATTTGCAGGATGAAGACTTTGAGTAAGGATATTATATTCTTACTTTGTTCTTTTTTATAAAATGCTTTTCAAGATTTTCAATCTATATATTGAAAGTGCGGGGATGGTTCAGTGGTTAGGGTCGCTGAATACAGACCAATGGGTCGTGGTTCGAGCCCCGGACAAGACCGAGTTCTCACCGAGTGAGGAGAGCCGGGTCGTTGTAATTCCATGCGTAGGAATCACGAAATGAGGTCACATCGTGAGGAATGACCAGGAAATGGCTCCACCAGCATAGCATCTCGTTCTCAGTGTCCTAAAACTACCTTCGGATGCTAAGAAGTAAATGCAAAAAAAGACTTTAAATGTGTATTGAAATTTCAGAGCCAATTGCTCGACGCCTTTGCACAGTTTCACCTGTATATCAATTTTTTCGGTTTATAATACCGTATGCTTACCGTGGTTTCACCTTCTTTCCCTTTATTATTCCTATAACTCTTTCTCAAATTTGCTCTCGAAATTCTTTCAGAATATTTTTTGACATGAAAACTCATTCACAAGTTTTTGTGTGCTGCTTTTAATCCAAGATTATATCAATCTACATTTTTGGATTTTATTGACTAAATTTGGTTGGTTTCTACCACAGGACTCACTTCTCTCTGGTACATAGCCGATTCTCAACCAACACCAACCCTAGTTGGGAGAGGGCACACCCTCAAAGGTAACATATAATCTTACAATGAAGCTTACTGGCCTATACCTTGTGCAATAATTTGTTTTTCAATCCTTACAAGTCTGTTGATTATCTTGCTGGAACAGATCGGTTTGCTTTTTTGCCCATTGTCCTAAAAGAATTGCAAGTGACCTCAACAACTGCAAAGTACTATGCCTGATTATTTGCATTCACGTAAATATACAACGTACACGAATACACGTACACGTATGCACAAACACTCAAATACACGTAGAATCCATTACATCTACAGGTAGCAAAAAACATGTTTGATCCATAGCTTTGAATCCCTTAATTGATAACTATATTTTCTTTGAAGTTAGTTTATGCCAACTATTTGTCTCACTTTTGTTCCTTCTCGTTTATTGCACGAGTTTTTCTTAAGAAATCCTAACACTGAATGCTACTTTTTTTCTCTTGAAGAACTCCTTATAATTGAGAAAATTGTTCTGCATTTTATTGTTCTAAAACCTTCTATCTTTATATAGTTAATTATTTTTCACAGACTTCTTGCTCATAATGGTGAAATAAACACAATTCAAGGAAATATAAAGAACATGATAGCGAGAGAAGGAAACATGCAGAGCAAATATTATGGAAATAATTTACAGAGGCAAGAAATTTTTATATAAACAAACTCTAGAAAGCTGACGGTTTTATAAGCTCTGTCGACCTTATATTTACTTCTTTTCTTGTCGCTCGTATCCCTGAAAAGGAAATTTCTTGTAATCTTGAAAATAAAAATTAGATGTTTATCCCGTATTAATTCAAGGAATCAGTCAACTGGTAGGCCTCTTCTTTGTATTTATGATTGGCAAGTACGGTAGTCATCGTTTTGAGAAAATGCCTTTTTGATCTTCACATGTGAAAGTTTTATGTCAAGCATAAGCAAATCTGTTATTTTTGGCCTAGTTCTGGATCCAAGCAACTTCTCTCGTAAGAAATTGAATCTAAAATTGTGTGTTAAGCTATTGTCACTTCAATGCCTTGTTTTTTTAGATTGTTTCCAGTCATTGAAGCTGAGCAATCGGATTCTGGTTGTGTCGATAATGTAATCGAATTTCTTGTGATGGCCGGAAACCGATCCCTACCAGAGGTAAGGTGGTACTCATAACCCGAGTCAGCTCGCTTGCCTTTGTATGACGTCATAAAATAAGTATATCAAAAGGTCATAGGTTTCTTGTGAATAAACAAGCCTATTTCTCCCTTAAAATTGTTTGCTTACTATCTTCAACTGAATAACAATCATTTTAGCTTGCTTATTGTATTACACCACAGGACTCAAAGTCAGCCAATATACAATAGCAAATGATTTTCTTCCATGTTATTATCTCGTCAATCCTAGCGCTACTACCTTATCTTACCATTATTAAGCTTTATTATTCTTGCTCTCATTTGTTTGGTTTTCCGCGTCCTTTTAGGCGGTGATGACTTTAGTACCAGAAGCATGGCAGAATGACATTCATATGGGGAGTGAGAAGAAGAATTTTTACAAATGGGCATCATGTTCCATGGAAGCATGGGATGGACCAGGTAAAAGACTGTGATAGACTCACCCATCAGAAACCTCTTATATAATTATTCAGAGTTAAAGTTTTGTTATTTGTATGATATACATCAAGAGGTTCTCTAACATTTTCACACATTCTTCAAACTATTTCGACCCTTTTGAAATTCCTGTGTTTCTCCATCTTTTCTCATTAGCTTACTTATTTGATAACACTCCAATTTCATTAGCTTTCGAGAAGCATTCTTGTTTTACGTCTAAACGGATTTTCTTTGAATCCCTTTCATTCTCTTCGAAAGCTCTGTTCACTTTTTCTGATGGGCAATATGTTGGCGCGGTGCTTGACAGAAATGGCCTACGACCTTCCCGCTATTACCTCACCAAAGATGGTCTCATGATCATGGCTAGTGAAGTTGGTGTTTCTTCAGTTGTCCCGGAGCAAGTGATATACAAGGTGAACTTGATCTGTGCTTTTTGATACAATTCTTTGCAGCATTGTAAAAGAGGTATCAATACTCATTAAATGTGAATGCCTGGAAAAGTTTTTTTCTGTAAATGATAATGCCTGTAAACATTAGACTGGAAAATTATGAGGTACCATAGTTGAAAATAATCTCTTGAACTAAGATCTGCTTTCCCAGTTTTAATTTATAAAGAGAAGACCATTAGAATTTTGGACTGCTTCAGTTGAGAATATTTATGTTGCGATGTTGAAACTACAAACATTTAATTTATAAGAAAGTTGCTTTTATGGCTTACAGAAAGTTGCCAATGAGCTTTTTTGAATCCTGTAACAACTACTGTCGAGGAAGGCAAAAATAAAGTGGTAGGGGTAGCAAACATGATTAAGGGTCAACTGCATGGGTCTTTTTGTAATAAGAGCGTTGATACAATCATAGGTGTTCTATGCAAGGGCGTGATAATTTAGGTTAATAACATTATTATTTTGATTCAAACTGTAGGAAATGTCAATGCAGAGATTTTTTTCAGTGATTTTTATTAAGTTCTTATACACATAATCAATTAAAAAACCAATGAAAATTTTTTTATCAAGGGTCGCCTAATGCCCGGTAGAATGCTGCTAGTGGACACTAAGCTCGGATCCATTATAAAAGACGATGAACTAAAGCATATCATTTCAACTGCACGCCCTGTAAAGCACTGGATCGAAGAAAATTTGCTAACACTTCAACATTTTCGTGACGCATATATGAAGAAGCATGCAAGAGAGCCTGATGAGATTCCACCAGAACGAGAATCGTCTACAATGGGAGGCAGATCAGTTGAAACAGATCGAAGAATGCCCCTGTTTGGTTACTCTGTGGAAGATTTGAATATGCTTCTGTTGCCGATGATAATCAACTCGTAAGCTGTTTTCAAAAGATTTGATTTTTTATAGTGCCTGTTCCAGGTTACATACGACCTTCTCAAATGGTAGCAGTTATCAAAAAGGTTTTCGCGATCCCCTGCTATTAAGCATAAGTGATAAAGGTCTTTAAATAGGAACTGGTAGGTTACCCTGAAAAGTGAAATCCTCAAATTGTAAAGTTATATTGACATAGAAAAGGTGCCTGGCGGCTGTTACCTAATATCATCTGCATCATCAGGCACTCATTGTGACATTCAGTTTCCTGTTTTCCTTGTTATGAACGGTCATATCGCACAACCAAGGGCTCTCTCATATTGATTTTATGTAAAAGAAAAGCAGGAAAGACACAGTACATTTTTTTCGGGTCAGAGGAATTGTGGGGTCAGAGGAATTCCGAGAAAAACTCTCGTAAAATTCACTCGTCACAAAGTTTGTATTTTTTCAAATACATAGTACTACAATTTCAACTTTATAAGCTTCTGGTACTGCAAGATTTGAAGATAGCGAGAACAAGAGAAACAAAGCCTACTGAGATACAGATTTTAATACAATTAATGTTATTTTGTCAAGCAATGTGTCTTTGGGTGATTTTCTTATTCACGTTTATGTCTTTGACTTTAGAAAAGAAGCTTTGGGGTCAATGGGAAACGACACGCCCCTGGCTTGCATGACAATGTATCCACAACTTGTCTTCGATTATTTCAAACAGCTTTTTGCACAGGTATGTGTCATCTCAATCACTTAATATTGAACATTTGCAGCGTGTTATCGAAATGTTGGTTTTGATGTATAGAGAATTTTTTATTCACAGCCGTTTTCCCATTTGCCTAAGGTAAACTGCTATTGTACTTGGTGTACAACTTTTATTCCTCTTGAAATATTATAACATATAAAGTAGATTGTGTAAACAGTAATGTTTGTAGAAGCTGATAAGTTCATGTCTTTAGGTTTATTAAAATCAATATGTCTTTGGCCACAACAGGGGCTGTGCTTGGCGCAGTTTAGACCTGTCACTCTTTTGGACCTATACAGGTTTCTCCGCTGGCTCTAATAAAGGGCAATTTTGGGATGCTTTGAAATTTGACCACTTGTTAATGATTCCGTGGGAATCTTCTGTATAAGTACGAGACTGACGAGGGGAGTTAGGAGTAACCTTTCACTGCACAGATGCCTCCAATTGATTCTTTACGTAGATTGCCTGCGTTTTCTGTGTTTACTTAGTATGCATTATTGTATACTGTATGTTTTGTCTCCATGCTAGTTTTATATGTTGACTCTAATGAAACCTGCCTTAACGTAAGGAAATGCTTTCTGTAAAGAAATAGCATCACAAACATGTCTGCCTTTTTATGACACTTTTAATCTGTTTTGAATTTTCATTAATTACTCCGAGCGTGGAAAAAGTCCAATTTTTGTTCTCTCCATGTAACTGGGTCTGAATGGTTCCCAGTTTTTCCACTCAGAAATTGAGTTCAGATATTCCTTTTAAGTCTATTAAGTTGAGATATATCGTAACTTTAAAAGGGAACATTTTTAAGCATAATTTTCCATATTATGAATCGGAAGCTTTATACAGAATATATAGGAAGTAGTTGCAATCACATTTAAGTTAACGTAGCTAGTAACACAGTAGATGCTGTGTTCATGATCATTGAAGGAAAGAATATAACATCAAGTTTGATTAGAACCTTGTTGAATACAAGATAGGCTTTGATTGATGATTCTGCTTTCTTCTTTTCTTATTTTTCATTTACTTATCTCTATCTAGGTGACCAACCCCCCGATTGATCCATTCAGGGAAAAAATAGTTATGTCATTGGTAAGTAGAATGGGAACTAGACACGTGTGTTAAGAAGGCATGTTAAGAAGACACGTGTTCATTCTTAAGGCTGTTTGCATCAATAGCCTGCCCAGAGTCTGCCATCTAGGGTCACGCGTACAAGAAATTTTCTGCATAAAATATGTTTGTTGATAGTGCTATTTTTTCTGTGTACGGAAGAATCTGTTATGAGGTTTACAGCGTTAATGACATTTCCTGGCCCCAATGTTCCTTTTTTGTGCCATGAGCTGAATGACTTGTATGGAAGTGATTATCGACAGCAGAAACTTTTGGTGGTAGCTTTGTTATCAATATTTGAAATGAAAATGGAGCATTTTGTATGCAAGCTGATTCAAAAAGGTGTCAGGCAAGACAAGATAATTATATTTTTCTATTATGAAGATACTGGTAGGTTAATGTTTCACTATCAAAAAAATCAAAATAACCTGCTTTAAGTTTGTGTTAAATGGCTTAGTTCAAGTAAATTTCTTGGCAGGAATGTCCAATCGGTCCCGAGGCAAACATTTTGGAACCTTCAGAGGATCAATGCAAAAGAATCATTCTTGACAGTCCAATCCTGTCGTCAGGAGATCTGGTGCTTCTAACGAGCTCTTCGCTTCCAAAATGGGAGGTAATGCTTCTTGAAACTTACAATTTAAGCTTAAAATTTGTATCAGTTGTATTTAGTTTGTATACTGGTAACCAGGCTACGGCATGTCACTAAGAATCTTAATCCGAATGGGCTTGTTACTCTGGTTTGTGGTGAGTAGCTCCCTATTCACTCCATACTCTATGGGCGTCGACTTTTGATTTTCTCTGGGATAGTTCGAGATTGAAAATGAGAATAACTTCTATTGAACGATTCATATAATTTCCAAAATGTTTGTAATGCAATCTTATCTCAACAATAGAAAAAGCAGAAAAAGACTTTATTGATCGAAAATTGCGATTACTGCAACCCCCAACCCCTCCACCCCTCTTTAGATTTGCCGTTTTCAAAGTGACAAAAATAAACAACTTTTTTGCTGTCTTTGGACAGTGTTCTCTTCCAAAGATTCCCGGATGGGTATGATTCCCCAAGCCCCTTACGCAGTTGGCGCCAAATGGCTTCCATGCCAGAGTTCCACAGCAGAATTTATATTGTTTTCCGTGATTTTTCATACTTTAATTATTCAATGTATTTTCAATTCCAAGCATGAAAGTTAGCTTATTTTCAATATTTAATGTCTTGTCAGACCATCATTGCCGATGGTTATAGAATTTTGCATCCAATATGTTAGCAAAGCCTGCTACATGGACGATGGCAATGCCTGCTGGCTGAGTAGCTAGAGCATAGAACTTTTATTCAAAGGCCTATACAATGCCAATAAAATTTCATTTCAGACAGAAATTATCGACATTGTTTACCCAGTTGAAGAAGGACTTGATGGATTAGTGCCTGCCTTGGACGAAATTTGCGACAAGGCTTTCCAATCTGTTAAGAATGGAAAACCGTTGATTTTACTGACCGACAGAAAAGCTGGACCAAATTTTGTACCGATAAGGTGAAAATTAAACAATTTTGCTTAATCCTTTACGTCATTTGGTAGATATTTTTCTTTTATCGTTTGGTTAAAGTTGTTTCTATTATGAAAAGAATATTGATTAGATATTTATACTCTTGAAGTGAATTTAATCTTTTAATAAGTCATTAACATTCAAGTTAACATCAAGTTAACATTTGAATAGCCAATTTCTCAATCAGACAAGTTATAAGCATTTGGGTTAGAGATAAAGGGAAAATATATTTGTAATTTGTAATTAGAAGGTTTTTTTTCGAAATATAGCCTCTGAACAGTGATTCAGATAAGTATTTACCAATGAAAAAGCCTACATTAGGACTGTTATAGTATTTGAGCCTGCAGAGGATTCCTATAACCTTATTCGAATTTAATCTAAACATAGTTTACCTAAGAATAAGGCCCATTATCTCTTATGATGCAAGTTGGTGATTTCTTTGCAGCTCCCTTTTGGCCACTGGCGCCGTTCACCAGTACTTAGTAAAGATGAAGTCAAGGCGACTTGTGAGCATTCTCGTAGAGACTGGAGAGGCAAGGTAACAACTATCACATCTGTTTGTTTCTCATTTTTTATCAAGAGAAAATATTATTTTCTGAAGCACTGAAACCGTCAGACATTCCTTTAACGAACTTTAAATATTTTTACAGTGTCATAAGTCCCAAACTTAACCAAAATCACTCTTTATTCTGAAAGGGCCTGAGAATACTGTCAATCCATTCCACCCCTAATTTCTTTTCTCGGTGTTTCTTTATTATTTCATTAAGCTTTTTCTTCATTTTTGCTTTTCCTCTCTTGATTTAAAGCTTACATTACTGTATAAATATTTCTTAGATGTGGACCCTACTCATTTTCAATGTAACTATTGCATTTTCACATGACAAGTCAAGAAAACCATTACTAATTTTAGTGGACAGGGACTCCTTCAAAAAAAGTGGGCATCTTATGTCACTTAATGTCTTCTATCTGCAATTTTTATTGTTGTACATATGGAAGGTACATTGCCAACTTACAAGTAAACCTAAACTGGGTTAAAATATTGAATCCTGGCTTGTTAATTAATTTTATAGGGAAATTCACCACATGTGTCTTCTTCTTGGCTACGGTGCGGATGCAGTTTGCCCCTACTTGGTTTTTGAGACTTTCAGCAAACTTCGAGAGGAAGGTAATGTTTATAAAAAATTTGGCTGAAAACTCTCCACTGTACATAACATCCATTGAATTTTATATGAATCGAAATTTTTTGGAATCTTGTTTACCCAACAACCTGTCTTGGTCTAGAGTTATGAAGTAAAATGTTTTTGGTTCTATTTAGGTCTGATGGAGCCTCCTTTGACAGATCACCAAATAATCGAAAACTACAAAACTGCAGCTCATACAGGCATCCGGAAAGTTATGGCCAAAATGGGAATATCCACTCTTCATAGTTACAAGGTGCATATTTTTTTGTCAAATGCTTTAACCAATACAGAACCTGACGCATTCATCAACTATATCTATTACTTTATTTTTTTAAAACCTTTCCTTGTTATTTTCCGATGTTTGATGCTCTGATGAAGTTTTGTCGAAAAGTTTTTGATATATTGCGTTATTTTTCTGCCTGCTCGAGCTTTCTGGAATAACAGCTTGCTAAAGAAAAACTCCTCAGCTTATGCTAGCAGATATTCAATCGATTTTGACATAATTTGTTGCAGGGATCCCAAATATTTGAAGCAGTTGGGCTGGCAAAGGAGGTACGATTTTTTACTATTTTGCATTTAACTTCAAAGTCTTCTGTCGTCTCTAGCTTTCATTGCTATACGCTATTTATGCACATGCAATTTTTTTGCAAAACCTGTTATTTCTGACTATTAAGACGTATCTCGTTTATGCGAGACCACTGTTGAACAATTTTTACATTTATCAACACTACATGCAACAAATGAAAAGATGCATAAGACAGAGGCTTGAATTCAGTTTAACACATCTCATAATATAAATCCTACTATTACAAAATAAAATATATCTATTATATCAATTACAACTTATCATCTACAATTAATCTACTCAATATCTAATTGCAATTTATCATATTTACATTCTAATTCTTCTCAAGACAAGTCCGATTTTATTAGCCCATTTGTAAATGTCGTTATAATACTTTCGGATGCATTCCCAGCATCCAAATAGCTCTAAATCAAAAAGGTAGATTGAATGGTTCTCGAAACAATAGAGTTTGTCCTCCATAGTGGGGTACCATGACCTATGTCTCAAAACAGCCATTTTTATGTCACTGGGAATTGAAAACTGGCAATGACTGTCATTTGCAGGGGAGCATGACCTATTCTTAACATCCCATGGCAAAATGCCCAGTTTGATGTAAATCTGTACATCAGCTGGCATTGTTGGCCTAGCCAGTTTTGATCTTCGAGAGGGTTTCTGTGTATGAGCTAGTTTTGTCTTCCTTGACATTTTCTTAGCCCAAACCTCTTCCTGTTGAAGATATTGTGCAACTCTTGATGCTGCTTGAAAAACCTCCTCTTTTGTTTTAGGGTAGAGTTGTTTCAAGTAAAAACCCATTTGCTCTTCATATGTCATGACATTATTCTTCCCTTTTGCCGTTTTGTTTTCATAAGGTGTTCGCTTATGATTTGGCCTTAACAGGGAAGTTTTGTCATTGACCATTGGGCTGTTGCCATTGTTATCATACTCTATTTGACAGTAATTTACGGTCATATTATTATCAATTTTAGGCTCATTTTTGTTTTGTGAGCTTTTTATTTGCAATGGGCGTAACTGGTCACTGTTATCGACAACAAGCAAAGAATTTTCACTCGTATCTGGAGTGATGGGTGTGCTAGGCGTATTCTCTAAGCAACTAATAAGAAAATCCATTATATCGTTGGATTCCCTCTGGCTAATACTTTCTTCTGAGAGAAAGTCTTCAGCCCTTTTGCTTATGTTGTCATTCGTTGCCATTGCAACATCATTTTCTCCTGGCTGGCATTCTTGTTGAACGCCGCCCAAAATATCATATGAGTCAACATTAAAAAAACTAATGTCATTAATGCTGGCGAAACCATTGTCAATAAAGTTCAAGTCGCCAGCCAGAAGAGCTTCAGGTGACTCTTTATCGTTTTCATTACAACACTCTTGGACAGGGGGACACAGCTCTGCATCACTGATTTCGTTATCTTCACGCTTTCCTTCTAATTGGTCAATGCGTGCTTCCAGCATACGCGAGAACAGCGCATCAACAACGGTCAGGAATTTGTTGCTAAGGTATATTGTTGACGTCATCTCGTCTGTGATTTCGTCAATACCAGCAACACCTTCTTCTGTGAAGTTCTGGAATTGAGATAACATTTATTCGTATATATACCTTCATATGTCTTTGATATACACTATCATTATTTTCTAACAACAATATTAGTGGGGGACCATGCTGGCCAACCGTGATCAATTTAGTGCCGTGAATATTTTTGCACTTAAGTCTTTTTTCAAATACATCTAAATGGTTTAGTAAACAATTATTTTGATAACACGTTTTTGAGCAAGAACCAAAACAAAAGCATGGTGCGATTTCTAGTACATAACAGAGAGTACGGGAGTTCATTTTCTCTTACTTTTTGAAATTCGTAGTAACAGCTTTCCCAAGTTGACTGCAAAAGTTTCAGCTTTGCTTTCAGCAAACTGACTTCACTTTGAATTGTTGTTGTAAGCTGTAGAGTAAATTTCACTAGTTTAAAATAACGATTATAATAAAAAAATACATAAAAATTACCATCGATGAAATTTGGATTCTAAAACGAAGTAGACACCATGTGTCATTTTATTTTAATTTTCGAAATATGGTAGCAAACTTGATAAATTTGTTTTATGTAATATTGACGTTAATAAATAATTAATGAATTGAAATAGAGTAATATTAATTATTTCAATTCGCAAAGTTTTTAGGGTTAAAAATCAGCTGCAAAACGATTTTGATTGCAGTAGATCTCAGTTTCTGTTCTATGAGCAGATATTAATTGATGATGTTGACAATAACATCTATTATTGATAAATAATATATCTAATGAATAATGACATGTAATTAAAGTTTTCTTTTCCTTTTTTTACTGTTGTAAAATAACTGGATAGATTTTTAATACTAAGAATAACAATTTTTAAGTTACCTGACTCTGTACTGCGTTCAAGATTTGAATGCAATGGTCGATGGATTCACTCAACTGAAATATCAAAAATTCAACTTTTCAGAAAAGTCACTACTTCTCAAATTTTTATCTATTTTATATAAATATATATTTCAAGATATTGTAAAAAATTTCGTCGTGCCAAGCTACTGTATATCCATTGAACTTTCAAATTAAATTTTCACTTTCAAATCTTTTCTATAAAAAATGTTTTACTCTGAAACTTTCAGAAATTAATTAACTTTGCTCATTCAATCTCATGTTTCTAACTGACCAGATATGAAATCTTTTTGGAAAAGATAACAAAATAAGTTTTAGTTTATAGTATAAGGTATTTTAATAATATGTTGAATTAGCTAGTATGTTGAATTGATACAAAGCAAAAAGTTTCTTAAGTCGTATAAGTGGCCTACCATCATTCCTACCAGTTTTTTACTTTTGATAAAAGGCATCAAGAGTTGATTATTTTTATCAAAACTAAGTTTAAAGCATGAAATATAATGAAGATTCCCTGTTTTAAAATTGAATTAATAAAAACTGTAGTTACTGTAGATACAAAAAGTAGCACAAATGTAGTTACCTGAATTCGAAACATTGAGTTATGCAGTTCATTTACAATATCTTCCTTGACTGATTTTATAAAAGTATTCGGCAATTTCTCGACCGATTCCACAATCAGACCTAAAATTACAGATCTGAGCAGTTAAACAAGAATCTATCATTCACATATTTGAAAGCTTATCGATAGTTTTCAATGATGTGACAACTTGCTATGATAATGAAATTTAAAGATGTTACTCACCAAGTTTGTAGCTGAACTGTACAAAAAGATCTTCCACCGTTTTTCCTTCAGTGGTGAAGTGTTTAGGCTACGAAAAAAAATTGTCATTTTAGATGCTTTACTAAAACAGAAGCCCCAACATTATGTGAAATATAATTAAATACAAAAGTTTTTATTTGACAAAAGATTAATGTTTCTGTCATAAAGTTAGGCCTGTTTGGATTTTCATTCGCTACTTAACCCTTATAAATAACAGTCTTTCTATTTTTCTGTTTCCTATTCTTTCTTTCTCAGTTCATTATCACTGTTAGATCTAGCAGTTGCTTAGTTATAATTAAAAGAAATTATTTGTATATTTTAGAAAGCCCAACATTTGTTTCTATGCATGGTTTTTTCGATCGATAGTTTGGGCCCTTACAGCGTCGAAAGATTTGAATACTTGAAACAATTTGAACATTGTTTCGTTTCCGAAACAATGATATTATAACACCTTTTTATTTAAGTTAGGTCTTTAGATAATTGTCAAGATAAAAGTTTTTTTGGAACTATGTCAGTTAACTAGTCATTTAGGGCAAGCAAACTTTATCAAATTTTTCTAAACTCTGTGATCCTCAAGGACGGTGTTCTCAGAAATTTTTCATCGATCATTGGAATGGAAAACAATCAAAAGAATTACCAAGAAGTTGACTTATTTTGTTGTTTTAAATTAAGAACTATTGTTCTCTCAAACTCTCGTAAAATCCAAGAAAAAAGTGTAGTTTGGTACTTCACATTTATATCTAAGTTAGGCCCAACAATGAAACAAAGTTTATGCTGAAATTTAGCAGATATTTGTTACTTACTTGCGAGAAAAACATCTCTAGCATGTTCGCCATGTTTGTTAATGAAGTTTATAGCTTTGTCTGCAGTGAAAACACAATTTTTTCTGATATTCTCCAACTCGAAGAAAAGCTCCTGCGATCTCAATAACTGTGAAACTCAGGAACGGTCAACCGTCGTTTTTTCTCTTTTTAAAACGCCAGTTGTGATCATAGCAACAACATAGTTACGTTTATGACATCAAATTGATTTGAAATTTGTTTATCACGTAACTTGATTGATTCGCCAACCCTGCACTAAGTAGCATTTCTCTGATCTTCAGTTCATCCCGAACATTTCTTCCTAGAATATAGTTTCTCTTCTATTTGCTTTTTGATCTTTAACCAAGCTCCGCCCTAGTCTTTAGATTCAGCAGTTAGTTATTTGGAATTCTATATCAACTATTTTTGTATTAAATTTTGGCTTATTCACTTATTTAGCCCTAACCAGCATCTCTGTTGCATTCTTCTACTATTTTATCCATCAGCTCTAACTAATGAATATTTTACCTAAAATTCTGTTCGATATTTCCAGCAGCACCTGTCAACTGTCTTTTTTTAAAACCCTCTCAGAAGTTCGGAAAAACTGACCAAGGGTTTCTTCAATGTTTATGTTCAGTGTGAGACACCAGTATTCAAATTTTGATGAACTGAAAGTTGCTTTAGTAAACCCAAGATAATTTCCACTTTCCCAAGTTTTATTTTAACGACTTTAATGCTTCAGATTTAATTCTTATGCTTGTGGCATCCTCTTTTTATTTGCAAGCCAGTTATAGTTTCTCTCATTTTGAAAATTTTTCTTATCTTATCTTTGTTGTTCTAATCTTTTTCCCCAAAGAAACCTCTAATAAAATAAGAAAAATGTAAGAAGGCAAATTTATTTTCAATTTTTATCTATCTTTAGGTGATGGACAAATGCTTTACTGGCACAGCGTCGAGAATAGCTGGCACCAATTTCAAAATTCTTGCACAAGAAGTAAGATTATAAGCGTCTGATTGAAATCTTATTTTTTTAATAATTAAAAATCAATAAACTCCAATTTATTTCTTTGCGAGCAAAGGTTACTTTATCTTGCTATTTTAGCTGTAGGCCCGTGTCATTTCTGTACAACGCGGCCCTCAACCTTGATCATAAGGTGATGTATGCATATCCAGGGGTGGTGCTAGAAAAAAGTCATGTTTATATCCAATATAAGTATTTATGAAGGATGTACAAAGCTACAAACTATAATATAGAAGGGAATTGCACGTATCTAAAAAGGGTTCTGATACCCCCAAAGTTAGAATGCTTTCCCCCTTTGCCTTGCCAAAAAAGAATAGCAAAAGGTTCCGTAGAGAAACCCAGAAAGTGCCGACTAACATGTGTTGAGATGGAATAGCTCTCGACGGGGGGCTAGCTAGTCCTTTTTTGGGGGAGGGAGGGTAAGTCATGCTACCACTTAATGGATGATCGAAAATGGCTTCGTTGACTTAAAGTACTTTAAATAACCTATATCTTGAAATTGTAAAAAACCTTAGAATTTCACGACTTTAAGATGCCAATAAGATTTATAAAAAACCAAGTTGTGAGATTTATTTGCAACCAAATTGTTTTTTTAACGAAACCGAATTGAGTTTCATAGGAAAAAAATATCTATTTATTATTCAAAATTGCATTATTTTTTAAATTTCATTTTCTATCTTCTCTCTTTTTCCCCAGGCACATGATCGACACCGTCTGGCATTTTCTGAGCGCGAATGCGACAATCTTCTCATGAATAACAAGGTTTGTAAATTGAAGACATCATCATTAAAACGAACAGTCCTTTTTTGCTTAACATTACAATATTACTTTCAAATGTTTCTAAAATATACTTTGATAGACTAAAACAAAGCTTAAAAACCAACTATGTACATGAAAAATAAACATTGTTACTGACGTGTATCTAAAAATTTCGACATACTAATACACATCTATTACATATCAAAATATAGATTTAATGTCCAAGTTTCATTAAACGTAGACCACGCTGACCTAGAGACCGCAGAAGCGGCGGGGCTTAGGGTATAATTTGCAAAATGTACTTAAAACCATACAAAAAATTGCCTTCCTTATGCTTAAGGGTGGTCATACAAATTATATTTGCTGCTTTTGTGATATCCAAGACTTTCTTATTTCCTACGACCTGTATGCGTGCGATTGGCGTTTGCATGACTTGCTTGCCTAAGTAAAGCTTGGATACACCCTAAGTTTTCAAAAAAGCTGTTTTTGCAATTTTTCAGGGAGATTATCATTGGCGTGATGGTGGAGAAATGCATGTAAATGATCCAAGAAGTATTGCCCATCTGCAAGTAAATATATTTTTTAAGTATTAAACCTTTTAGTTTTTAATATACTGAATTGATATTGTACCTGGACTCACTACTCACTGTAGATGTACTTGCCTTAAATTAACGTAAATGTCTTTTGAAACATATTATGCCCACTACGTCTTCATTGTTGAACAAAATATTCATTTGTAAATGTAAAAATAGGTAAATTGCAAAATTCGAAAGTTTTGCATCTCCTCGATGCCTTCATTGTTTTTAAAATCTTTTGTATTTTTCTTATTTTTGCATCCTTTTTCTTTTCACTACTCTCCTTTTTCAATTTTCCCTTTCATTTCATTCTCTTTCACTTTATTCTCAAGGTCCTCTTCATCTTTTTTAACTTTCTCTTCTTTTCCTGTCTCTTTCTTCTCTCTTTATGCTCACAGAAATTTACAATACACTACTACAAACTACGGTACAATAACGATACCAAAGGGGGCATGAATTTTAATAACAACCCTGTTATGCAATTCACAATTATCTCAAAGTCTGTTTCAAAAAATAATGCTAGGCCACCCAGGGAGGGTAAATATATACCAGGCGAGACATCCAAAAGGGTTTGCATGTTTGCTTACTGTTCTCCTTCTTCTAATTAATCCTCTTCTTCAATCCGTACTTACTCAGTCTTCTTCATCTCTCTTTCCATTTCTCACCAATCGTTTCCGCATTTTGCAAGCAATGATTTATCTTAGACATTCATTGACTTAAGAATCAATTGTTTAACAATTTCAAATTTCTTCAGAATGCAACTCGAAACAACAACACTATTGCCTATGAGAAATATGTGAAGTCGACAATGCTAACGGTAAATTTCTTACTTTTTTGCTTCTATTTTTGCAGTTAATTTATGTACCAGCCATTCCCACTTAGTTGGAACTAAAATTGAAAGTTTTACCCAAAATGCTGATCAATGGCCTTGATTGGATATTGATTTTGAATCAACACTTAGCAAGCTTGATCATATAAAAAGCTATGTAGTATTTGCTTTAATTCCAGCACAGATTCATTTATGGGAGTGATACATCATAATTTGCAAAGCTTGCTACGAAAGTAATAGCTGTAGATAAATTATTTCGTTATTTATCAATAACAACGATGCTCTTAATGAACTAACAGCTTCGGTGAAAAATTAAATTTATCGTACAAGAGCTTTGAGTACATAAGTTTTTTTCTAAAAGAGAAGGGCTGGTAATAATTCCATTTAGTGTTATTATTTTTATGTATATGTTAGTATTTACCATATTTTTGGCATTCCTTTTTAGATAGAGGCATGTACCCTGCGAGGGCAATTTGATTTTAGGTATAGTAAAGAGGCAGTTCCACTTGAAGAGGTTGAAGATGCTGCAAGCATTGTAAAACGCTTTTGCACAGGTCAGTATTTTTGTTTTCTGTGATAATCCAACTCAGACTAATACTTCCACAGTTCACGAGATGTGGTCACGTCCAGAGGAAGAATCAGGACACTGCTCGATTAGCAAAGCTCCTCAGTGTCCTAAAAAGTACCTTCGGATGTCAAGTAGCAGATACAAACACATACTAATACTCTTTTGAGTTCATGTTTACAAATAATGATCTCTCATGTTTTAAGTAGTATACATTATCAAAGTAAAACTTATAATATAGAACAATATGAGTCATAAAGTATTTTGCTTCTTGTTATTCCGTGTCAACAATGTCTCAAACCAAAAGCTATTTTTACCCTATCAGATATTGTAACTAAAACAAGACAATTGAAGAGACATGCCATTTTACATTCGTTTTTAGGAGCTATGAGCTTCGGTTCAATTTCCGAAGAGACACACACCACGTTGGCCATCGCTATGAACAGGTATTCCCTTATGCAACAGTTCGATTTAGCTTCTACTTTATTTCTTAATCTACACAGCAAATGCAAACAACTTAATCTGACTGTCATGTCTCTCGCTAACTCTGCCCTATAAAAAAAGGCCCTGAAGCTTGGCCTTTAAAATTTTTTGGAACCAAACACTTAGAACTTTGAGAACCAAGGGGAAAATCACTCTAAGAAAATCTCGTACATCTTTTGTGAAAATCTAACTGTTTTATCTGAGAATTCCCAGAAAACCTTTTGTTTTAGGCAAGAGTGAACCGCCCCTCGTTAAAAACCGTTTTCCCGTATCAAGTACGATTTAGAAAGTATACCTGGAACACAATTGACCACCTATAATCAGTATCAGTTGTTATAATTTGTTTAAGTAGGAAAATTCAAATCTGCAAATTTTGCAGTCTAGGTAAACAAAAGGCCTAAAAATCTGAGTAAGCCACAACCGCGTGCTATTCTGTTTTCTTCTATGGAAAATGATATACCCCTTTCAGTGAAATCGAGTAATTACATTTCGTCAATACCTATTTCGCCAAATACTCTAGCAGCTTTTTCGTCTGACACTCCTCAGAGCATAAAACGTCAGAATAGGTTCCGAAAAAACACGATGGAAAAATATATACCCAGTTGTGGCTCGAAATAGGCCAATCAGAAAAACTGGGTATATATTTTTCCATCATGTTTTTTCGGAACCTATTCTGAGGTTTTATGCTCTGAGGAGTGTCAGACGAAAAAGCTTTTAGTATGTCGTAAAATGTTTGCTCCTTTCAAAGCCATTTTCAAATTCTGTACCGCAAAAAAATTGTTCAAATACTCTAGCCTTTTTGTTTTTGTTTATGATACAGGATTGGTGGTAAGAGCAACAGCGGAGAAGGAGGTGAAGATCCTTCCCGTTACAAGGTCTACGATTTGAATAACAGCAAGCGTTCTTCTATCAAGCAAATTGCTTCTGGTAGATTTGGAGTTACCAGTGCATATTTAGCTAATGCAGATGATCTTCAGATTAAGATGGCACAGGTATTAAAGAATGTTCCTTTGTATGAGTTAGTGAGCAAACTTAGAAAACATTTTATGCTTTATTTTGTTTTTCTTCTAATCTTGGCATCCTCTAGGTTACCTGAATGTTTTAAATTATTAAAACTGTAAAAACCAGGGAAAGTTACCGATCAATATCGCACATTATTTTAATGTCATTGTTTCTTTTCTCAAGAATCTCAAAAGATCAACAAAGCTAAGCCAGTCTTCATATTTTCTTATTGCAGGGAGCAAAGCCTGGTGAGGGTGGTGAGCTTCCAGGGCATAAAGTCACTGAAATGATCGCCAAAACGAGGCATTCTGTTCCTGGTGTTGGCTTAATTAGCCCTCCTCCGCATCATGATATCTACTCCATCGAGGATCTTGCTCAGGTAAGAGATTATATCAAATCTCACCAAGCACATCATTTGTAAAGTTTGATAAATGCACATTTATTATAAGCACTTCTTAGTCATGCTTTTTGTGGTAAAATATATTTTTTTATAAATTTTGTTTCATTTCAGCTTATTTATGATTTGAAGTGCGCTAACCCTACCGCAAGGATAAGCGTGAAGCTCGTTTCAGAAGTTGGTGTTGGGGTTATTGCATCTGGTGTGGCCAAGGTATGTAATTACGTATGGCCAAAGTATGTTTTTAACAACATTTCCGTTAGGCTCTCTCCTTTTCTCTGATTGAAATTGAAACCAACATAGAAGGTATTTTCATGAATCGTGAACCATTGCGGTTTGCAAATGTAGGTGTAATTTTGAATTAATAATTGTTCTAATACTGTTTGCTAAAACATCTTGCCCGTTACAAAGATGCTTATGGAATTCAACTTTTTATTCGGTGCATCTTTGTCTATTTTGGAATCAAAACCTCCAAAACTTTCTCAAGTAATTTCTAGAAGCAAGAAAAATGATCTAAATACAAGATCCACTGAATACATTCAAACAGAGAATTGAAGTCTATAAAATTGTGTTTTAATTTTTTTATTGACTTTTTTATAACAAAGGGGCTGGCAGAGCACATTGTCATATCTGGACACGATGGAGGGACTGGAGCGAGCAGTTGGACTGGAGTTAAGCACGCAGGGTTGCCATGGGAACTTGGTCTTTCAGAGACTCATCAGACGCTGGTGCAAAATAAGTTAAGAGACAGGATTATTTTACAAACAGATGGACAGATGAGGACAGGTGAGCTTAATCGTTTTATGTACCCTAATAAATTTTATGACGCAATGGTGGAGCCTACTTTGTTAGTTATACTAAGCATACTCCTTTCATCTGGGCCACATTGAAAAAGTGGACCTTTCTGAAGAAAAGAGGAATTTCAAATGGATTCTAACTCACTGAAATCTCTATTGAACTGTATTACCGTAAAACCTTCTTATAATGGACTTCTGGCGCTCTAGAGAGACTGTTACTGTAAAGAGGCGACAAGTGTCCATTGGTTACTTAAACAAGGCTTCGATCTTTATAGAAAAATTTCGATACAAAATCGTTTGTTATTTATTCGGACGTGTCTGCTATATAGGATTCTGTTCTATGGTTGTCTAGTTTTATTTAAAGTGTGTTTTTGCTCGCGTGTGTTATAATTGTAAAGAAAAATTACTCTGATTCCATGCTTGTAGATCGTTCGACCTAGAAAGTATTACCAAGGAAACTCCTTCTGTTTTCTCAGATCAATTTATCCTAGCAAACCATGGATCATAGACAATTTATTTCCAGGTCGCGATGTTCTCGTGGCTGCCTTGCTGGGGGCTGACGAGTTTGGATTTTCCACTGCCCCTTTGATTGCACTTGGATGCACGATGATGCGAAAATGCCATCTTAATACATGTCCAGTAGGAGTTGCAACTCAGGTAAAACCAAAAGGAAACTTTTTTGTCACTTTATCTATAGCAAAATTACGTCATTATGTCATAATATACCTGCAAGTTTGTTGGAAATTTGAAGGCGTAGCTTAAGAAGTTTGTCCAAGCTATTCAGCAATTATAAAATCGTGGTTTCTCTATGATTTACTTGAAATTCTTTGATCATTAGTTCTAAGACCATTTGATGAATTCAGCAAACAACATAATTTTCTTTACTCTTTATTTCTTGCTCATAATATACTTTTATTGGAGCTTGCCAACATATATCAAAGCCTATTTAGTTATTTCTTGTTTTTTTTGTTTATTATATACAATAATATTGCTGTAATCTGTAATTTTTATTCTGTAATTTTGCAGGATCCTGTTTTAAGAGAAAAGTTTGACGGAAAACCAGAATACGTAATCAATTATTTCTTCATGGTTGCTGAAGAGGTAAGCTTGATAGCCTAAGTTGTTAGCTTAAATTGTTTTGGCTCTATAAGACACGCGATAGTTGGAAATACTACGATTTGTTATTGCGGCTACTGATCGATCAGTAGATATTTTCAGCATAGAACATTTTAATACTTGTTGCAGCAGTTGATATCCAGTAGTTAATATGATTTGAAAAACAGAAAAATTTTAATGTAAAACCCTACGAGATTCTACTTTATCACTATATCAACCATCTGAGCAGCAATATAATCTCTTCTTCGTCGTCCCCTTATACTATCAATTTCTTCCTAGGGTTTCTCCCGCTTTGTGTTGCATTCCCCGTTATTGGATAATTTTGCCCCACAGAAAATAATTAAGATAGGACATTGGATTTTTATTCAGTAAAATTTAAGGAACCCGTGGAAACGAAGTAGCTTGTTGCCACTTTCACCCTGGTAAAACAAAAACCCACAAGGCCTATCGAGCCTGTGTTGTTATTATTGAGAAAAATATTCAGAAGTCTTTGATTAACCCATCTCCTTTTCATCTGCAGCCTTATGTAAATTTGACGTAATTCGTTCTCAGGTACGCTTGCTTTTGTCTCAAATGGGAGTCAGAAGCATGCAGGAAGTTATTGGCCAGTCACATCTTTTGAAACCATTGGATACTGCATATAACGAGAAGACCGCCGTATGTATTTAGTATTATATAATAGTAAATTGTTATTTATAGTTTTAATGAACATATTAATGACACCATTTCATTAATTTCTCCCAGTTTTTAATTGTTGTTGTTGTTGTTGGATGAAACAGTTTTCCTATGTCAAATTATCTGTCGTAATTATTTGTAGATTATTCTAAAATTTGCTTACATTGTTCTCATAAAAAGCGTGTGTTCTTCGTATGTCGAACGCTCCATCACAATCGAATCTTTTAGGAATAAGGTGCAAAATTTTAGGCTTTTGGGAGGAGAGTCCCTTCTGGTGGGAACCAGTAACTTGGAGACACAGATATATTCACATAATACTCTTCAACCTCAACTCCCATTGCTGGCTCTTCGAAAATTTTGCGTTGATGGCTACCTGTACACTCCCGAGCTGCTATAAATTGGATTTTGCCTTCTTACTTTCATAAAGCTATATCGAGCTTGTAAAATTTTTAATAAAAGTATTACTGATTTTTTCATTATTCCTCAGCTTTTGGATTTTGGCACAATATTGAGAAACCCAGAACAATCCAGTCCAGTAAAACAGATCGGAGGAACTGTGGAACAAGACTTTAACTTAGCTTCGCGCAAGGTAGTTTAATATCCATTAGTTGCTGATATGCCATTTAATAGAAAGTTTATGTATGAGTTGTTTAGTTTGTTGAAGTGTTTTAAGAATATCTTGGCTGAAATCCAAGCTTGTTGATCATCGTTACCATTTTGATAAGAAAAATATTGACAACAGAAAAATATGTATTCACAGATGTACAACATAAACTGAATGCGTTTCATAAACGGCATTAGTTTGTTTAAATATCATTTACTCTTTATATGTTGATCATGATACGTATGTAAAATTTTATAGGATTGGATACTGATTCAAATGGCTCAAGATGTAATCGATGGAAAGCTAGAGAAAGTTAAACTTGAAATGGAGGTGGAGAATATTGATAGGACCTTTGCATCAACTCTCAGCTATGAAATATCCAGGTAACTCTCTATTACTAGATTGTTACTAGCATCCATACCGAGATTTTAGGACACAAATTTAAGTATGCACGTGTTGCATTTGTGTATTCTTTTAACTTTATGAATAGGAATGGCAAATTTGGGTTCAGAAAACAATGTTAGCTCAACACATGATAATTAAGTTAAAGCATCGAAAAAATATTTTTTTTGCATATCACGAGAAAAAATCAGAGACGAAAAAGTAAATAAAAGGACATTCATCAAACTAAAAGATCTGAATATTCTGAGGGTTCACTTGAACTTTCAAGGCCTTGACGTTCCTGCTCTTTATTCAAGGAATATAGGAATTCTGACTGATACTTAATTTCAATTCTTCATCACATTTCAACTGAATTTTGTTATTACATCACTAATAATTTCTTATAAAATACTGGAATATTCTTCCTTTAAGGGCCAAGTACCGGTCTTCATGGACATTCTGTTTTTTTAGATTTATAACACAATGCTTCTTACTGTTATGTATTTTGTAGCTATTTTTATGGATAAGCATCTCTTTTTTAAACTTTTGTTCATATATTTTAATTTCATTCTAAAGGCCATTTTGCCTATGTATCTTGAAAAGCTCTAGACCGTTACATTTTATTTTCTAGACGCCATCTTGAAAATGGTTTACCTGAAGATAGTATCCACATAAAATTGAATGGATGTGGAGGTCGGTGTAATAAACCTCTTTTCACCAATGCATTGATCGTGCGTAACCTATATTGCGATCAAAAGAAAAAAATAAGGGTGTAAAAATATGATATGAAATTGTATAATATGGTTATCACATGATGAAATTATCGATGTCTACTCTTATTATCTATTACAAAATATCTTGTGATAATTCGAGGATTTAATTCAAATTAGTCTTTAATGTCTAAAGTGTCTTGATATTCAATTGGTGATAAATTCTTGAATTTTTCAACTTGTACTAATTCGGCTCAAAAGTGGATTGGAAATTATCTGAAGGAACCGTTGGTCAATAAAAGCATAACGAATGAACACTTTGAAACTACGTCCCTTATGACCAACAAAATATATTTCAATTAGTTACGGTCTTTATATTTAAAAATAATTCTTAATACATTGGTTTTTCTAGGACAGAGTTTTGGAGCGTTTTTGGCCCCTGGTGTCACTTTGGAACTTGAAGGAGATGCCAATGACTATATTGGTAAAGTATGTATCGCATGTAAATTGTGATTATTTTAGATTAGCTGATTTCTGCGTCTTTATTTCTCACATCATATCGGCACAGACAGTTGAAAACGATCGATAGTAACTCTTATCTTAAAGTTTCATTTGTAAGAATATGAAATGCGATGATTTTTTAGTGTAGCCTGAGATGCTTTGCATATAGCGCCAAACGTAGATGCTGTTCTTAAACGCTACAATGTTTTTAATCTAAGATATTTCTATGATGCAATCCTTCATTCTCGTCTTAAAGGGCTTATCTGGTGGCAAGATAATAATTTATCCTAGCAAGAAACACGACGAAAGCTTCAAAGCTGAGGATAATATTATTGTAGGCAATGTTTGTCTGTACGGTGCAACATCGGGGAAGGTATGAATCATTTAATGTCTTTCAAAATATTATTTCTTTCATCATAACATTACGTATCACATATGCCTTACTTATTAGCCCAAATAGGTGTTTATGATATTATCTTCGCAAAATTTTGTAAATCTTTTTATTTAAATTTCTCTTTTGGAAAGAAATTTGAATCCAGTTGCCTGTGTTTAGTGAATTGTTTTAATATCACCGTTGAATTGCCTTCTAGGCATTTTTCAGAGGAATTGCAGCTGAAAGATTCTGTGTTAGAAACTCAGGTGCCATTGCAGTTGTTGAGGTAAACAGATACGATAAAACAATGACATATACTATGCTTCATTTCCCATTGAAATATCATTGAAAGTCATTAAGATATGCGTTAGTAATGTATATTGTGTTATTAATATTGCGTATTGTAAAGCATCTTTGAGACGGAAGCAACTCTCTTTTAATTTATTTAGAGCTACAAACTGAAACATTTCTTGAAAGGTCCTTTTGGAAGATTTATTTGAAATGTCCAATTTATCATCTTTGTATCTGTGTAAATAGATTTTTTTCCATTAGCCAATTTTGTAGCCACTAATAACCAGAATTCAGCTTTAAGAGTCTTTTTAGCCCTTTAAAGTTGAGCTGGCTATTATTGATAGAAGACAGTCACTATCAAAAATGCAGCTATGAGACCTGTTTTGATATAAAGATTCCAAAGTGTAGTGATATTTTCAGAAATGTGAATTGCAAAAAGATCTTGAAGCACAGTTATGCTGTTCCTTGAGGGAATATAGAACATATATGATGTAGCAAGCCAATTTCACCAAGGTAGGAATGAAATACGCCTAAAGTAAAGAGTTTACTTTAGATAACCTTCGTCATAATAAACCTTAAGTTCGCTGTTTTATGCTCAGGGATGTGGTGACCATGGCTGTGAATACATGACAGGAGGGTTATCAGTCATTCTTGGGGAAACAGGACGAAATTTTGCTGCCGGAATGAGTGGCGGTATTGCTTATGTTCTTGATAGGTAAGTTTTACACCATTACTGCTATGACTTTGTCCAGAGTGATGAAAAACTTTGAAGTAGTAGACTTATTCAAGGTTTCCATGCAGATATATTGAATGTGAATGCATGTATGAACATATTTGTAGTAATCTTAACCACATCTTTAACTTTTTGCGCTTAGAATTTCAGTCACGACCGACTTGCAGAGCAACCCCTCTAGATGCAATAATGCGTTTAGGGTGGGCCATGCTTGGCATTACCGCCATAAAACATCGATAAATTGTTGAAGGTTGTTCTAAAAAGCTTTGTACCAAAGGATTGCATAATGCTGCCCCCCCCTCCCCCCCAAAAAAATAAGAGCAAATTTTTGTTAACACTGCCCTTTAAGGCCATTTCTACATATTCACCAAAAAAGCTCTTCAGGAAAGATCTCTGCTTAGAAAATGGAAGATATTCCCCCCTTTCAACTTTACAATTATTGATATCAATTTCAAAGTCAAATTCGTTTTATATAATGCTGGAAAATTACGTGATAATAAACTATTAAAGAAAGAAAAGGGTAATTGTACATGCTCAATGTCATCAGCTTTGCAATTTAAAGATAAACGTAAAGCCACCAGGAGGTACCGAAAGAGTTTTCGAGCCCAGGGCCCTTTGATTAATCGTGTCTTTTCTCCAACAGCTCCAAAAACTTTAGTAGTGCAATGGTCCCCTGATTCGTAGCAAACCGAGCTTATGGTGTACTTGTGTAGTCTCATAGCTTCTCACCCTTCTGTTTCCTTTTAGGAAAAAGACATTTGCATCTTTTTGCAATACAGAGAGAGTCGCTCTGGATCCGCTAGATGATGATGACGTCACAAAGCTGTACAATGTCATTAAAGAGCATTACTTTTACACGAAATCAGCTGTTGCCAAGGATGTTTTGGAAAACTGGAGCCATGTGACAAGTCTATTTGTAAAGGTAAGACAGGGCTGTCGTTGATTATCAATTGAATAATCTTTTTTTACCAATTAAGCAAAAGATAACGAAAGGGAGAGTTTAGTTTATCATCATCTTTTTGAGATTTGCTCTCTTTGTATTCAGTCTTGTGCAAGCAAAGAAATGTTATTACTTTTTTAGTTTTAGTTTTGACTTCAAAACTTTGTTCATTTATCAATTAATTTCTTTTATTAGAATGGGTCATATCTTTTCGTTTAGGTATTTCCCCATGAATATCGGCGTGCATTACAGCAACTCAAAGAGCAGAAAGAGGTAGCTTCAATTTCATTGTTTCTTTGTTTGTTGATAAATCAATAAAAAAATTCCTACATTGACATGATTACATTTACCTTCTGTAAACAGTTGCAAGCATATTATTTGGTATTCGCCCTGAAATCTTCTTTTCAACCGAGTCGAATTGTATGAAATGAAAATACTCTACATATTATGTTAGTATTTTCTTACATATTATCTGGTATTCATGTTAGTTTTTGTATGTTATTTAGTTTATGGCAGTCCAATAGGGAGTCTTTATCAAAGGCGAGATATTTGCAATTGTAACAAGACATCTCCATTACATCTTCTTCGAAGCCTTAAAGATAAGTGCTTGGTGTTTTCTGTAAAATCGTTCTGGGGCAGTACAGTAATGACCTGTATTTATCAGTATCTAAATTCCTTTTTCTAGGTTCATGAAAAGACCGAAGAAGTTCCAAAGCCAGTTCCGGTTGATGATGAGCCAAATTCCAAGGATGATTTACTTGACATCGAGGACACAGTAAGCAACCAAGTCCACGAAGAAAACATAATAAACAAAGTTCTTGATAAACAGAGGTAGGCCAAACACAGTCTGTTATTGCAAGGCTGAATAAAACCCTGATGGGGATCTATTAGACAGTCATTGAATGCAACAGATAGAATTTTTTAACTATTTTATTCATAGTTATTGCATTATCTTTCGTCTTCAATATGAATTGCTTAGAAACTTCTAGCTGAATCGAGTAATGTGACCGTTTAAGCAACTTTTCATTATCTAATAAATATTTCTGAATTAGTTCAAGTGAGTTGCATCGAATCATGTGATGACGTGGTGCATAATGTATGATTGCAAACCAAGGCTGTTTTTATAAGTATGCTTTATTCTGCAGTCAAATTTTTCTTGTACAAGACACTTTTTGTGTTCAACACGCATTGTGCTACCCATCACTCTAAAACCTATCTGGAAGATGTTGTTTCTTTCAAATAGAATTACGGTAATATTCTGTTTGCTTAAACATAAAGCCTTTTTCAGTGGATTCATCAAGTATGAAAGAAGTTCCAACATGTATCGTCCAGCTGGACAAAGAGTCAAAGATTGGGAGGAGATTTATAGCAGAAAAAAGAAAAAGGAGCTGAAAGTTCAAGCTGCCAGGTAAGTGATTGTTGATACATCCATCGATATATTATGTTGTATAATTCTTGCTTTAAATTGGAACTTTCCGGGACTATGACGTCATAAAAGCTATTTTACAGGACGTACATTTATGTTCTGGAAACAATATCTTAACCTTGACAGTTTATTGATTTTTTCCTGAACCATGTATTCTTCAATATACTATTATTCTGTACTTGCAGATGTATGGATTGTGGAGTCCCTTTCTGTCAGTCTCACACTGGGTGCCCGCTTGGCAATGTTATCCCCAAATGGAATGATTTGGTTTTCCAGGTAATGAATATCACTGTTTAACCGGTCTGTTCTATAGTGCTCGATGCCCGGTAGATCTATGCATGCTTTGGTGTAAAGAACAGTCCTATGTCGCAACTGCGTGTTTCACCATTAATGCAATCATCAAGTATGTGAAGTGTACCAAAGTAGATTTGTATGCCATAGTGGAAAATTTGTACCTTATTTATTAAGATATTTGCTCTAGTTTAGATACAACAAGTTGAAGTTTACAGCTCAAACTAGAAACTCAGTATAGGTTTTCAATTCTCTTTCAACAATGAGATGATGTACGTTCATTTATCTGGTTCGCCCCCAAGTTTACACCTGTTAGAAAAAAGGAGTTTCTTTCATTTTATTGATATATCCAAATATTTTGATTTGATTTATGTTTTATTTCTCAAGAAAGTTTCCTCCATATTATTTGTTTTTCGTTCTCCACACTTCGGTATGTTAAATTGCAAAAGGCTATAGAAAAGTCCTTGAGTGATACTCATGCTTCAAAATGTACCTAATGGTGATGTTTTCTATTTGTGATAGAACAAGTGGAAAGAAGCCCTTGATCGTCTACTTCAAACAAACAATTTTCCCGAGTTTACTGGTCGTGTTTGTCCAGCTCCATGTGAGGTAAGAGTTATTTCCTATATTGATTGAAGCATCTCCCATATTTTTCTAAGCTAAACTTTAGAGATTAACAATGGGAAGAAAGATTTTGTTCTCAGGGCCTGAATTCAACGTGTGTAGCAATATGTGTAAGCTTTTTGCGCCTAGACCTTTTCTGGAGACTAAGCTCATGAATTATTTAATATTGATGGAAGAAGCTATTGGTGAAGCATATAATATAGTTTGCTAAAGATCCACCATTTATGTTCTTAAAATGGTACAATAATCAATCAACTCATTTAGTACAAATATCAAATATACCTGTTTTTGATAGCGTGGGATTTTTCTTATAGGGAGCTTGTGTCTTAAGCATAAATGCCAAACCTGTGACTATCAAGTCCATTGAGTGTGCAATCATTGACTATGGATTTGAAAATGGATTGATGCAGCCCCAGGTAAACCAGAAAAATCTTTGAGCAATGAGATCCTATGCAATTGGCTTTGGGACATTTGCATTGCGCGTTTTATCCTGAAAAAACTGGTAACCTCCTACACATTCCCTCAAAATATGTACGGAACACATGAATAAACGATTCCGTATGTCTACAAGCCTAGACAGACAGTATTGAGATTCTTTCTCCTGTATTCAATACTGTTTTTTGTGATGTTAAAATATAGCTTCGAATGGAGGTATGGGTGTAGATGTCGGGAACTACAAGAATTTTAGCTACCGGGAGCGTTTTTCTCATTAACTGTTTCTAAGATTGTATAAGATGGAAGATAGGCTGAATTTATTTGAACCCATACTCTAGGTTGAATATGACGACGGCAAACGAAGGTGTGAAACGCACGAGGGCTCCTGCCAACTTTTGTCCCTCCCCCAATATTAATTGACCATTTCTTCATATTGCTGACAGCTGGTAGTCTTCGTCGACAGAATTATTTTTAAGGCCTTAAGAGACAGATTTCTTCATGTGCACAGGATATGATCTTCTGCTTCTAGGCGCAGCAAAATTATGTTAAGACAAGCAACAATGCTCAACAGTGTCGAAATATGTAACGCCTTATTCAAAACATAGATTCTGTACCCATGGTTAACATGTTTTGAACATATCAGTTTACTCACGACCAACAAAAGAGTTTTTAACATATTTATTGCAAAATATTTTCTTTCTTCGATAGATCCCTGCAATGAGGACAGGAAAGAATGTTGCTATTATAGGCAGTGGTCCTTCAGGCTTAGCTGCCGCTGCGCAGCTCAACAAGGTGCGAGCACGACTCTTGATTAAGGCCATGTTTACGAAACCTTTAATTAGAAGGAGACATATCTTATTTTGAGCCTGATAATCTTATTTTGAGACTGAAATTTTTATGACTGGGTTTTCCTTGGTTTTCTTTGGTTCACTATTGCTCGTTTTATGCTCTTAGAGCTTAGATTAATTTATTAGAAACAAAAAGTAGAGGGGAAATTTGTGTTGAGTTTTGGGGAGATTTTGGATATGTCGACACCAATAAGTCTTTTAAGTAAATTGCAGACTTATGCTCTTGTAGCTCTTTTCAAAGGCAAGGCGCAAGTTAAATCTTGGGTTGAATAAATAGAAACTGATGTATACGCTCGTACCAAGATAAAATGGAAGCTGATATGATTTTCACAGCAATGTTGTCCCTACCACACGATAGGGGTACATTAATGTTTCAAAGTTTAGAAAGGGTAAGAGATCTTTCCAAAAACACCCAAAAGTAGCAAATGGCAAAATACAAGCGAATGATAATGGCCTTACATAGCATCTTGTTTTCAAAAGTCTCATTTTTCTGACAACCAGGCTGGGCATCTTGTGACCGTCTATGAGAAGAACGATCGTTGTGGTGGCCTGTTGATGTATGGAATCCCGAGTATGAAACTAAGCAAACAGGTATTTTCATTTGCTTTGAAAATAGTTTTTCTTTAAGATTCCAAGGAGTCGTGCTTCTCGTACTCCAATTTCTTAAATAGGTCTGGACAAGTGATGTGGCTTGTAATACTAAGAAATCGTAGACAAATATCACAATAATTAACGTATGAGTCAGCTTATGATTTGGCTTATTTAATTGTCTTGAAAAATGTTGTTGCTTTGGACTGTCTCTTCAATACTTTTTGTGAAGAAATATCCTAATTTAAAAAGGAATATAATAATTAAATGCTACTATCGTAGTTCTAACGATTAATGAATCAATAAATGTTCCAAGGAATGATGTAAGCATGATTTACTATGTTTTCAGAAACGAAATTGGTATAGACATTGTCATTGTATTTTAATAACTATAACCAATCTTTGTGTTATCATTGTTTGTTCAATCTATTCATAATAAACTGGAAAGATGAATTTCTATGGTAAAAAGTTTCGAAAAGAACTGAGTTTTCCTTTTAGATTGTTCAGCGAAGAATAACGTTAATGGAGGCCGAGGGAATAACTTTCAAGACGAATTGTGAAATTGGGCAGAATGTTGCTACAAATGAAATTATGGATGGATACGATGCTGTTTTGCTTGCTGTTGGCTCGATATGTCCAAGAGATCTTCGACTGCCAGGTAAAATTAAAGCACCCTTGGGATTTTGAAGTGTTCACTTGTGATTGGCTTTATTTAAAATAGCGCAAAGGACAGAGACTAGCCAATAGGAAGCCGGATCTACACGAGTGGCTGTCGTTCAATCAATCGGTGTCCTGTGTAAACCCTTTAATTCCAAAAGTTACATCACCTTTGACTGGGCAAACTATTGGTTATCTAATGATTACTGCAGGATACTATGGATAAGGTCAAAGGTCCAAACCTGATGCGTCCTAGCTTTAAAGTATAGTTTTCAAGATCCTGTTTAAATCACTGAAGATCAACCAAGAACCTGGTTTTACATGCTATATATGAACATTTGGCAGATTTTATCTCGTATATTTAACACCAGATATAAATATCTTGAACTCTATTAAAAAAAATACCGTGAGAATTTTTGAGAACTAGCTATACGTGTTTTCAGCTGGTAACAATACATTGTAATAATTATTTCTAGGGAGAAATTTGAAAGGTATACACTTTGCCATGGAGTTCTTAGAACTATCCCAGAAGCATCGGCTTGGCCAATACAATCTGCCAAAATTAGATGCAAAAGGCAAAGACGTAATCATCATAGGAGGTGGTGACACAGGAGTTGATTGCATTGGCACTGCAATTAGACAGGTAAGCGATTAGTTATAATCACTATATTAGAATCTAGTTTATCCTCAAACAAGCCAAAAGTTTTTAGGGTGTTCATTGAAATGTGTCCGTAAAGATTGGGATCAGAACATTATTACCGTAGCATAGTAAGTCGTATTACTCAAGTGCTATGAATTTCAAGATGTATTGTGTTATTACACTCATTTAGTTTTATAAGAAGCTAAGCTCGCGATAAGCACTCAGGTTTTGTTGATTTCAGAGCAAGAAGTTTTTTTAAGCTTTCTTTAACACCAAATGCTAGAGAGCTGCTTTTTAGAAGCACAGAACGTGACATGAGATAGAATGAATAGAACACCGCATGAGTTACGAGGGGCTCTTCCTTTCATTAATATATGTCAGTGAAACAGGAAATGGGTGCCTAATCATCAAAAAGTATCATTTCCATCCTATCTCTCAATGTAGAATTTTCAAGCAGTTTTTTAAAATCTAGGAGATCAGTGTCATGGTTTCTTGCTTTTTTGGTAACCTTAGGACTCTGTTTCTTATTAAAAACGAGTGCATTCCGTGCACAGTCGTTTTGTTAGCATCTCCTCTATACTGTAATTGCGAGTTATGAAAATTTCTGAACGCTAGCGTAAATGAAATTATTGTTCTTGAAAAACGCATATTCTACTGTTTTTATTTTCGATGTTCTATATCTAGGAAGCTGCATCTGTCATAACATTTGAAATTCTAAGCGAGCCTTCGCGGACAAGAGGACCGAATAACCCATGGCCAACGTGGCCTAGAATCTTCAGGGTTGAGTATGGGCACGAAGAGGTTTGTTTTTCAATCATCTTGCTAATCGTTATATTAATCTTGCTCAATTCTCGTTAATGCGAGGAATAAATCTGTATATCTGAATAGCAGCTTTAGATTGAGGCTGTATCTAAAACTTGTAATGCTTTGGAACAGAGCAAGAGCTTTGAGCAAGGGTATCATGATGCATTTGGTAGCAATTCAATGTAATTTATTTCCAACACGAAGGGGGATTTAGCTGTATAATTCTGAGTTCTCAGTTGATTTCTGAGTTTGGGGATTACCTAATTTATCCCGCTACAGTCTAATTGTAATACTTTGCTCTTAAAACCTTCACAGGCTTCCTTGAAATATGGGAAAGACCCAAGATTCTACAATATTATGTCTAAAGAATTCGTTGGTGATGATCTTGGCAATGTAACTGGAGTGAGAGCAGTGGAAATTTCATGGGTCAAGGTAGGGATACTTGCCATTTCTTGCTTTACCCATGATGTATACTCGATTATCAGTACCATATGTTCGATACAAGTTTAAATTTTTCCGAGAACAAAACATAGCAAAAATCACAACTAAAATGATTTATATTATAAGGATCAGTGATTCGAAAGGAAGCGAAATTTTCATGTGGCAACTCCTTTTTTAGATCGTAGTTTGTATTAACTTCGAACAAAACATCCCTGAGAAGCCATTTTTTTCTTTTTTACTTCATAGTTGGTTATTGTAACCTTTAAGATTGTCTTTAGAATTTCTTAAGACACCTAAATTAATCAAGCTGTTTCTTTTCTCTTATCTGATATATTGGAAATTGATACAGCTTTTGAATTTCAAGTTCGATAAAAAAATCATGTAATGAAACTGTCCCTCTTTAATGTCTCAGGATGCCAGTGGCCGTTGGGTTGCAGAGGAGCTGAAGGACACTGAACAGATCTTTTCTGCGGATATTGTTCTCATTGCACTTGGTTTTATTGGCCCCGAGAAATGCCTCTCAAATTCACTTGGAGTTGAAACAGTAAGCAATTTTTTTCTTGTTTAAGGTATAGATACTTAGTGAGTATTAGTATAACATAGAGCTTCCTTCATATAAGGGAGAGGATCAGCTGAAAGTATTTTCGAAGGGCATGCACCATGACTCAATTTAGATATTATTTTCTTCATTCATCTCCCAGGGAAATGTGGAGTTTCATAAATTCTTAAAGAAAAGCTTTCAAGACCTAACAATATTTTTAGGCTAACTTTAGATTCCTTTTCATAGGTTTGTTCTTGTTAGAACGAAGAGTTACAAGTTTGAAGATATTTTTCCCCAGTATTTCTAATATCCGTGTAATGTTCTATTCATGTCCCTCTTTCTCACAACTGTCATTTCTTGATTGAAAAAAATTCTCCACACTGGACAATTTGTCGTGAATATTGCTTTGATGTAATCAGTGCCACTTTAATGACATAAACTCAACTTGCAGAATATTCGTTCCAATTTTGCAACGCCCTCTGGAAAATACAATACAAATGTAGAAAAGGTTTATGCAGCTGGAGGTAGGTCAGTTTTAGTCAAGCCAGTTTATACATGGCTAGATAAAACAGTTCCCTTAGCTTCTTAATGCATGCAAGCATTTTTTCTTCAAACAAAGTAACAACAATGTGATTTTGATGGATTCACAGCTTTACCCAAACTTTTCCTGTTTCTTACCATCTGACAAGTTAATATCTGTAGTATTTTTATAAGTCATATTATATTTTGTATCCAGTTGGGTTGATTTCATATTTAGATACCAGGAACCAGTTGATTCCAGGAAGCTTTGCAATAGAACTTATATGCTTCTTTGTCCTTGTATACATCATTTCATACGATATTCCTTCAGTTCACCAAAACTCACTTATCCTTCACGTATACTATATAAACTGTTTAAAGCAAAAAGCAAACAAAGCATTTCTAGTCATTCGTTTTCAGATGCCTGTTGTTTACATACTTGACTCTTTCAGCATTCAAACCTTAGGCCTTATTCCTCTTATTTTCTTCTACAGACTGTCACTATGGACAATCTTTAATTGTCACTGCCATTGCGGAAGGACGCCAGGCTGCAAGACAGATTGATTTGGACTTGATGGGAACCACGTTTTTAGCTGGTCCCGGCGGAGAGGTAATCATACCCAGGCCTCCACCACGTCATGATGATTCTTGAACTAACCAGCTTAAAGCAGTTTAGTGGACTGTGTCGAATGTTTAGAATTTTAGTATCGTAACATGGTTGAAATAAATGGTTGGTGGTTTGTTCATGAATGGAATTTAGCCGTGATCATGGTCAAGAATCTCAATCATCAATAAGGTTGCAGCTAGCTTCGAATAATGATAATCTGTAACTAAAATCCGTATTGAGTAAGAAAATGACAAGTGTTAGTGCTCGCGAAGATATGGAAATAAATTGCAGTGTCCCGAGTTAATGATTAATATGTCTAGTTCTATTAAGTACTTCGTGTTTATAAAATGAGAAACCGTTTCTTGTAATTGGTATGAAATGGACGGTAACAATAGCTTCTGTGCTGCTTGATATTTTCTTATCAACATAAATTAATTTTCTTGTTTCTTGATGTAGAATATGTAGATAATTATTTTACGTTTTAAAAAGCTGAATTTTATCGAAAAATTTGGACACAAAACATCTGATAGTTGTACCTTGTTAAAATACCATTTGGATACAAAACATTTGATAGTTGTACCTTGTTAAAATACCATTTGGATATAAAACATTTGATAGTTGTACCTTGTTAAAATACCATTTGGATATAAAACATTTGATAGTTGTACCTTGTTAAAATACCATTTGGATATAAAACATTTGATAGTTGTACCTTGTTAAAATACCATTTGGATATAAAACATTTGATAGTTGTACCTTGTTAAAATACCATTTGGATACAAAACATTTGATAGTTGTACCTTGTTAAAATACCATTTGGATATAAAACATTTGATAGTTGTACCTTGTTAAAATACCATTTGGATATAAAACATCTGATAGTTGTACCATGTTAAAATACCATTTGGATATAAAACATTTGATAGTTGTACCTTGTTAAAATACCATTTGGATATAAAACATTTGATAGTTGTACCTTGTTAAAATACCATTTGGATACAAAACATTTGATAGTTGTACCTTGTTAAAATACCATTTGGATACAAAACATTTGATAGTTGTACCTTGTTAAAATACCATTTGGATACAAAACATTTGATAGTTGTACCTTGTTAAAATACAATTAGTTACATCTATGGTTATTAAGAAAATTCTTCATTTAAATGTAACGAATAAATAATCAGATTAATCTAAAACATTGTATCAGATGTTGTCTGGAGCTTCCAATTCTCCTTTTTATGTATTGAGATAATTTAACTATTCTTATCTCAAACAACAGGTTTTATAACTTAAAACGAAATAAACATGCAATTTTATGTTGGCTGGTAGTTTAATTGTTTTTTAGTGGTTTTGTGTCTTATTGTTTATCATGCAACGTTTAATGTTAACAATCGTCCAGCAAACTTGGAGTCTTTTTTGTTGTGACTTTGCTTCAAGAGTTCCAATTAAGGAATTAAATTCCTTTTTGTACAGATATCATAACCGGAAATTTTATACCCTTGGTATGAGAGCCTCATATATTCGGGGATAAAATATTGTAGAAAGCTCAAAAAAATTTCTGTGAATAGTTTCTAACTATATTTCTGATTCTAAATAATGGAGACGGGTCGCCAGGGTAGGAATTTTTCACCCATCCCTGTTTATCTATAATCTCTATTTGGAGTGAAGCCTCGATTTGGGATTTTTGTAAAAATGGCTGACAAACTTGTCCACATGGTATACGTGCCGGAAAGATGATTTTTAAATTTTATGACATCTGCATGCTCCGATGATGGAAAAATCAGAATCTTTACACGAGTTCAAGTTTGATCTTTCTGAAGCTTGTTTAGAGGTAACAAGAACTGTTCCTTTGCCAGATGGCCATCCTCTTGTTTCGTTGAAGGTGAGCAAAACTGTTTTAAATAGTACATTTTGAGGCATGATAGTGCTAATAAAATATTCCAAGATGATATTACACACACCATTCCAAGATTGATGTTGTGAAACTCTATGTTAGTTCAAATAGACCAATACTGAATTACCTTCAGAAATTTCTTGTTTAGCTCCCTTTTGGAAAGAATACGATGCATTCTGTGTTGAAACCTGCAATATTTCAAAGGGTCTTGTCTGGTGTTTTCTTACTACTATCGATTTCGATCTGCATTGCATGGAATGATGGATATCGATAGCATAATCATAGAATAAACAAAATCTTTTGATGGGCTTTTCTTTCAAACTTACTGTGCATCAAATGTTCCATTTCTTTGAAGTAACACTAGGCAGACACTTAGTAGCCTGATACCTTAGTGTTGCTCACAACACACTACCAATATAGTCATACCACATATGATCGTCTTTGCTCACTGGTAAGCCAAATTTGCTTTTGTTGCTGTGCATAGCAAAACTCATACATACTTTCAACCTGAAAGTCATTGAAATTTTGAATTTCGTGGTCATGGTGCATTCTTAATGAATTCATAAGACCTCTTCATTAGTAAAACAACATCAAATTAGTTTGAAATCATTAAATTGCAAATACTCTTGATGTTATGTATCATCTGTAACTGAAGGACTGTTTTCTACTCCATTTTCTATGCCAGGGCCTGTTTTCTACTGGTGCATAGCTAGTTAGAATACCAGGATGGAAATCTTTTATTTATATTAGAGATCTCTGATGCAGACTTGTACTACAGACTTGCTTACTGGTTAAGACTAACACTGTTTTGATTTCTTGGCTTTGTTTTGATTATTTGTTCTCACTGGGTTTTATTTCTTGATGTAAGAGCATTTATCAGGCCTTTTCATAAGAAAAAGCCCATGCGAGTGGCCCAGCACTCTTGTGGTTTTCCTTGTGTGAGCAATCAAAAAATGATAATAATAATCAATCAACAAAGCTTGAAGCATCTGTAATGATTACAAAAACCATGATGATCCTGTTATAGGGTGCTTTTGTGTAAGGTAAAATCAAATGAAGTCAAATGGTTACAGTAATCTTTAATGAACTCCAAGAAAGATCAAATACCAAATGATCACAAAATGTTGTACCAAACCTGCTTAAAAACACTTTAGCTACCCAGGTGATGTTCCAAGGTCTAATGTAGTTCGAATACTGGGTGGCTATTGTATTTCTAAACATTCACAATGAAATTGCTTTTTTCTTTTGAGATGTGTTTAATTCGGCTTGCTTGTGTTTCCTGTGTTTTGATATACTGGCTTTGTTTCATCTATGACACTTGCTTGGTTCACAAAAGATGACTGAAAATGTGTTAACTGATAAAATATTTATTCCTTACAATTTACTGTTTTACATGAGCGATCAAATTCTTGAGTGATTGGGTTTGCACAAGTGGTGACATGATCACAAGTGAACGTTCACAACAAATGAAAAGGCCTGATTAATGCAACACAAGGAAATCCACTTAATTCATACCATAATTTTTCTAGAATGTACCTCTAAATATTGCAGGATGTATTGAAAAAAATTTAGATTTTCTTATGGGAAAACATTTTGGTTATCATCCTTTCAGGTATTTATTTTGTAACAGGTAGCATTTTTATTAAAACCTATTCATTTCATCAACAGAAGCCTCCAAAGAAGTCAAGAATCTTTGAAGTATTGACAGATCTTATATGCAAGCCGGAAACATGTAAACAAGTGGCAGCTTGCTGTAGGCCAATTCTAGCAGAAATTGTTAAAAGATCAGTCTTGGATGCAATAAAAAAGAATGAGAAAAATCCAGGGTTTGCATATGCTATCAGCATTCTTACTGTTGAGTACCCTTTCCTCTCAGACATAACAGAAGAATATTTCTCATTTCTTATCAATTTAGAATATGGCAAAGATATTGATGACAATCAAGTCTGTGTTTTTGTCAAAGCTTATGCAAATCTTCTTGCTCTTAACTCAAATAGATTTTTTGAGTTTGTTGATTGGAGGTTGATTACAAAATCATTAGAAAGCTCAAATCATAACTTTGATGCTGTCAGATGTGTCTCTCTTGCCGCAAAATATTGCGATCTTAGTAAATTGATGCCACCTAAACTCCTGGAACAATGTTTAAACGTGAAATATAATTCTGGTAATGGAGAAAAGAATGAGAAACCGTCATTGCAACAGATGGATGTTTGCATGCAAAATGGAGATAACTATTGTTTTGGAGATATTGTGTTTACAACCGATGACATCAAGACAAATCTCATTCCAGTAGCTGGGGTCTTGTTACCTAGAAAAAGGAAGCTTTCTCTTATTGACCCAAAACTGAAAGAGTTTGTTGTAACTGCAGGGTCCTTTGAGAGTTTGCAATCTTTGGCTTTTGCAATAATGACAAAGACACCAGTCCTTCTTGAAGGAGAACTTGGGGCTGGAAAGACATCTTTACTTGACCATTTTGCACTAATGATGGGGAAGGTTGAAGCACCAGATATTCTTAAGTTGCAGCTTGGTGATCAGACTGATAGCAAGGTTATCCACATTTTGTTATTTTTGAATCATTTATTGGTGATAATTTTGGAAGTTTTGTTTGACTTGTTAATCAATTCTATCATTCTATACTTGAGCATTAATTCTGTGATAAGTTTGGTTTTGGCTTCCAATAGTAAAATTATCCTTTCGTAAGTCCTAGTTTATTTGCCTAATCAGCTATATAATTGATGTCTATAGTTATCTGATTGATCATAATTTAAGTGTTTGATTACTGATGTTTGTTAACCAATAAATTATGACCTTAAAATAAATTCAGTATATTTTTGCACTATTAGTTTGCCGAAGACTGATGAGTTTCAGCAGGCTACATTATGAACGGAAATATTCCTATTTTTCAATTTTTATACTTTTGTTTCAGTCCATGCTTGGGATATATGTTTGCACTGAAACCCCTGGAGAATTCAAGTGGCAGCCTGGAACTTTGACAAAAGCCGTTAAGAGTGGCAGTTGGCTGATTCTTGAAGATATCGACTCTGCACCCCTTGATGTCATCTCAGTGCTGATTCCTCTTTTGGAAGGTAAACCTTTATCTATTCCAGGACAAAGCAGAGAAATTATACCAGCACCAGGATTTCAGATTTTTATGACGAGAAGGTATGATGACATCTTTACCAATGATTTTTATCAGCAAAGTTAGTTTGTAAAAAGAAATGTGGATCAGTACTAATTAAAATTACTCCTTACCCACCTGTCATAATGAGCCTGATGCTATATAGGTAGCGCTGTACATGCTTTTAGTGTGTGAAAAAGGATGGCTTAAAGTTGCTTCTCCAGCTACTCAAAGACGTTGCACAGACTACAAACTATTTTTTGGGTTTTAAATTATTTTAGTGAATGGGTCATTGCCTGGTCTGTGAACTTTGCATAGCAAGTCTGTAGTGTGTAGTTCTTCATACAGTTTAAGGACAGTGTTTCCGATGGAAAAAGGTAAACATTTTCTGGAAAGGACCCTTATTGTAAAATAAGTCTGGACACTTCTGCTTGCATTTTTCATGGCTCTGCTTGAATCAATACAGACCAATAGAGATTATTACAGAGGTGTAAAAATGTCCACTCACGGTCTGCCGTCAAAGATCTATTTAAAAAGTGTTCTTTTTTAACTTGTTTTGTTAAATGACTGTTGATAACACAGCTTTTATTTATGCATGTAAACTGAAAAAGAAACATCCATCCTTAGAATTCATAAGGGATTTGGAGGCAGTTTTCATCAAAATGCACCAAGCAAATCAATTGAGCATCTTTGCTGCAAAATTCACTTGGAATCTCTATCTAAGGAAGAGTTACTTGAGGTAAAAATTTTCAATGCTAAAAATTTGGTAAAATAGCACAATATATCAAATAAAGAGTTTTTGTATTGAATGTTTTTTTGTTAGTTTCAAGGTACTCATGTCTTCCTTGCCCATACGTATTTTTTCTTTCTTTTATGAGGTCAAAACAGTGAGCTTGACCCTGTGCATGCTGCTCACTGTGGGGACAGGCAACAGTGTTGTCTACGTTTTTTAGCAGTTTTCAACAAGTTACCATTTTCATTAGAACAAATTTAAGATATTTTCTGTTTTCTTTTTGTTGTTCTAATTGAAGTTACCCCATTATGTTTCACGCAACTCGTTTTTTTAATTGACCTTACAGTGAAATATTTAATTACTTTTCATCAAGCATTTGTTGATTAAAGCATTTTATTTTTTTTTGAAATCCAAACATTTATGAGTTCATATTCTTCACAGATTTTACTTAAAAAACATCCGCATTTGGAATCAGTTGCAGCCAAACTTATAGATGTATACTGTATGGTTTCAACGGATCTCAAACTAGAATCTGCAAACGACACTGTTCTTTCTAATTTACCTGCATTGCAAAGAAATTCGACTTCCAGAGATTTCTTCAAATGGTGCCAGAGGCTTGCAGAAAGATTTCAAACCAGTGCTCTGATCTCAGTAAATCATGAAGTATTTCAAGAAGCATTCTCTTGCTTTTGCATTCCAGTTGGAAATGTTGAAGATAGGCTAACATTGGCCCACGCTATTGGTGCAAAACTTGGCATCACAAAAGACAAAGTTGAGTTCTACGTTCTCAGGAATAAAGGAAGCGTACAGCAGACACAGCTTACTTTTTCAGTTGGAAGAGCAGCTCTTCCAAAAACAGAAATGTCAAGCTTTGTTAGAAAAAACATGGTTTCCAAAAACTATGCTTTTACAAGGCATTCGTTGAATCTTTTGGAACAGATTGCAATTTGTGTTTTTAATAACGAGCCAGTTTTACTTGTTGGAGAAACTGGTTGTGGAAAGACATCAACTATACAATATCTTGCTTCACAGTGTGGGCATAGGTTTGATGCGATCAACATGAGCCAACAGAGTGACGTCACTGATCTTCTTGGAGGGTTTAAGCCTGTTGACTTTAGGCAGATAGTCCTTCCACTCAGGAGGTCATTTGAAGATTTGTTCGTGAAGACATTTTCTCAAAAGCAGAACATCAAGTTTTTAGGGCATATACAGCAGTGTTTTGCAGAGAAAAAGTGGGAGATCTTGCTAAAGCTAATGAGTCATTGTAAGAAAGCTGCACTGAAACGAAAGGGTCTCAAGAAAGGTTTGGTTTTTACTTTTATTTTTAAAACAAAGTAAAATGATTTTAATAATAATAAAAACGAACATTATAAAAACATCTACATCTAGAGTTTTACAACATTTCTGTTATCAAAGTTTGTCCTTTAACAAGAAATATGTTTTTATAGAAAATATAAAAACATCACATTTACAGGTCTACAAAGCAGTTCAATAATTTTAAGTCATTAAAATCGTATACATAGATGTTGTTTAAAATATTTTCAAAAGCAAATACAGACATATACAAATGTAATGCGATTTATTTATCTCAGCTGTAACTATTTTTTTTCAGATTTTGTCTTTTAGTGATCCATTTGAAATATAACTTGTGTACAGTCAATACTAACAAACCATTTTTTTATCAAGATATGGATGACTTAGAAGAGCTGATAGTTCAATGGCAAGCGTTTGGCCTAGATCTAAAGAAAGTTTTGAAGCAGCTTCACGAAGGACATTCCCTGGCATTTGCTTTTATAGAGGGAACGCTAATCAAAGCTGTAAAGAATGGAGACTGGATTCTTTTGGATGAAATTAATCTTGCTACAGCTGAAACCCTTGAATGTCTTAGCGGTTTGCTTGAAAGTAGATCTGGATCAGTTGTGCTCGTTGAACGAGGGTAAGATTTCTTTGGGACACTTCCGGCACTAGTCATAAGGCTCTAAGGGGAGAGAAATAAATATATTCAGCTCACGCCCGATTTATTGGAAGAAAACGACCTTCTACCAATGAGCTTACATCTCAAAGCATCTCAAAACTGGCTTTCTGCCTTCCAGATGTATGTTTTAACAAAATGTCCTTAAAGCTTCAATCTTAACGATTCACAGCGTGTTTTCAGACCTTCGCCAACATTCTCGATTAATGATTTCCTTTCCATCTTCATCTTCTCGATTCAAATTGAATATAACTTTTTTATTTTCTAGCGATGCAGAGCCAGTTCGAAGGCACGAAAATTTCCGATTGTTTGCTTGCATGAATCCTGCAACAGACATTGGCAAAAAAGACCTGCCATTTGGCATCAGAAATAGGTTTATGATTTAGATTGTTGTGTATCTAGATGTTTGCATGATTGCTGGGTAGATGTATGTAAGGATGCCGTTTTTACAGCAAATATGTGTTTAGTTTTGGAAATTAAATTGTTATTTCAAACCATTTTGAAATAACAAGGGTATCTAACCAGGAAAAAGCTGATATTAGAATCACCACCATGATTTGGAATTTTAAGAATGTACATTTTTGAGGTTAGCATCGTTTATCCCTATAGCTTTTCATTTATAACAAAAGCAAGTTATCAATTCATTACTAGAGGAACTTTAGTCCAGTATAACATTGACAGTCTTGTTGGCTGTTTCCATTGGTTCTATTAGTCAATTTGTTACCTGAGTATTCAGAAAGGCGTTTTTCTTCCTTGATGTTAATCGTTCTGCTTTGAAATATTAGATTTACGGAAATCTATGTGGACGAGTTGAATGACATTGCCGACTTGAAAGTCTTGGTCTCTCACTACTTGCAGCATGGTGAAATCACTTCGAAGCTTGTTGATGGAATTGTAAGGTAAGGTTGTTGATGTTGAGGTCCTTTGCCATGTTGTTTATAGTGAGTCTGTTTGTGACGTATTGATGATGTCATTTCATGCCTGTGATTGTTTGTGAAGGCTGCTTATTTGCAAAATGATGCAAATGTAATAAGCATTTTTAAAAAAGTGTCTCATGATTAGACAGTCAATTTATCACACTTTTCAGTATAAATAGAGCCATCAGATTAGTTATCTGATTTATCTGAATAGGCCCTATAATAGGCCGTTATAATAGGCGATCAGTGTCAAATTCAGGTCAATTTTGACTTAATATGACCCTGATCGAACAAATACAAGCTTGATCAAATTTAATTTTAAGATCAAACCTTAAGTTGAACTGTTGAGGGCAAATTTTTTGCAAACCTACCCGATTGACGCACCAACAGCCCAAAAATAGATGAGAGATGATGAGAGAATACTACCTCCAGTCCTGTGACTTGAATCTGGTCAATGGTCTGAGGACCATCTTACACTTATTAAGTTGGTTAGATACGGTAAATACAGTATCTAGAACTTAAAAAAAGCTCTGATCTATGAACACTAAAACCTTGAGCTATTATGGCACGATAGATAGTTCTAAACTTTGGCAAGTTTTCAGAAATTCCCAAATAATTATGAATCATCCAGAAAATTATACGATAGGTTTTGATTGCTCACAATTACTACATCATTACTTTTTTTAGTCACTTTCTTCTTCTTACTTGGTTATTGGAGTAATTACTTATATTTCGAAGGTTTTACCAGCTTATTCAGCAAGAAGCAAAAGACAAACTTACAGATGGCACAGGGCATCGACCCCACTACAGGTTTGCAACATCAAATATGTAAAATCGGCTGAATTTAGCGATTATTGAATTCTCACCTTTATCAAACAAGGTCTGCATTTTAATAAAGTTTATATTACCTGTAGACGGAACTGTAGTGCTTTGTCTCAATTGAAAAACCACCGTTTTTCACATCGGATTTGAAGTACATTTTTCACACAATTTTCTCTTTCATTATAGCTTGAGAACATTGTGTAGAGCTCTAGAATTTGTTGCCCGGAGTACTAACATGGCGCTACCAAGAGCTATCTACGAGGTACTGTAATTTGATGTTATTCACTAGAATAGCTTCAGTTCAGTAAATATCAGATTTTGACAGATAACTTTATATATTGTAATGATCCTTGTCTGACCGTATTAATATCATCCATTGTATAACTGTCATTTACAACTTACATTATCTTTTTATCCAAAGTAGCGAAATCAACATATTGATTGATATAGGATAACGAATATCATCTAGCATTCCTATAGCATATTATTTAAAGTTTGATCGAAGCGTAACCATGTGTGATCGTAGGAGAATTCACATTCCTGTTTGTTGTATAACGTATCTTTGGTTATACCAGCTATTATGAACTTTAATGCATATTTGACCTTTAATATTAACACACTTCTGGATTTTCGCGCCCTTTGATTTGATCATCACAACAACACTCTAAAATGTTACAGTTTGTCTTTAGTTAACAAAACAAATTTCCGGTTTATTTCTACTTTGCCATTTTTTGGCTATGGTGTACCAAACCCAAAAAGAGCTTTAAAATTCAATCTTTCGGGCCATAATTCATATACAGTTACAGTCAGGTCCATTATTTTGCTTTTTCGTCAGTTTAACAAACCTTAACCCCAAGTCAAGTGAGACTTTTCCAGTCCTTGCCGTTTAAAGAACATTCAACAAACCACATTTCCACAGTACTTAACAATTAATACATTTTCTCTACTGTGAAGTTGCATATTGTTTTTTAAACTCTGTAATGCTATAGGGCTTTTTTTATTTTTTAGGGTTTTTGTCTAAGTTTTCTAACACAGCTAGATCGGTCTTCCCACCCAACCGTTGAAGTAATGATTCGAGTGAACATCCTCGGACACCTCACTAACATCAACAGTTTGTTATCTCAACCAATTTCATGTCCAGGAAAGCCTTCTTTATTTTGCCAAGTCGAAGGGTATTGGATAGAAAAGGGGGAGACTGTGGTCGCTACGCCTCAAGAATATGTCTTAACAGCTTCTGTTCGCGAGAATCTGCGGGACCTTGCGCGAGTTGTGTCTGGAAGGTAAGAGTAGCCATTTTTGCAGGCTCTGTAAACTGCATTGACTTTGAACATTTTATAATTTCTTCTCTAGTGTTGTAATCTGATTATCTTCAGTTACAACCTCCTTCAATACGATATTTTGATATCTTTGGGAATGTTTGATATTGTTATTGTTACAATATCAAAGAGTTAGCCTTTTTAGAGATTGTAGCTTGAGGAAGCGTTTGTTGATCTCTTTGAACGAATGAGCGAACCAGTATCGAACATTGATCCTTTTCAATTTCCATAATCTACCTGGCTCGCTAGAATTCGAATGTTAGAAAAGATATGAAGAATAAACAGCATATCACATTGTTTCGTAACATGTCTAGATTTTACACGAAGCGGTTTCCTCTTCTTCTTCTTAGAAAGTACCCGGTTTTGCTGCAAGGTGAAACTTCCGTTGGAAAGACAAGTTTGATTACATACTTGGCCAAAAGCACAGGGAACCAATGCGTTCGAATCAACAATCACGAGCACACTGACATACAAGAATATATCGGCTGTTACTCTGCCGATGAGAACGGGAGACTGGTCTTCAAGGATGGTAAGAGGGATTTACGTTATTGTAGATTACTTAATTGTACTCTTTTCTTGCAGTTCGCTTACAAAGAAGGAATCCAAATTTACTGCAGATTTAAATGAAAGATGCCTAGATAATAGGTACTTGTGTTAGGTTTGATTTGAATCAATCTGTTTTTCTTTCTTTGTTTCTGTATAAATTCAACACTCTTCGTTCATAAAGGTCTTTTGGTTGATGCTATGCGAAAGGGCTACTGGATTATCTTAGATGAACTGAATCTTGCTCCTACAGATGTCCTAGAGGCGCTCAACCGAGTAGGTTTCACATATTTAGAAATTCTATGTTTATTTTTTTCTGCCAGTTTTCAACGAAAAGTAATTTTTATCTTACAAAACCTTTCTGTAATTTTCTGTAAGCTTTTCATATTTGACTGATTTGTAAATCTTTTGAAAGTAAGGTTTGCTAAAATCATTATGCACTCTTTATGCTAATTTACACACACATCAATATATAGTTAGGATTGGTTTTAATCAGTTTATCTTATAGTACTTGTTGCTAAAAAGTGACAAGTGGATGGTAAGTGTTTTTTAAGACGTTTGAAGAGGAATGCAAGGAAATCAGCTTGTAACCCCCTCTGGGGTTTCTGAATTTTTTTATATATTTTAGGAATTATTTATATTCTTTATACCGAAAGTACCTGACAGCTGTTTCCTTAATGAATATTTTTTAGCTGTTTCTCAGTACAATCTTTTGTGTCCTATAGCTACTTGATGATAACAGAGAATTATTCATAGCTGAAACTCAAGAAACGATCAAAGCCCACCCTAAGTTTATGCTGTTTGCAACTCAAAACCCACCTGGACAGTATGGCGGACGAAAGGTACTTCCAACGACGACTTGTCTTTTTGTGTAATGTCTGATATGCTTGACAGGGCTATGCAGACATCTGCCAACAAAATATTTTATAAACTTTCTTTTAATATGACCATCTGCCTTCCAGTTTTAATAAATCCTTTTTTTAATGTGAATGAGCTTTTAAACTTGCAAAATGCTGTGATGCAAAATGATGGCATAGACTCCGAAGAGACCATATTTAAGATGGTTTGATATTATCACTTTTACTCAAAATTTAAGAAGCGGTTCTGATGCCATTAAATAAAGCTGCTTCAAGGGGAGCATTTCATGCCGATAGGGAAATGCGTTGCTTGAGTATTTATTTATTGACACTGACGATTAAAAAAAATTTGCCTTCAACGCGTAAATCGCAACAGCTGACACTTTACAAATTGTAGTCCCTCTTCTGTTACAATTTCAAACAGCTAAAAAGCTAACATAATTGTCTCCGTTTTTAGATTTTATCAAGAGCTTTTAGAAATCGATTTGTTGAGCTGCATTTTGACGAAATCCCAAGCGATGAGCTGCAAACTATTCTCCATAAAAGATGTCATCTTCCTCGGTCATATTGTGGCAAATTCGTTGCTGTGATGCAAGATCTTCAGGTTTTTGCTTCTACAATCTTTTCAGTGACACATTTTTTAGCAAAAGATTTTACCACTCTTCACTACATCTAGCTCTTCTATCGTAAATTTTTCATTTAGATTTTTGATTTAGTTCATTTTTATGTTTTATGTTCATTTTAAATCTTTTTGGCAGCCGTTTTGTGTAGACGTTTTTTTGTGATTAATTATATGTGCATTGATTATTGTGTTGTAGAAAATTTTTCTTGCAATGAAATAACAACAACTATTGAAAAAAATAATTAAATGTAAATGAATGCAATGGATTTTGGAAGACTTAATGAAGACCTAGAGAATTTCAAACTCTTCGGACAGGGGAACATGGATTCGTAAATAAATGTATCGTTGTGATTTCTGTATCAGATTTTGAAGCATTTAAAGTAGCTTTCACTAAGTGTTCAAATGGAGATTCAAGTTATCAAGCTGGAGGTTGTTAAATGTTTTAAGATACAAGTAGGTGCGCATTGCATTTACGCTAAAAATAATCATGACCCCGTTTGCGCTTTTGATTTCAGCAGTCGTATTCTTTTTGTTTAAGGCCTGAGTTTCAAAATTGTTTTAGATCGGTTTGCGATGTTGAATGTCTCTTTTCTATAGACTCGAAGGAAATCGTCTGGAATATTCGCAGGAAAGCATGGATTTATCACCCTGAGAGATTTGTTCAGATGGGCTGAGAGATATCGACAAACGCCAACCGAGAGCCTGAAAACAAGATTTTATGACTGGGATCAGCACATTGCTGAAGATGGTTAGTAAAGCATTTTTGTACAATTAACGCACAATTGCCACAAAGTTGAATGAAAATTGGTTATTGCTTATGTATTGAATGGGGCTGAGAGCAGAATGTGGTCATTACAGATTTGAGATCCAATGTTTGCGTAGGCAATGAAGCCTTTGGCAAGTTCTTTACGGAGCTTTTTGCCTCTCTCTTATTTGGATAAAGATAGCGAGAAAAATTCAATAATTAATGTCATGGTCTATTGATCCAAGGGTCTGTCATCCGTGGCTCAAATGACTGACATAATCCAACCCTTACTTAGATTCGCTAGCTCCATGCTATTTCAGGCCTAGGAATCACGAGGTGTAGCGAGAGGATGGCTGGTAATAAACATCACAATGCTAAGATTGCCTTGTTTATCGTGTATAATGATTTCTTGCATTTAAAGGCTACATGCTGTTAGCGGGAAGATGCAGAAAACCTGACGAGGCTACTGTAATCCAAGAAACGATAGAAAGAATCATGAAGAGGAAGATTAATCTAGAGACCTTGTATGGAACTGGCTCACTGATAACCTCGGAGATTTTACAGCAGGTAAAGACTTTGTAGTAACGTTCAGATTGATATCATTTAAACCGTCTTGCTATTTTTTTATGTGCAGGGCTTTTCTGACCTCTGTTTTGCTACTTGTCATGTTCTTCCAGTTTTGTACTAAACTGTTTTGCGTATACTGAAAGTCACACACTGTATCGTCCATATGAGTCATGATATGGTAGGTTTATGATCAGCAGTTTTCTTGATTTAGTCTTTTATAAGAATCAAGAATCGCTTCCCCTGCATCGCTACATCGACTTAACTGATGATTGCTCAGTAAATGGGCACCTCACCTCAGTGCTGCACAGCAGGACTAGGAAATAAATGTTTCAATATATAGAAGCTGCAATTATACTAATTACCTGGTAATATACAATTTGTCTTTACACGAGGAAGCACTGTAGGTCAGTTCTTGCAACGATGAAATTCAGCCTTCACCATAGCGACGCAAACCTAACCTTATTTTTTGGGGAAACCCTTTACTGATAATCCTTGTATCCTCCTCTATTGCCTCTTGTGTTATTTTCAAAGTTAAACTGTTATTTGTTTTTCTGTACAGGGTTTTTGTTACTGCAATCTAACACTGCTGTTAATTTGAGTTCTATCTTTTTTTTAAGAAACCTGATTTCATACATTTGTTGCTTCTTCTCTGCCACTTCTTTACAAGCGCGTTTTTTCCAGGTTGGTTCGGCAAAATTTGACAACTTCGAACATCTTGTTTGGACCAGCAATTTGCAACGTATGGCTGTTCTAGTTGGACGAGCAATTCAGTTCAATGAACCTGTTTTACTTGTTGGTGAAACCGGGTATGGTGCATTGATTGAATTTAAAGCATTTTTATGATTTTTTGATATTTAATTACAAAAAGTATGAAAATTTAAAAGGGGGAACTTTACCATTCTGTAACTTAAGTAAGATGATATATTAGGTGATATGTTTTGTCTTGATCATCCACTGTCAAAAAAGTCTTCTCTAAATATTGTTTCAATATAACAGTTGACAACGACTTTTTTTTGGTTCAAGGCAAAGCTTTAAAATTTTCTTTAGCTTCGCTGAGGAAACATACGTTCCCAAACGTCTTTCCTTTTTTAACTGAATTTTTGTTTCATTCATTTCAGTTGCGGAAAAACAACAATTTGTCAACTATTCTCAAACATTCGCAACACAAAACTATTTTCAGTGAACTGTCACATGCACACCGAATCCTCTGATTTCATTGGTGGATTGCGACCCGTTAGGCAAAGAGATCAAGATGTAAGTGAATTTGACCGATAGTCTCTGTAAAGGAACTATTGTATAAAACATTGTTTGTGTTCACTGCTCACTGTAAAAAATCCCATAATGCCAATGCACTGGTTGCTTAGGCAGTGCAGATAGTTACACAATACGCATTTCCATTAATAAGCGTCATTGTTATTTTATTACCTTCTATCAATCTTAAAAAATAACTGGTTATCATATCGTGTAATTGTTAGGGATGATTCACTTCTCGAACATGTGACCCAGAGAAGCCAGAGGCTTGATTGCTCATTTTAACGTTGAGTTTGATATGGTTCTTGTATTTTGGTGGCTGCGTGTAGGATTTTTTGGGGAGCTAGTTAAATTCTAAGCTCTGACTCAGTAGCTGTCACTGGCTTGTTTATAACTGAAAAACGACTTTCTGCAAGGAGTTATTGGGTGTGTACTTCAAATCATATCTGTCGATGGACAACCCACAGATCTAGATTTACTATCTATTTATATTTGAATTTCAAATAATATTGCTATTTCTGCTTATGTTCCCAGAGTGAAGAAATGAGGCTGTTTGAATGGAGTGATGGGCCTTTGGTAACGGCACTCAAGGAAGGCTCTTCATTTTTGATCGATGAGATATCACTGGCCGATGACTCGGTATTAGAGAGACTAAACAGCGTTCTTGAAACAGATAAAACTTTGGTCATAGCGGAGAAGGGTGGAACTAGCAACTCGACAGAAGACGATATTGAAATGATTGTTGCAGATCCAAACTTTAGATTATTAGCAACTATGAACCCAGGTGGAGACTTTGGCAAAAAAGAGGTTTGTTTCTAAGTGAACCATAATGGGCCTAAGTTATTATTTGTTATAGAATTTTGTCAAAATTTTTAGGTTTTTGTGTTTTTATGTTATTCATCCGGCTAAACTGAGCAATGCGAAATTGAGAAGCAGACTGGATCGCAAATCAGCCAAGGTGCTTTCCCATCTAGATATTAAAGAATCTTTCGATATAAGCTGTATACATATATAACAGTTCCATTTTCGTCCAATTTGAAATATTCAGTTAAGTCAGAAGCTGAAGAAGATAGATTGATCTGGTGTCATGTTAAAGCCAATCGAAAGATACAAAAGTGGCTTAAGCCATCTTTCAATCAACTATTGGCTCGTCAATAAGCTTGTGAGTGCTGAATGGTATTAGCTTATTGATTTGTCAGTTTTGATCGACAGATGACTTCAGCCACTCTATAGTTCCTAGATTTTTTCGAGTTGTAAAGTTTACTATGTTTGCTGTCTGTGGTAGGATAGCGAATATTCTAGTATTTCAGTCATTCGAGGAATATACACGTGCCTGCCATAAAATCTTGACTTTGCTGCTAAAAACAATTTTAAACGAACGAGTTTTGAAAATTTCTCACTTTTATTATTTCAGCTTTCACCAGCACTGAGAAATCGTTTCACTGAAATCTGGTGCCCACAATCTGAGGATCGAGAAGATTTCATCAAGATCATTGAACACAATATCAATGTAGCGCCTGACACCCAGGGGCAAATAAACGGTATTTGGTTCATTTTTACTTGTTTTAAGTTAGTCTGCCAATTTAAATGCAGATCGAATGCAGTTATTCCTTGTGCTACCTCTTTGATCGTTTGATACCTTCAGAAATTAGAGAAATACGTCGCATTATCATGTTGCAAGGTGCAGCAATATGAACACCTTGTACACAAGTACAGAATCAAACAACCCACTTTGCACTTTGCAACAAAGCTCATCAAACGATGCAACATGTTGCACCAAATGTTGCACCATTCTTTGTATTATTTAGTACAATATTGCGTCTTTGAATTACTTCTAATATATGTTATTTTTAATGGAACAGGAAGAAAGTTGGGTGAAATGATGGTTGACTTTGTTCAGTGGTTTCAGAAAACAGAACCAGGCCAAAGGTTTGTTTCCAGTGTAGCGATTTCCTACCTGTACTGTTACACTTTCATACATTTTGTTTCCAGTGTAGTGATTTCCTACCTGTGCTGTTACACTTTCATGCAAATATGAAAAGTACTGAAACGTTTGCCACATAACATAATTTAAAGAATTCAGGAGATTTTGATAGGCTTTTCACAAGCCTGAAGTACAAGTACTAAAATTATTTAAAGAAAGGAATAATATTGTAAATGTTTGCCACTTTTTTATATCACTTTGAAGTAATTTTGATCTTGGAAATTACCAATATGAATGCTGCCACTTTCTTTTGTCTACTTTATGAAAAATCAATATTTAGCATTGTATCCTAGTGAGTAGTGACCATTGTTTTTTAATATTTTATTTATTTTGTTCATTCATTAATTGGTTTTTTATAAAATGTATTTTCATGACATCCAGATTTCAAATTAACCATTTAATCGCTTTTCGTATTAACTTTGGTGATGTAATCAATGAAATTTTCACCTATTGCCTATGCTAAATGATTAATATATCGTTATTTTTTTAACAGAGTCACAATCAGCATTCGAGATTTTCTGTCCTGGACTGAATTTGTAAATAAAACCTGTACGACGTATGCTGACGAAGATCAATCTGCAATGACTCTTTCGCCCCAAGTTGCGTACATTCATGGCGCATTCCTTGTGTTTATTGATGCGATTGGGTCAGGTAGCAGTTGGTCTGGTCCGAATTTTTCCCTGGAGGTTGCACGCAAAGCTTGCCTGTCTTTCTTAAAATCCCAAGTGGAAATCCAGGCTGATTTGTTGCGTTATGAATTTCTGCTAAATCACCAGTCATTATTTGGGATTTCCCCGTTTGTGATCAGCCGAGGTATGTTAATTAACCTTTTAAATTCAGGCTAGTATGACAGCTCTTTTCCACGATTGGCGTTAATATGGTGCTCTTGTTATTCTTTAAACAACATCCTTCAGGAATTCTCTGCTATACGATGATTTCTGAACACTCTGCTGTTGATTTAGGAATACTTTGCCGTACATATTTAAAACAATTTCTCAAGTTGTATGTACTGTAGTATTTTCATAAATCCTCCTTTTTCAAACAAGCCATTTTGAGAAAACAACAGCCAGTTGATCAATGCTTTCTATATGCAATTTAATAAATTTTAGTTAAAAAGCTTTTTTATCCGTTTCACTTTTAACGTAGATTTTTGGGTCACAAATCTTGTTCTTTTTGAATATATTCTGTTTATCAATATTGCTGATATTAATGTTTTATGTTGGATAATCTAAACATCAACTTTCAGCATACAAGTTTCGATAAGCCTTGCTGATGTAAAAATCTTAGGAATGTAATTTTTTTTTGCATTCATGTTTCTCTGTAAACATACTTGGGAATGTTATTCTTCGATATTTTTTCCTTATCTTATCTTTCTGCTGTTAGGTCCTCTTCCTCCGGTTCCAGTGACTGGTTCATATTCTTTGACAACCAAAACAACATCAGAGAACACGCTCAGACTTCTGCGTGGCCTGCAGTTGGCTCGTCCCATTCTCCTCGAGGGTTCTCCCGGAGTTGGAAAAACAAGCCTCGTCACTGCTCTTGCAAGGCATTCTGGAAATGAACTGACTAGAATCAATCTTTCAGAACAGACGGTAAAATAAATGAATAATTCTATAATACACAAAATTTACGATTCCTTTTAGTTGATTTTAACAGCGTTGAAAATTGCTCTAGCAACCACACAAGTAGCAATCAAACCAATTCTTTTGTCAAGGGAAATTATCCGCTTTTAACGCGTATATCAAGCTTCGTCTGTTAGTAATAATCAACTGCCTCGGCCTATCCATTTGAAATATTTTAAGGACATTATTTTTACTCTTAAAGCTTTAAACACATTCAAGCACATTGAATTATCATACTTTGCGGCAGGAACTTGCAGTTGATAGGACAGTATCTTTTCATTTCTAATGTGATATTTTTTAGGATGTTACTGATTTGTTTGGTGCTGACCTACCTCTTGAGGGCGGGAAAGGAGGACAATTTGCTTGGAGGGATGGACCATTTCTTAAAGCACTGAAGCAAGGCCATTGGATTGTGCTAGACGAGGTACTAAAAGGAACTTTTAAAGTTGATTGATTAATGTCGCATTCGATTTTTCCAGTTATCGAACCGACTATTCCATTCGACGTTTCAAAGTGATATCTGTGACATTAAATAAACCTTTTCATTTTACGTTCATCTCCCTCTGCCGAAGAAAAAGTTTATGATTGTTTTTCTCGTAATTGTTCAGTGACAACATATCACTTCCCTGTGCAAATTCATTTCATCCTGTGAAGGTCATTTGATCTTTATCCAGCATATGAACTTAGGTAGTCTTCAACGGCGAGTGTGAACACATTTGTTTTAGCAGTAATGCTTCTAAAGAGACCATTTTTCAAAGGTAAATTGACGAATAAACAGTTGCGAAAAATGGGTGGGGATCTAATTGATGTGGTGTTGAACAAATCTTTATTTTCTTGTCCAGTTATGTAGAGGCATTTACTCCTGTGTTTATAGATCAAAATCAGTCTTTGAAATTAGAATTTCAGCCTTTTTTTAGTTTATACTGTATATCTATTTAATAAACGCTCTCCCCCAATCTGCTGAAATTACTTATCTCTGATCAAATGAAGCTGACAAAATTTAATTTGACTCTTATTATTGCGAAATTCTGTTACTTTGATATTATCACGAGTTTTGATTTGTACATACTACAGCTATTTCTTTTGTTTTAATGTTTTGAACTTAAACTCCAATCCCCAACATGCTTGTTGTTTTATTTGTAGCTGAATCTTGCTTCGCAATCTGTTCTGGAAGGTCTAAATGCTTGTTTCGATCACAGAGGAGAGGTGCGTTGTTGTTTTTGACTGATTTTATAGAAACTTTCTGTTTATTCATTAGAAAATTCAAGTTACCTCATGAAAATTTATCCTGAAATGCCGATTTCCTTCTCTAGATTTTTGTCCCTGAGCTTGGCAAAAGTTTCAAAGTTCAACACAAAACAACACGGATTTTCGCTTGTCAAAATCCACTCAGTCAAGGCGGAGGAAGGAAAGGCTTGCCCAAATCATTTCTGAATCGATTTACCAAGGTAACATTGAAATGATTTTTTTTCTGTACATTCCGAGTAGAGTTGCTTCACCCCTTCAGGTAGAGAGATTTTGCAAATGAAGATATGAAATTTCTTTTTTATGTCAATGTGGTTTTGCTGGAATAGGGCCCTCGTCAGAAAGGGGTAGGGCTGTTATTGCCCCCGAGTTTAAGATTTGAGTTTGCCCAAAATTTTCAAATAGATGAGCTTGTAGATTAACACAAATTCATCAAACCAAGGTCCACAAATGAGAAGTTTCAGCAAAAATTCGGCCACAACGGGGGCCAGGGGGCTAGAGGACAATATTTTTTCATTGCTGCCCAGCAGGTTTGACAAGGGCATAGGACGAAATGGTGACCTATGTTTAGTTCGAAATAATCAATTTTTTCGACTCAAAATGACTTCAACTTAGGCAATCTTATACGTAATTTTATTTTTGTAGGTCTACATTGAGCCATTAAAAGAAGAAGATTTACTTTTCATTATAAACGCCGCACATCCCAACCTCGATTCGGGTATAATAACGAAAATGATTCAATTTAACGCCGAGGTAAGCTTACAAGGAAAGAATTCACACCATTCGTACTACATTTTGTTTTAAATTTGTTCTATTTATGCATTTTTCTTGCTCTTTTGACGCATCCTTTCCATGAAGCTGTTTGAATTGTTGAATTGCTCGTTCCTCTGTTAGTTTACTGCTTTTGAATTATGTTGCCACCTATGATGGATTTATATGTTACAAAGTGCAATTTTTCATTTGAAATTATGCTCCTTGATAAAACTTTTCTCTGAATCTTCATATAGATCACGTTTTTTTGAGTTCTTACACAATGTGAAAGAATTTTCAAATTTGCCTTATTTAATGTTGGTTGCAAGCTGTTGAAAAATCTCTTTAAGCAAAATTTATACGTACTTTGAGGTTATAATTAGAAATAGGCTGTGTTCACGCGCGGAGGATGAGGCTTTGATTTTTTTCATTTTAAGATGCAAAAGAAAACGATGATTACCGGTGAATGGGGCAGAAAAGGAAGCCCTTGGGAATTCAACGTGCGCGATATTCTGCGTTGGTGCGAGTTGATTGTCCGGTATCAGGTAGGGAATCAAACGGCATTTCTTAATTTGTAATATGCATGGAAAATAATCTATGTGACGGGCATCAATGATAAAACCTTATTTATCTATCGTTTTTTAGGCCGGGCTTGTAGTTATCGATGTTAAGCTGTTTACCCCTTTAAGTGTAAATTATGATTTTAATGAGCACAGATGTTAAGAAACTTTGAATGGTCCTACTCGATAAAGACCATGCGACCTTTGCTGGAATGTTCACAGGTGCAAAGGCGTAACATAAATCTTACAGTTTCATCTGTTATGTGAAAGCTGATACTGGGCCAGTCCTTATGATCCAGAGCATGGCTAGCAATTTCGTGTCATTATTCAACTGTTTCAACACTGAGACTGTAATTACGAAAGAAGATGATGGTTGACATCTGATTTATAAAGAACGAAAGTTACCGGTCTGCTGGTCTGTCATTTAGCGTTCGATGCCTTATATGCGGAGCGGTACACTCTTGTGTGTAGAACAGGAATGAAATTGTTACTCTTTTGTCTGATGATCGCAATAAGCGTGAAACTCTCGCATTAAGTTACAACTAAGAGCCAAGCTATTACCTACACCAAATCGTGCTTCTTGAAGAACTTATTATTTTCTTTTCAGGACTCTTCCCAATGTGACCCGTCTGAGTTTCTCGATCTTGTGTATGCAGATCGCATGCGAACAATCGAAGATAAGGAAAAGGTATTTATCAGACAATGCATCAAAACGAAGCGTATCATTCAGTATCGGAGATCTCAGGCACTTTCCATTAACGGACACCTCACAATCGCGACAACTCCCAGTAACGGGCACATTCCTATAACTAGCACCTTTCATAATCGGACACCTGCCAATATTGGACACCTCTTATAGCGGACACCCCCTAATGATACATACCCTTCGGACACCCCCTAATGCCGTCATTTATCTACTTTCAATCTTCCTCAAATCCATGATTCGCTTGCCCTAAACTGGCGCATGCTAGCGCCTGCCAAGTGAAATGGTGCCATGTTTCACAAATTGTTCCTTTTATAAGGTTATTGTTAAAGAAATTTGCCGTTCATAGCCAGAACCAGATGACATAATGTCTTTTTCTGCTGTGGACGACACAGAATATCGTATTTTGTTGTTGTGTTTTAACAATGATATAAACAAAAATTAAAATAAATAATATTAAAAAACTAACATTTAAAAAATCCTGCGACTCATGCAATGCGGGATTTTATTTTAATATGGAAAGGCAGAAACGGAGCATACTGAAATGATTTTCGTCTGATACTCCTCAGCGTATAAACTTCGGATAGTGACCTTAAGAAAGCAGAAAATTTAATCCAGAGTGAGAAGAAAATTGACGTCAATAGGTAAAAAGCAAAAAAACCAATCAACGTGCCAATCTTCCCCTCACAGTACTTTCTATCCTCTTCTGGGTATTAATTTTCGACTTGCCTTTGGTCATTAAACGACCTTATGTTCTGAAAATTGTAGAGACAAAAGTATATCAGTATGCTATGTTTCCACTATTTCGTTCCATTACCGGTACCAAAAGCCTAACGAGGGACATATTTGAGCTAGATCAGTTCAATGTACTGACAGGTACATTACTTGTCTATGTATTGATCTATGTCTCCATGTCATTGTCATGAATACAAGCAAAAGATCAAGTAATTGGCCTATCTTGGCAAATCTGTCTGGCTTAAAGCTAAGTCAAGTGCTTTCCCTTACCGTTGACCTAATTCCAAAATTTTTCTTGGTAACTTTTCTTCAAAAAGACAGCTTTGAAATATATCTAATTACATCGTGGACATTTCTGATGTTTTCGAAAATAATTTGATTTATGTTTTTCGTCGTTAAACATGAATTTTACCAACATCAGTTAAAATTTTTGTTGCAGTAGCTACATTCTAGGACCATGCAATTTTTTCCTGACTAGTCCAGACACAAATTTCTTCCTTGGTTATCCTGATATTTCCACGGTTATCCTGATATCCCAAATAAAATTAAATCTCACAACGTTGCAATATTTAGATCATGATTTAAATATACAAAAATTCTCAATTTTTTGCTAGGTTTTTGAATGCTATTCACAAGCCTTTCAAGATTTTGACATTTGGAAGAAAGCTATGACAAGAAAAACACAATTCTCGATTGGACCTTCGCACGTACAGGTTTGTTTCAAATACTACACTCGATTCTCGTTACATCGTACGCTGGATAAATTTAATCGGCTCTTATTTGCGTATATAGAATGCAAATGCTACAATAATGATTAATCTAAAAGTCTAAGGTCGCTTTACGAAATGAAGGAAAGTAGTTGATAATGTGTATTCTGTACTTCAAAACCAATCCAATTTCTCCTTTACTTTGTTTTATTTGAAGACATTTAAAGACGGCATATTAGATCTTCCGTGGAATTGTCTTTGTGACTTTAACAGCAATTCATATCTTCTTTCATAGGTTGGGAATTCGATCCTAACAAGAAATTGCGAAAATGTTGCTCTCCCTCAGCAATCGACTCCTTGTTCTCGCTTACTTCGAAAACAGCTGCCTTACATCGAATCAGTCATGAAATGTGTTGAGATGAATTGGATGACGATACTTGTGAGTATTGTTTCAGAAAACTTCGCAGTCGCTCATAATTTTTATCTCCATTTTTGCAATCTTTCATAATGGCATTATCTGAGGCTATTCAACGGATAGTAGAGCTGGGGTAGAACTGGGGTAGCATTTGGAGTATTGTCCACCCTTTCGTGGCTCTTCTTATTAAGCCCCAGTATCTTCTACGCGCCACCTCTGTAACAAAACTGGGTGTCGATAGGTGCTTCTATCTTCAATTTTTCAAAACTTTGCTAGAAAATTTGAAGGTCACTTTATAGGTCAACATATTGTTTTTTACAGACGGTGTTTTGTCTTTTGAAGCAATAGAGCCTCAGACGTGTTTTTTGGCAAACAATGATCAGTATAGTCGAATACAGCAGTGCTTTTACCAAACATGACTTTATACTTTGATTACGCTTTTGATTTCCGTCATGTTTTGTAGCCATTTTGCAGGCGATTCCTAAATTGTCTTTCAGGTTGGGCCAAAAGCCTGTGGTAAGACAAGGATTGTAGAAACAATAGCAGAACTCACAGGCAACACACTGAATACCCTGGCAATGAACAGCAATATGGATACGACTGAACTGCTAGGAGGATTTGAGCAGGTATCTAATCTCGAATCCTTTGACACATTTCGTAAAAACTCACTTAGATCGCAGAAAAAAACCGCTTATAAGTCACAATTCATGAAGATGCAAAACTCAGAACTGATTAGAATGCTCAGATTTCTTCTAATGATATGTCATTGAAATACCTCCGATTTGCAAATACTAAGTCACCCATGCAACTTTCTCGCCGCTTAGTATATGCACCGCCGTAAGCGAAATAGCATATAATGTCCTGTTTGCTCCTCATCAAACACTAAAACTACATGCACAGCCTGAACAGAGTCGTGCTTAGTGCTTTTTGCAACATTGGCATGACCAAATGACGGCAATTGAATAAAATTTTAAGACTTTACAATTTTTTAAATTGGATACCTTGATACCATTCGAAAATTTACAAAGGTAGTGGTAGGAAGACGCAAGTATGCCCGTCATGAGAAAAATGTCCAAGTTGGTCAAGTCGACGATTTATATCTGCTAGTTTTGAAAGTTTTTACATTCATGTTTGGCTCTTTAATGGCAACTTATTGTTGCTCGCCAAATGCTTGAACCTACAACCACCACCTCGCTGAAAAAAGTTTTGTCTACTGTTTGCCATAGGGATTCTTTTGAACCCTATCAATGACCTGAAAAAAACCTGACATGCCCATCTATTATTTGCGTGTAATCAGAACACATCTCTTTTAGTGACATCTCTTTAAGTATTACAATTCCCACAAAAATGTAGTAGCCAGAGCTGTCGCAAAACTATTGCAGAGCTATCGCAAAGCTATTGCAGAGCTGTCGCAAAGCTATTGCAGAGCTGTCGCAAAGCTATTGCAGAGCTGTCGCAAAGCTATTGCAGAGCTGTCGCAAAGCTATTGCAGAGCTGTCGCAAAGCTATTGCAGAGCTGTCGCAAAGATCTACTGCCTCTCAGTTGTAGAGATGGAACATCGTAATGTCTCATTACGATGTTCCTCTTTTTACAAGCATTTTAAGTCCTTAATAGTACTTTGCTTTGTTTTTGTTTCTTAGGTTAATCTCAGTCGTCATTTAGATGACGTCATTGTCAGTACTGATGATTTAATAAGCGACTTACTGAGGTGTGAAATTGGTGAATTGGCAGATTCTTCAAATATGCAAACCTTCACAGCTCACGTTGAAAGTCTAATTGACATGAAGAAAAGGCTAAGAGCGCTTGAAAATGAAAGTAAGAATCATGAATTTACACATCTTTAATGTGCATTCACGTCTTTAGGCTAAGAGCCTTTCTGGCGTGCAAAGTATATTGTAAGGCGAATTCCTATTCTTCGGACTATTAACCAAAATATATCCATACATTGCAATGACACTGTTATATTTCTAAAAACACCAGAAAAGGTAATGACAGCATTGTGAAGGTCGTCATTTTGTCAATGAACTAGAAGTCTATCTCGCTTTTTTTCTGTATATCAACAAATATTCTCACTATTGTCCGTTATTTCTCTTAAATTTAGAAATCGCTCAAAGTGGAAAGGAATTAAGTGATTCAGTTGAAAAGGTGCTTGAGAAGTTTCAGATTTTGGACGAAGTCTTAGAAGGTGCAGGCAACATGGCCGACAAAAATGATTCATTGAAGATCAATATAGGTGAGAGTTCATACAATAGCTGACTTTGGAATCATTCAATAGCTGGATGCAGTTCAGTATTTTATCACCAGTTAAAACGATCGTGCTTGTAACTTCAAGCTATATAGAGTCCTAAAGTGTGACGTCACCAATAATCTTCATAAAATACTTCCACATGTGCAAAATTAACCAAATATGTCTAAATTCGGTTGAGATATTGCCAATGAAAGATTTGAAGTTATTGCTAACCTGATATTTTCGCTCTGTTCATGAAGTTATGAACAGAGACCAAAATATAGAGGTTTGATGGGGAATGAGCCAATACACATGTGGCCATATCTATGCGAATTCGTAAAACAATTGACTGATTTTGCACTTTTAGAGGTATTTCATGATGCTTTTCAAGGTTATGGGATCCAAATTAAAAAATTCTGAAAATAGATTTTTGTGACGTCATCACTTTAGAACTCTTTTGACTCTCTGTCTTTAATTATAAAGCCTGCCATTTCAGATGCAGTAAAGCAATCATTTCATACATTGAAAGATCGATTTGAGAAAGAAGGACAAAGTTTTCATGCCAAAGGCCAATTTGAATGGGTTGATGGTTTATTAGTTGAAGCGCTGAAAAGGGGAACTTGGCTCCTTATTGACAATGTGAATTTCTGCAGGTGCATGAATGCTTTTACTTTCATATTAAGATCCTATATACTGTTCTGTTACAAATCGCTCGATGCCCTGTAAACGTGAGCTAGATTCGCTGTATTGTATAGAGAAAGACAGTTGCAATTCCGAGTCTCCGAGTTTCAATATTAACATTTGCAGTTTCATGTTTGACAAGCTAATGATATATGTGTTTGTTTTCGAGAAGACCTCAACTAAGTATTGCTTGTTTATTTTTATGTAGTAAAATGCTTTTGAAGCAGTCATATTAAATGCATGCACAGTTATCAGTCTTACTAGTACACTACCATTTAAAACCTACATTTTAGGAAATTACCGCGTTCCTAAGTGAGGTAGGTTAACGGAGAAAGAATTTTGTTCAGCTTATCGTGCCATCCATTTTTTACAAAATACCAAATGTTGTACGACTCTACATCAATGATATTTAGCAGATCAAAAAGAAACTCAGTTTTAAAAGAAATTACTTATGAAAGTATGTTAGGGTAGTATGTAGCATTTCGTGTTTCTATTTAATCGGGTAATATCTGTTTTTACTAGATCACCTTTTGGCTTGTCTTTTAGAGCTATAGCATAATTAATCCTTTGTTTCTTTATCCAGCCCGTCTGTGCTTGATCGCCTCAACGGCCTTCTTGAGCCAAAAGGAGTATTGACAATTGATGAACGAGGCGTTCAGAACAACAGTATCCCAACTATAACACCGCATCCAAATTTCAGGTAAGTGTAGCATCTGCTTTATGAGGAAATTTTATCCGAGTAGAGATTTTGCCTGAGTAGAAATTTTAGAGTTTAAATGTTATTTTTGAAATATATTTTTACTAATTTCATTGCCAAATAATCAGGATTGATTCATATTTCAAACTTTTATTGTTGTATTTTAAAAGAGGATTTGTGAAAAATTTTTATTTCTAGATTGTTCCTTGCAATGGATCCAAAACATGGGGAAATTTCGCGTGCCATGAGAAACAGGGGCATTGAAATCTACGTGATTGGTGAAGTACGTTGCCTCTTTTATTTGATTTTCATCATGATTTTCTAATTCAAATTATAAGAAGGGTTTGTGTAGCAATAAAAATACGAAAAAAGTTGTGTTGAGTGTCTTTGCGTCAGTTTTTTACAGTCGTCAGGTCTTCAAAAGTTGATACAGAATATACGTTAAGAATAGCTCAATTTCCCATTGGGGGGGGGGGGGCTGATTTCCCTTTTTTCAAGTAAGTTTCATTATTTCAAATCGGAGAACAACTACCTAAAAAAGGTAAATCTACTTTGTTATCTACTAAACTAAATCTATTATGTCATTTGACGCTATGAAGATGATCATGCAATGGTTGAAGAATGGCACAACATGTGGATCCTTGTTTATAAATTTATTGTGCTTATTCTCGTGCAGGAAGAGGGGATGCCATATTCTCCAGCAGATAAAGTAGAACTGGTTAGCTCCACTGGTATGAGCGAACAACCAACTACATCAAAGCTGATTTCTATCCACGATGAGATGACCAAGTTATTCCCACGTATGTTTCCTTTTTTGGACAGGTGTCCACAATTATTTAAAAAAAATCTATTTTCAAGTAAAATCCTTTTGAAAAATCTTTATCTTCGAAAAATCTTTAATCCTTAATCTTCTGATGAGCTATTTTTACAAAGTCATCTTTTGTAAATTCCTTACACAGAAAATTACTTTGTTGAATCATTCAGAAATAAAATATGATATTGCAGAAATTCAAGTGATTTTTTTTAAATCGTGTGATTATTTACAAATGAACTAAGTCAGAAATTGTAGATGCTTCTTTTATGACAAGCTTACTTTTGAAATGTTTATGTGAAAGTGAATTTAGCTGTATGTCAAAGAAAATAGGAATATGCCTGCTTGATGCAATTGTTTCTATAGCTATTCTGTCAACTTTCTCCTAATTGACCTGTTGCGTTCTATTCTCATATGGCTTTCTTTAGCCTAAAGAAACCTAAACCAACACAGTTTGTCGATTGTTTTTAATGTTTTTCAATCGTTTTAGATTCTGTATGTGAGCTTGTACACGCGTCAAGACTTGCTAAACAGATAATTGGTCGTGGATTCTCTGCTGACGAAGCCGTGAAGCTATCTTGCCAGAATGTTTACCTAAGCACTCATAACGATGCCGATACCAAGGAGGTAATCTTTTCAAATTAAAGCTTTAGTCAAAGAATAATTAAGATTACAACTTTGAAATACCAGAGGTAACTAAATAGCAGTATATGCCACAGATAACCTTGCTTAAATCCAAAGTCTTTTGTCCATGGAAAACAGGGTCTATTTTCTTAACAGTGTCACCTTCGTTGACGTAATTTTCAATTTTAAGTACACATTTGTAAGTGAGTTGTAAGTAATCTGGAATGAAAGTATTCCCTTTGTAGTTTTTTTTAAAAGATTTTGATGTTTGCTGATAACTGATAGTGTTACAGAAGGTAATCTCTTCCTTTCAAGCTATTATTTATTTTATATTTTCAGTCATACTTTTTGTCTTGCTTGTTTGGGTTCACGTCAAAAATTGTCATTGATATCACAATTTCAAACTACCCACTCTCTAACTTTCAGAAAATTACGTCAGTAATCGATACCCTAACTGACTCAAATGATGACCAAACTGAGACTGGCAGTTGCCAAGACGAGGTTGAAGACAGTCAGCATGAACAAATGGACGCAGAATATATCGAGAATGAAGTTTCGTTGCCTTCAGTGGCTGAGCTATCCCAGTTATCAAAAGTATCTCGAATGATTCGAGATAAAATATGCCTGAAGTGGATCTCAAAGGACAGGAAAGGCGATCAGTCAATTCTTCTTATGCTGAAGATATTTTTGGAGAGAGCAACGGTTGATGATTACATGATGCGTCTGAAACTTTTGACGACAGAAATCGCGAGCTTCGATCTCCATGCTGATCAAATCCGAGTTTTCCAATCGATAATTCTCTCGTTTCAAAAAATCTTTGAAGAGAGCGTCTTCCTGACTATCCGAAAAGATTTGCAGAAACTTATCAGTTATCTGTCACGTAAGGTTTTCATATATTTGACCAAGCCACAAGTCATACATGCTTTTTCTTAAGTCCAATTAACGTGTGTGACAATTTCAGTGAATCAGATGCAAATGCTAAATAAACTTGGGATTTTCGATCAGTTCACCAAATCGTTTGTGCATAGATCTCCATTTCGTTAATGTTAAAGAATACTACACCCCTCTGCTTGTAGATACATCAAGTTTGAGCTTCTGTCAACTTGTAAAGTCAAATTTTGATACGTTTGTTGCATACAGCAGACATTGATGTGACAGTATTTTTGGCGCCTACAGTATAAGTATGTTTCTGCCTGTAGGTGACCCAGCCATTTATGCTGAGATATCATATGATCTACGCTTGAACAAACGACTGATACAAGACCTCTTGCTCGCAGCAAACAAGGTTAGCTCCTTATTACGATATCGATCTATTTCAAGATTGAATCTGTCTTTTCTTTTTATAAATTTCATATGTTTTTTCAATAGCTTTTCTGTCTTTCCCTTCGTGAAATTTTTTGTTCCCAGTTTAAGTGTGTGGTTGTGATTAATGCTACGTCCAAATAATGTCAAAGTACTTATTGGATGAATCGTTTTAGAACCCAGAAATGCAATCAATCGTTGAAGGCCTAAAGTCACTATACAATAGGTATGTTGATTTATATATGCAGAATTTGTTTAAACGTTTATTGAATTTTCGTAGCTATATTTCAGTGCATGCCATCGAGTAGCTACAGAAGTTTTGCTATGGCTAATTGGTAGCACTTGTGTTTCCATTATTGCTGTTTGGCTGTTGTTGTTGTTTTTGTTGTTCTGTTAATGTTGTTGCTGTTGTTATTACTTGATGTTATTATTGTTCAGAGCAAATTACATTTTCCATTCTTTAAGGCTTAATCACTAGCTTTGAAATTTGGTATTTAGTTGCGCAGCAAGAAATCTTTTCCTGGCCCAATTGTTTTAAAATTGACAAAACATATGGAGCTAGTACAATAGTATATGTTAGAATAAAGGAGATTACATGACTCATTGTAATAAAACATTGCTTGAAGAGTCTAGATTGTATCATCCTTGTGAAGTATGAAACTTAGACTGTCAATAATTCGAGAAGAGCTGGCGAAAACTATTTCTTTCGTGTATTTTCACTTAGTCTGCATTGCAAATCCTTTGTCATGAAGTTAATTCCCCAAATGAATCATTTATTTCCATACCGTTAGTTTGAATCAATATTTGCCAAAGGATTGTCCCATTTGATTTTTTGAATTTGTCAACGTCGAAATTTCTTGGTATCAAGAAACATTATATTCTATTTCAAAATACAGACTTGAATTGCTGCAGAACCATGCATCCATTGCTGTAAAAGAAGAACTAGCTGTGAACAGCCACAAACAGCCTGGCAAAAACTCAGTTTTGGATTTGTCAAAGAAATTTGTTAGCGGTAAGGAGTTGTTGATCACATTGTTTGTTTTTTTTCAAAGGCTATGGTTACTAATAGCATAATGTTCCATATGTTGTTGCATATGTTGTTTTCAGCATATTTTTAGCATGGAAGATCTTTGAAGCCTATTTTACTATAAGGCCGCCCCTTTTCAGGTTCTTTGCTTTATGAATTTAAGACGTACGACTAATTTAGTTTCATTAATATAATCCACAATATAAGATCATCATAAAACCTCAATGTCGTGTAACCTTGAATCGATAATATGAAAATATTTTTGATCTGTGTGTTATATTCAATTTCGTAGTATTTTTCGGATTTCTAAATACTTGCATAGGGTGTGTTCTACTTATACATGATGACATAATTGCATCATTTTATCAAGCCACTTTATTACATTAGGCTTGTTTGTCTCTGCTCTAATGGCTTTGTTATAACAATTTACAAAAGCTAGACATCTTCGATTCAATTAAAACTTACACTCATACTTATTTCATTTCATATATTTATGCTAATACATTTTTTCACTCGAGGTTGAAAAATAATTTTTAACTAGGCCATATGGAATAAAGTGAAGTCATCAAAGTCTTGTCAATTAATCATTGTTTAAACGTTCTCAATTTTGTTTCCCCTTTGTTTTAGGAACATTGCCGGCATCGAAACTTCCTCACAGTGTTATCGAGCTGTTTTACCCTTATTTCACTGTTCTTGGCAACCTTCTCAATGAGTCTCTACAGGATACCAGCTTCAAGCTATCGTGTGATCTCTTCCACAAGGTTTAGACTACTTTCTTAATCAGCTGAATTTCTTATGCTCATTTTGCAGCTTTCGTAAAACTGGAACAAACTTTCGAGTTACCAAACAAAAGGTCAAATAATGGCCAAAAGTGTTTCTTGTTGAGGTGTGCAATTCTGTAATGAAAGCAGGCATCCAATCTTAGGTTTCATAGTTAATTATTTTATAAGTCTTTCAATTAACTTTTTTAAAAGTGTAGTTACTGTTTATATCGGAAAAATTGTACTTGAGGGCAACCCTCGTTAACAATTAAATAAGAAATATAAGAAAGTTATGAAAAAATACAAATCTCGTGTTTGATTTATAGAAATAACTACATATAATTGATACGAATCCTTTTAGAGATTGTCTTCTGTAATTTGAAGAATTTTCATGTTGTATCGTAAAATTCTCTTTATGTAGACCGCGGAAGTCTGTACTAAAATCTTGTACTAGCAACAACTTTGAACTATTGTACTAACAAACTGTTATTAGAGAAAGTCTTTTTGTTTCAGCTCTTGTTTTCAATAAAGTGGAGAGACAGGTTCTGGCGCTTATGTTCAGAAAGGCAATCGCATCATTCAGTTCAGTTCTTGAAAGCCTTGTTTGCAATTCATTGGAAATGGGTAGTTGAAGAGTTAAACCCAGTATTGGCAGAACTTTTCACTTGTGAAAGGTGAGCCCCGGGTTGATTTTGCAGCTGATTTGCCTGATCTTAGAATAGACTTCATAATTCAGATTTGTTTTAACCTTATTTAAAACTGGTTTTTCATATTATTATTTTATCTAGATATATCTATTTTTCTTTGAATCTTCTTTTTAGTGGCTTAAATCTCACTCATATGGCGTTGCTGGTGCGGACGTATATCCTTTTTGCTGTTTCATTTGTCTCATCCTCCGCCTTCTACCATTGTAACCCTAACCCTTTTTGCAATATGCTGCACCACTGTACCCCCATCTTGCTCAGCTTTTCTGCCAGCACTTTCACACTTTTCTTTTTTCATTTCGCTTTACTTCGTACATATTCCAGCATGCCCTCTCAAGCTACCACACAACGTTGTACGTATACTCAGACCATCTACTGACATAATCTAAGCATTTCAGCAAAAGATAGAGTTTGTTCCAATCTTTCTACTAAACTCCTCCTTCGTCAAGTTTAAATATTTTCAATTCCTCGCTTTTTTATCAAATAGTGCTACAAACACGGCTGATTTAGAAAGATTGGTCAATGGTATTTCCTCAAGATTCAGTGAAGGCCTTCTAGCAAACTATGACGAAGTTGATGGGGATTTTTCGAGAAGACCGCCACCTTTCAATTCAGAAGACATCTTTGCTCTTTGGGTATGAAAACTTTTGGATAGAAATTGATAGTAATTTTACTGTTCCCTACTCCGTTGTGTTGTTAAAGCCCCATTTGAAGTCAATACACAGAATTCATTGTTAAGAGCAACTGCTGATACAGCCTATTTGAGAGATTTGTAATTCCAACGATGGTAAAATACTTATGTAGCGGACAGCGCTGAGGTTCAGTTGATATGGTGATAATGGATATAATTTTGTCCTTGAATATTATGATAAGACGTTCTAGGCGTAGCCCTTCATCAGTTAACGAAGAAAGATAGTATCTAATTATATAGCGGTTGCTCATTTTCTTTGTAGAGTTTAGCTTAACAAAGCAACCATGTGCGATGAAAATATGCAAATTTACCTCATGATAGCAGTGCATGGCTACTGATGCTACGTGAATACATTTTTAAAGTCCTTTCGAGCAAGAAAACATTTTTCACCTTGTTTTCACTTTTTTATTGTATGATGGCAGTGGTAAGTCCAGATTGTTCGTATATTCACTATTTTTTTGCCTGAAACTCGGAGTTGCCACCTAAAACTGCCTTGTTTTATGCAAAAAAGTAAAAGTGCATTCAATACGTGTATATGCTGATTAAGTGTTTAATATTCTTATGATGATTTTACTTTAGTCCATTCTCGATGCATTCCTACAAGAGCTAAGCATTGCTAAACAGCTGCAACTCCAAAAACCAGAAGCTGGTCTATCAGCGTTGTTTACACCAGACGGTAGAAAGAAAAGATTGAATTTGTTCCAATGCCTTATGCACTTTTTCAATTTGTTATTGAAAGAGGAAATTAGTGTCATGGATATAACAGGTAAGTCTTTATTCATTT